>NC_080543.1:49317365-49625838 GCF_028640845.1 Ahaetulla prasina
TCTTCCTTCAGACTGTAGTCTTAACTGCACGTAAGCAGTGCTTTACTTAATTTAGTGTGAGCCTTTAGAAGATTTAATATTTGCTACACTAATTATTTTTACATTTCTATCTGAAATATCGATAAGATTGGAAAATATAAGCTGCTAGTTTTTTAAAAAGAAAAAATAAAGAGTGTGCATGAACAAACACAACACATATAACAGATATGCTCAGATAAACAGACAGACAAAATCTAACTTGTTTTATAATATTAGTTTTGAGTTAGCTTCCTTTAAAAATATTTTCTAGAATTTTCTAGAATTTGATGAAATACAACTATTTAAATATACAGATACATGTACAGATATATGTATATGTACATAAATACACACAGACAAACAAACACAGAGACAATGTATGTATGTATGTATGTATGTATGTATGTATGTATGTATGTATGTATGTATATCTTTAGAGCAAGCTATTGAAACTGGTGCCCTCAATATACTGTATATTGGAACTGCAGTGCTGTCTAAGATTTTGGGGAAATGCACAATGACTATGGAAAAAATATATTTGACATTTCCTTCTTAACTAATTACTTTGTAGCTTATTCAGCTGCCTCATTCATAGTTTGAAGTTTTCATATGTGCTTTTAAAATGCATTGGAAATAAATGTCTTCAGGATCTCAAGCATAAAAACAAAACTATGTAAACTCTTGTGGTTATTTGTTACCATATTACACCCAAGAATATTCTTGGGAAAACAAGAGACTATTCAACAGTAAAATTACTAATTTGTACTTATAATTAAATTTAAGGTATTTCAATGGTGACTTTCATAATGAAACACAATAACATTGCCTATTTCGATGTTTGCATAACAGCATAAATAATAAATTCACTTGAATGCCACTGCTCATTAAACAAATATACGATGGAAACATGTGCCTACATGGCCCCAATATCTGCCATTGGAATTTACATTCTATTTTTTCCCTTTACAATTCCATTACATTTGTAACTAGCAGAGACGATGGGTGTACTAGTGAAAATAATAGGGTTATAAAAGAATTTTACCGTAGATTTTTCTGGGAATGCATTTAAGTTTTTCATTCTCAGTGAAAATTTACTGGATTAAATGCTAACGGAATTAGCCTTATCATTTGTCCTTTCAAAGAAAAAGAAGTCTAAAAATGTATGGGTACACAAAGGTTTGCTTCAAGCTATTTCCCATATTTTTTGCACTATAAAATGCACCGGACCATAAGACGCACATTAGCTTTAGAGGAGGAAAACAAGAAAAAAAAAACCCTTCCTTCTGCCTCCCAGAATGCATCCGGAATTCATCTTGCTAGCATCCTTGCAGCAAACGGCAAAGAGCCTGGTCAGTTTCAGCACCGTTATCACAGCCCCAGCACATGGCTTGTCAGAGCTCCGCTCCGTTACACCTACCACCAATCAACTGAGTTGAGCTGCTGCTGCTGCCAGAGAACACTGGAGCCTTCGCTGCCGAGCAACTGATCGGCAGTTGGATTGGCCTCCCAGAATATCGCCGATCAGCTGTTCTAGGCAGCAGGGATTGTCACCACTGCTGCCTAGCACAGTCACTGCCTAGAACAGCTGATCAGCAGTATTCTGGGAGGCCAATCCAACTGCTGATCAGCTGCTCGGCAGTGAAGGCTTGAGCTTTTCCTGGGGACAGTGAATGGCGGAAGCAAACAATGGCGGTGAACCACCCTCCTCCCACCACAATATTCACTCTATAAGATGCACAGACATTTCCACCCACTTTTTTGGGGGGGGGAGTGTGTCATAGTGCGATAAATACAGTATATTTTGTACAACTTTATAAAAACACAATGTGACTATGTAGCATTGCATGATCATGTGGTCCATTCAGTAATGTACTTGCAATGTAGAAGAATGTAGAAATTGTGTATTCTAATGTAGAATTTGTGTAATCCTTTCTAACTGTTTATGTTATTTCAAAATGATGGTCAAAATTAAGAGCAACTATAGGATACCAATTCACATAATTGCACATGAGACTTTCTCACTTGTCTATAAAGTTTGTGTTCAAGGCTTATATATTTGCAGTGAGGGTTTCTATATATAATAAATTTCTTTTTTAGCTGGCTAGAGTAGAATCTAAAACACAAATGTGGCTCAGGCATACTGTGATGCTGTGAACCCTTTTGAATCTTTTGAATCTTCAATATTTCTGTCTAAATGTAACCTAAAACATGATATGTTTTCCATACAACTTCTAAAACAGGATGGAGAACTAAACTGAATTAACAGAGAACTGAATTAAATAAATGAATCAAAAACATTATACTTGTTCTTATTATCCTTATCCTTTAGTTTGTGGGGGGGGGGAGAATCAGGAAAAAACCTCTAGCTGTAAAAAAAAGTCTTCCACCTGTATTTTTTCACATTAACCTTCTACTACATTAAGGAGTAGGCAATATTGATATAACTATCAATATAATTTCAAATTTTCTTTGCAATCAATTCAGATTTTCAGTCTGAATTTTTTTTCCTTTACTTCCCAGAAGCTTGATTTTCTTCTTCTTTGATTTTGATTGATAAAAGTAGATATGGTGGTGCTCCTACTATAGCACATTTTAGTAGAATGATAAGCCAGTTTATTTTTGAGATTAGAATAGCAATAGCACTTAGATTTACATACCACTTCACAGTGCTTTTTTTTATTATTTGAATTTATATCCCGCCCTTCTCCGAATACTCAGGGCGGCTTACAATGTGTTAAGCAATAGTCTTCATCCATTTGTATATTATATACAAAGTCAACTTAATTGCCCCCAACAATCTGGGTCCTCATTTTACCTACCTTATAAAGGATGGAAGGCTGAATCAACCTTGGGCCTGGTGGGACTTGAACTTGCAGTAATTGCAAGCAGCTGTGTTAATAACAGACTTAGTCCGTTGAGCCACCAGAGGCACTTTACAGCCATCTTTACAGCCCATTAAGTGGTTTACAGAGTCAACATATTGCCCCCAACAATGTGGGTCCTCATTTTACTGACCTTGGAAGGATGGAAGGCTGAGTCTATTTTGAGCCTGGTGAGATTCGAACTGTCGAATTGCAGGCACCTAGCAGTCAGCAGAAATAGCCTGCAGTACTGCATTCTAACTACTGTGCCACTATGACTAAGAATGTACTTAGTCTGCTTGTACATTTAAAAAATTATATTGAAAAACTATTGTTACAACAGGATATTTTACAAAAAATTATTGCTTTTGTGTCATGCATGCAAAATATGTAAACTTTAGTTTCCTTAACAGTGCTTCTAGTGTCCAGTAGAACTTTACTTCATCTAGTATTGAAATATTTGTTATGCTTGTGATTCAGGTTATTCTCAAAAAGTTTAATCTGCAGCACAATTCCATTTTTTTTTTCATTTAGCCTGTCTGATGGTCTAGCCATATATTATAACTGAGAAAACTACAGTCTTGGCAATACATACTTTTGTTGTCACTGTGATGAGTATGCATTTTAATATTTCATACCGATCTGTCATAGTCTTTTTCTCAAGCTGTGAACATCTATTTTTACAGCTATTATCACCACTTCTGTAAATTTTTGATTCTAGGAAGATTGCAACTTCTACTTCAACACCACCTATTTCAATTGGGTTGACATTACCTGTTGACATAAGTTTAGTTGCTGTTTCTTTTCTTTTCTTTTTAATACAGAGCAGAATATTAGGTTTTTGCATTCTTCTTTCAGCTTTAACAAGAGAATCTTTAAGTCTTTCTAACCAACAGTCATTAAAATAACATTACTACAATTGAGAATGTGGATGTTTCTAATTTTAATTTTATTTCCTTCTCATCTAGACTTTCTCATAGTATATTCTGCATTTACAATCTATCTACCATCTCCGTAGCCTGCACTGGCTTCCTGTGGTTTTCCGGGTGCGCTTCAAGATTTTGGTTACCACCTTTAAAGCGCTCCATGGCTTAGGACCCGGGTACTTACGAGACCGCCTGCTGTTACCTTATGCCTCCCACCGACCCGTACGCTCTCACAGAGAGGGTCTCCTCAGGGTGCCGTCCGCCAAACAGTGTCGGCTGGCGGCCCCCAGGAGCAGGGCCTTCTCTGTGGGGGCACCAACGCTCTGGAACGAACTTCCCCTGGCTTACGTCAAGTGCCTGATCTTCGGACTTTCCGTTGTGAGCTCAAAACACACCTATTTATTCAAGCGGGACTGGCATAATAGTGTCAAATTTTAATTTGGGGCTTTATTAATATTTTTAAAAATTTTAAAACTAAATTTTAACTGGGTTTTATTATTTATATGTCTATTTTAAATATTTGGCCTATTTAATAAGTTTTTTAGATTAATGTTTTACTTTGTATATTTATGTGTTTTTTATATGGCTCCCTGAGTCCCTAGGGAGATAGGGCGGTATAAAATTATGAATAAATAAATAAATAAAATAAATAAATCTGTCAAATAATATACATCTATGGGTATTTCCTTTTCCATTATCAATCACAAGTTAGCAATATGATGTTTCTGTCTCTAAATCTAATTTGTACATCTGATAGTTCGTGTTTCATGGGATGTTGAAGTCTAGATAGAAAAATCTTGCCTTAAAATAGATGATATACCAAAATTGATTATTATGCACAGAGATGCAAAGTTTTTTCTTCAAAAGGCAAGATCAGATTAGTATCAAGATTGAACCACTTTACTTCTTTCACACCTTAACGCTTTTCAAATTGCCAGTGAACTGGGGGGAGGGAAGAGGAAAAACAGGATGCTGAGAATGTGTGCATGGACCATGAGAATCGGGCAACCATCAAGGTCACTGCTGCAGGTGCTTGAGAAGGAGATGGATTGTTTCCATAACAAAAGGACATTTCACAACTGGACAATATGATCATGCAGGGGTGAAGTGAAAGGGAAAGTATTGTTTAACTAAGCAAGCACTTGCGTGGGAAAACCAGAGCTGGTTTTGATTCCTCAGTACCAAAATGGTGTATCCAATAAAGTTTTACTTTTGGGAATTCAAAGCACCCAAGAGTGTTTCCTTATTTTGGGTTCACTAGTCACACAGTTGACAATTACTCTCCCATGCAACAATCTAATCTTATTCTATCCTATATTTATAATATGGATTGTCATTTTTATTTTCTAAAAATGTCTCAAGTGTGGCAATATCCAAAGGAATGGCTTTCAGTTCTCAAAGTTGCCTATCACCCAGGTCATTTGCTCAGAATTCTGAAAATTTATAAATTCAAAACTTACCAAAGATTAGGGAAACCTGTCTATTGGGATATATATATTGGGATATGTGGGACCCAGAAGCATTCTTGGAAATGAAGAAGATGCTCACATGCTTCATTTTGTAATATGCTGATTGTACACCTAATGTTTTAACTGGAAGAATAACAGATGTGCGTGTGTTTTTGTTTGTATAAAAAGTCAGGTGGTTCAAAAATTCAGCCTATAGCAAGTGAACTGTGTGAGCTCATAGACACTGGTTACCTCCACCCCATCCCCAACAGCCTATAGAGCAGGGGTGAAATGCTCCCAGTTCAGACTGGCTTGCACAATCCGGTAGCGATGGCGGCTGCTGGTTCGGAGGACCGGTAGCAAAAATCCTGACCCCGCCCCCCGCCTCTGCTGAGCCGCAGCATCAGCAGAGGTTTTTTCTTTTTTAACTTTTAAAAGCTGGTTTTTCTTTAGCTGAAACATGCCTTTAAAAGTAAAAAAAAAAGCCTTTGAGGATCCCGCCCCTCAGCTGAGATCGGCAGAGCCTTTAAACTTAAAAAAAAATATTAAAGTCTCCTCTGGTGATTTCACCTGAGTTCCTCATCAGCAGAACATTACTTGTACTCTTACTTGTAGAAAACATGTTTTCTACAAGTAAGAGTAGAGATTCTAAGGCACTTACCTGATTATTGATGAACGCATGGCTTTTTTCCCAGCCCGAAAGCAGTTTCACTTTCAACCCAGACAGAATCAATTGCTTAGCTAATCTATTTCCTCAGTGATCAACTAATGCTGGCTGGCTTTGCTGGCTGAGGAACTCTGAGAATTGAAGTCCACAATAAAATAAAATAAAATAATAAAATAAAATATTTGTGCAGCTTTCTGAGATTTTGTGTGTTTCTGTAGTGTTTCACTCTAACTACACAAACACACAAAATCTCAGAAAGCTGTATGTGGCATTTTGTGTGTGTGTGTGTGTGTGTGTGTATCAGTTGTGTTGTGTGTGTGTAAAGTGTGAAAGTTGGTTTTTGAGCTTTTTGTGGCTGTGTGAAGTGTGAAGTGCAGCTGCTTTTACATTGTGTGTGAGTCAGTTGTGTTGTGTTGTGTGTGTGTAAGGTGTGAAAGTTGTTTTTTGGTACCTCTTATTGTTTTTTATACTTTGTTTATTATTTATTGTTATTGGCCACGCCCACCCAGTCATCTGACCACCAAGCCACGCCCACCAATTTAGCCATGCCCAGCAATTAAGCCACGTCCACCAATTAAGCCACGCTCACCAATTAAGCCACGCCCACAGAACCGGTAGGGAAAAATTTTTAGATTTCACCCCTGCTATACAGAACGTTGAACTTACATTAAACTGTCTACAAAAGACATCTGGGCAAGTTATTAGAAGGAACCTGGTAGGATCTATTCTGAAAAAGTGCTACCAGACTCCTGATTTTTTCTGTGATAGTTTAACATGGCTTTCTTCTTACAATTTGACTAGTTACTGTAGGCTAAACTTGATTTGCAAGAGTATTCTGTGAAGAAGAAAAAAACTAGGACTGACATCATATATACTGCCTTGAGCTCCTTAATGGACAGATAAAATATACATGCAGGAGAAAAAAATCAATGAAATAATATATCCAGCATTTATCATCTAACTCTCCTTCATTTTTCAAAATAGAAACCACCTACTTCTTATGTTCTTAAATCCCAATACATAACTGAATTCAAAATAAGACAAGACCAATTCAGAATAAAGCAAAATTTATATTTCCCCCCTGATTTAAAAATCATTTTTATTTGTGCTACCTAAAATTGCATTTGCCGTTTTTGCTATCTTATAATGTTCATATTCAGTTCAACTCCATATCTCCATAGCAATAGTATTTAGACTTATATACTGCTTCACAGTACTTTACAGCCCTCTCTAAGCAGTTTACAGAGTCAGCATACTGCCCTCAACAATTTGGGTCCTCATTTTACCCACCTCAGAAGGATGGAAGGCTGAGTCGAGCCTGGTGGGATTGAACTGCCAAATTGCAGCCAGCCAGCAGTCAGCAGAAGTAGCCTGCAGTACTGCACTCTAACCACTTTTATGTCATTTACGGGTATCATTTACAGATATAAGAACTATCACCACCCTTTCACCCAAGTTTTTAAAGAACATGTTTTGCAGATGTTTTATTTTTTCATGAAATATGAACAAAAAAACAACAACAACACTTAAAGGGGCAATGGCTTTTTCATTCTAATTTCAAGAGTCCATTATAACCACTAGTGCTATCCTTGGAAAGTCTGAACATGTCTTTTTTAAGATTCTCCTTTCAGATCCTCCATGATATTTGGCAGTGTCTACAAAATATGTAATAAAATATAGTCAATATTTTTTAAAACCTCCCCAGATGCAAATTTTGTTAGGATGGTATATGCATGCCATTTTCCTGTAAGCTCTCAAAAGGAGATATAGAAGTTATATCTTGTATTGCTGTACGTAGCAAGTTTTACATGACTCCCCCATTGGGTATGTGATATAATGTAATATCTATATATCTTTCTGCAACCTTAATAGAAGATAGACTGTATATGCTATTGTATTCTTTAGAATATAGATTCTGTATATCCCTTTCTGCACTGAGTACAAGAACCTAGACGTCACCTAAAGCTAATGTACCATATATAGTCATATAAAGTTAAATAAATCATTATTTCATTTCCCAGAAGGGGTTTGGGTCCTATTCAGTAAGATTTGTTTATCTATATCTGACTATTTCCAATAAAGACACGATGGTTACATATTAAAACTCAGTGGTCAATATCAACAACATGAAAATGGGTTTTGTGCACATAAACGTTTGTGTACTATGAATCTATTCTGTCAATTTAAGTCTTCAATGGCACAAATTGCTCTAAAACTTTAATCCAATTTCACAGATAGATGCATTGCCTGTTCATTAAAATGTAACCAGCTACAAAAATCTATTCATTTGAACTTTGGCAGTATCTCCCTCCTAATGAGGAGCTAATGTACTTGTGAATTAGGTTTTACAAAAATTATTAAAAACAGAACTATTCAGGTGGAAAATCATTAAAGAGAGATCCTAGAACTAAGGAGAAATTTCCTGACAGTGAGAACAATTAATCAATAGAATGGCTTACCTCTGGAAGTTGTGTGTGCACCATCACTGGAGATTTTCAAGAAGAGACTAGACAGCCATTCATCGAGAGTGCTATAGAATCTCCTGCTTAAGCAGGAAGGCTGGACTAGAAGACCTCTAAGGTCTCTTCCAATCCTATTATTCTATGTTCTATGAGGAATTTTGACTTTTGGATGCATCTAGTAATTTCTTACGATTCAAAGGCTCTTGTTAAAACATATTTTAATGTGTGTGAATGCATGTTGATTTTAAAATTGACTGTTTTGCTGTGGATGTTTTATTGTCAATTATTGATTATAATTTCCCAAGAATCAATGGATTGCAAAGGACTAAAATAAAAAAAAAAGGAACCTAAGCAGATTCAGAGGGAATGAGCAAATTTTATCAACCATCAAATCTAATAATACAACCTTACTGAACATGCTTTATATACAGATCTTTTGCTTTCCCCCACTCAACTTTTACTTCAATTGCTTTCCAAACTCCTTGGCAAGAATCTATCTTTTGTGTTACATAATTTTGAAATTTGCCATATACCACAATGGTGCTAAATAAATTATTGTTACCACCTATCAATTATAAGAATAATCATAATTTATTCATGTACTCTCATTGATGTACAAGGCGAATAAATATTTAAGTATTGCTGGGAAAGCTCTGTTACAATCAATAGCAATGAAATTGAAAATGGTAGGAATTATATCTAATTCTGGCTTGCATTTTGATAATATGGATTAAGGAATGAATTCTCATTTTATGACACTGAAAACTTTTCTTTCCAATATTCAGTATCATGATTATTAAGAACCAAAGACATTTGCAGTAGTTTTAAGTTCTCTATTTAACACAGGAACCATAGCCTGTATGTCACTGTAGCCACAAACTATCTTTGTGAACAAAGCAATCAGTAATTGCAGATACTTCTTGCAATGGTCTGATTCTATTAGTTTCTTTTTACAAACATATATTTGTTATGATGCATATTATTTTGTTCTTGCATATTGCCATGCTTGACATGGCCAATCAAAACTAAATTGATAGACCCAAATGCATAAAAAACTCCTTATAATAATGTTTTGGTTTGCAGTTTGCCAGCCTCCTGTTTTTTTATACAAAGAAAGGAAAGTCTGGAAAGTCTCCACAGGAAAAATCTACAAGGTCACTGACGTTCGTGAGTACAGGACAGATAATAATATTCTGATATGTTTATGCTTTAGTGGTTGGCCATTAGGAAGAGAAAAAAATGGTAACTAGACAGTAAATATATCCTAATATTTTCAGTTGTAGGATGCAAAAGTTATAGCAGGAGAGGTATGATGCTAAATAAGCAAAATAATGTGATGTAGATGCAAGCCAATGACCTATATTCTTCTCTCTGTTTTTGTTGAAAAGCTTGTAGATTTCTTTGATTTTAAAGTCTGCTTTGTCCTATATCAAAAGAACAGGAATAGATGTAGCATATTTAGTGGATTTTCTCCAAAATTTAACTTCATGAAAGCTCTGAATGCTGTACTGAACTCTAAACACCATACTGGGACCTCATTGGTCCTGAAGTTACAGAACACGCCAACCCTAGTTTTTTTAGTGTGAAAGATTTGGGCTGTCAATGATTCTGGATCAAAATCCCAAACAGAAATAGGGGGATATGGCTATTATCAAAGCCATTATATCCTAGATGGAATGTTGAAGTTGCCTACAATGTTGGAGTTGTCTAAAAACATGAAAGTATCATATATGGATGTTGTTCTACTAATAACAATCTAAAACTTATAAATAAAGAAATAAATCTTGTTGTGATAATATTCCAGCTAAAAGGATCCGGAGGAATTCGTTTATTTATGTTACTATACTTTTATTACCAGTTTAAGGATTCCTGGAATTCCTGGCATTTCATATAATAAAAACAGGATAGATAGATAGATAGATAGATAGATAGATAGATAGATAGATAGATAGATAGATAGATAGAATAAATAAAAATCAACTTCTAATATAGCAAATGTACTGTAACTAAACATAATGATTAGCAGCCTCAATCTCAACTGTGTTCTGAAGTAGCTTAGTTTATCAAGATGAGAATGCTGGCCTAACATTGAGAAGGATTTCTTTTCAAAGATTTTTTTGTTTTGTTTACATTTATACCCCGCCCTTCTCCAAAGACTCAGGGCGGCTTACAATGTATAAGGCAATAGTCTCATTCTATTTGTATATTTTTTACAAAGTCAACTTATTGCCCCCCCAACAATCTGGGTCCTCATTTTACCTACCTTATAAAGGGTGGAAGGCTGAGTCAACCTTGGGCCGGGATCGAACCTGCAGTAATTGCAGGCTTTGTGTTCTAATAACAGGCTTCTCTATTGCCTGAGCTATCCCGGTTGAGAGTTTCAACCAAAAAACATTGACTGTAGGCTCTCATACCCTTCAGTTCTCAGGTTCTTTGGATCACAAAGAGATTTGAATATGGTATACCTTACTGAATAAGTTAGTTTTGTCACCTCTGCTTGAAAAATAACACAGTCCTTTAGATACTTAACGGTTAAGCCACGTAGGACTTACAGAATAAAACCAGCACTTGCACTCTGAAACCTACTGTTCACCAATTCAGTGACAAAAAAGCAGATACAATTAATATGAATATTAATTGGCTTTCCAAGGCAAGTGAATCTTGGCAAAATCCCTCTTAGCCACAGACTCCATTTGCTTAATAAGGAGTGAGTCTAGAAAGATTCTTCAATCATAGACTTGCTCTTTCAGTGAATCC
Organism: Ahaetulla prasina; assembly: GCF_028640845.1. NCBI lineage: Eukaryota > Metazoa > Chordata > Lepidosauria > Squamata > Colubridae > Ahaetulla > Ahaetulla prasina. The sequence continues at coordinate 49,328,505 of NC_080543.1, forward strand.
TATTATATGGTAGTATTTGATTTATGACCGTAACGGAGCCTGAAATTTCCATTGGAAGTCATGACAGTCTTAAGTTGAGGTGCCCATGTGACCAGACCCAAATTTATTACTTTTTTTGTGGTGGTTGTTAAGCAAAATAAGCAAATCCATTTATTTCTTTAGGTATAAAGAGCCATGGTGGCGCAGTGGTTAGAATGCAGTACTGCAGGCTGCTGCAATTTGGCAGTTTAAATCCCACCAAGGATGACTCAGCCTTCTATCCTTCCGAGGTTAGGGACCCAGATTGTTGGGGGCAATACAGGGGTGAAATCTAAAAGTTCCCCTACCGGTTCTTGGGCGTGGCTTAATTGGTGGGTGTGGCTTGGTGGTCAGGTGACTGGGTGGACATGGCCAATAACAATAAATAAAAATAATAAATAAGGTATACAAAACAATAAGAGGTACCAAAAACCAACTTTCACACTTTACACACACACAATACAACACAACTGACTCACACACTATGTAAAAGCAGCTGCACTTCACCCAAAATGGCCCCTGCAACAAGCAGAGAACTCACACTTTCACACTTTACATACACACAACGCAACTCACACACTCACACACACACACACACAATGCCACATACAGCTTTCTGAGATTTTGTGTGTTTGTGTAGTTAGAGAGAAACACTACAGAAACACACCAAATCTCAGAAAGCTGCACAAATATTTTATTTTATTTATTTTTATTTATTTTTTTAGAACAGGGGTCTCCAACCTTAGTAACTTAGTTTGTGAACTTCAACTCCCAGAGTTCCTCATTCAGCAAAGCAGGAAGTCAAAGCAAGCTTTTTTTTTTCTTCAATAGCTGAAGAAAGCATAGCGTTGCCAGTCCGAAAGAGAGTAATTATAGGTAAGTGAAGAGGGGGAATTGGCTGGGCATGGGTGGGGGCTCTTGTAAGTGGGGGCTGTTAAAAAGTGAGTTTAAAAGCCTGTGAGGAGGAGGAAACTCCTCTGGGATCACCAGAGGAGGCTTTTAAAACCTCAGGGGTTTTTTTTCTTTTTTTCCCCCCTTCGGCTGAAGAGGGTTTTTTAAAAAAAAACTTTTAAAGGATTTTGATGATCTCTGCTCAGCCCCGTGATCATCAGAGAGTTTTTTTAAACTTTTAAAGGCATGTTTCGGCTGAAGAAAAACTTTTTTAAAAACAACAACAAACAAACCTCTGCTGATGGTGCGGCTCAGCAGAGGCGGGGGACGGGGCCGGGGCCAGGGATTTTTGCTACCGATCCTCCGAACCAGAAGCTGCCATCGCTACCTAATCGGGTGATCCGGTGCGAACCGGGAGCATTTCACCCCTGGGGCAATATACTGACTCTGTAAACTGCTTAGAGAGGAATGTAAAGCACTATGAAGTGGTATATAAGTAAGTGCTATTGCTATTTTCTTGCCAAAACTGGCTGAGTACCTGTATAGTCTTTTTTTACAAAGAGAGAAGGAAAGATTGTTAACCAAGTTGATATGAATTATTTTACTTTAAAATGGGAATAAGTTTTTACAACCTTTTTCTTAATTATCTGCTAATTCAAATGACAGAAGTAATTATCAAACATAGGATCTTAAAATTCATCTATCCCATAAGGTCATGAAATGACAAATGCAACCTCTAGATGATTTTTGGCTGATCTAGGCACATTTTGCATTGCAGAAGTCCTCAAGAGCCAAACATACTCTATCACTATGACTGACAGTGAAGCGACTACAGTTTTGACACTCATAATTACATTTATATCTCCAAGGACAGCCATCAATTTGGCTCTCTCATTTATCGTAACTTTTGAAGAAAATGTGTTCCACAACAAATAACCGTTTATTTGCAATACCAGGGATGATTAATACAGTACATCTCTTTATTCTAAAGATGGAGTATGTAAAGACCTGCAAGGTTCAAGGTTCAAACTTTAGATAAGTGATACTGACATACTAGTCAAACTTTTACCACACACAGTTTTCAATAATTATTCTATATTAGTCACCAAATTTATTTATCCATTTAATAATATTTATAACCTGTTCCAATTCAAATGAACTATGAGCGGGGTACAACAATATTAAAAATAAAATTGGATATCAAAAAATATATGAAATAAAAAATCATAATTTCTTTTTATCTTACAAATCATGGACCAAGCAGCACCCAAAAAAATATAACACGTTCTATACAAAGGCTTGTGATTATACTTCATCTGCTTTGCTATTAATAAAGAACATAGTCTACCAACTACAGTAACAAAAGATAAGAGCAACAAGAGTTATTTCAGGATCTTTAACAGGTAAAAGAGCTGTCCTTGTTCTGTCCTTCCAAGAAATGGGCCCATCAGAGGTGCCTATTAACATAGCATCTAGACCTAACAATCTATTATCATTGCACTCCCATTTTGTAACTTTAATTTTGTAACATTTTCTTCTCAGTTTCTTTTCTCGATTTATATTCTAACCATTTCTCAGTTGATTGTTTGACTCAAAGTTCTTTTGTTTTGCAAAATTCATTTTTTATTCCATTTCTTTAATCATTAACAAAGAAAGTTGGCACCGTAAAAGTTTAATCTGCTGTAAGATACTTTCATTTCCTTCTTTATTTCTTCCATTGATAATTTAATTTTTAATCTCGTTTTGCATCCTCTATTCTCTTTTTCTTTCATTTTGTTTTATAAATTGTCCTCTTATAAAAGTTGTATTAGCATCCCATACTGTCCTTATATCTGTGTTTTTATTTAAATTAATTTCAAGAATGATTTCAATTTATATTTACAGTTCTCAATTATTTTCATAACAAAATTTTATATATAAATTCTAACTTTCTCTTTTATGTTAAGTTACCAGGTTATGATCTGAGTAAGTATTTGGCAAAATCTCCATTTTTTTAATCCATGTAGCACGTTGTCTATGGAAATTCTCAGTCATTCAAGTCAAGTTGTCTCAAAAGTGCTTATTCAAAAGGCAACTGGACTTCCTTTGTTTTTCCTTTGAAGAGAAACATCTTAGAGGAAAAACAAAGAAGTCCAGTTGCCTTTTGAAAAAGCATCTTTGAGACATGTAGCAAGTTTCAATACATACTTATTTTTGAGAAAGATTTGTATCTTGCAAAGAAATAGATACGTTAGTATGGGGAGAAGTTAAAGAAAAACATTATATGAAAATACCAGTCTGGCTCTCCACAATGGAGGCACTGATACATCCTAATGTGATTGATACGGAAAAATTTGTAAGATATGATGACATTTGGAATGACAAAGGAGAACTCAACTCTAAACGAGAACTGACCAATCAAGGGATTGATTTAGCATGGTGGCCATATATGCAAATACAATCTAGATATGAGAAAGACACAAGAATGTAAAGAACCAACAGAATTAGATCAAATACTACTAGGGACAGATTATATATATATAGCTAAAAACTTTGGCTACCCAATAGAATTAGATAAATAGCAGAAACTATGGGATAGACATTATAAGCTAACAATGCCAATGGCCCATAAAGAGAATTTATATGGTTTATGTTTAAAATGTTTTATAGATGGCATCTACCACCAGCGAGATTAGCAAAGATGTATGAAAATTTATCAGCTAAATGTTGGAAGTGCAATCAGATATCAGGTTCATACTATCATATGTGGTGGACATGTTCAAAAGCAAAAAAATATTGGACTAAAATACATACTTGGCTAGAAAAAATGATAAAACAACAAAGAAATATATATGTTCTTTAGAGTCACTGTTTTTATGTTATCAAACATCTGTAAGATCAAAACATATTTTGGGGTATTTTACCTTGTGTTAATTATTTTCAGAGAGACATTCAAAGAAGTTCTATTTCTTAGTGGGCAAGTCACTCCATTCCAATCTCTCCCAAAATACCAATTTTCATAACACAGGTCTTTTAATTTTGTGTACATTCCTTTAAAAAGTAGATTTATTTTCATTTGAGGGATATATTCCTAATATCATAATCTTACTTTCATTCAAATTAATTTTAGTCTCTACATATCATCAATGATCATCATTTATTATCAGTTTAGGTTGTAACTGTGGATTTATTCTCTATTTTTTTTCCCCTGTTGAAATAAATTCTTGTTCTAAATTTTTATAAATCCAATATTTTATTTATTTTTCTCATTTGTGTTTCATGTTGGCAATTGCATTTTTAAATTTTTTAAATAATAACTTTATTAGGGTTTTAAACGAGAAAGATTAAAATTAACAAAAATTAATATTTAAAGTAAAAGAAAAGAAACAAATGGTTCCTGTAGTCTGCATTTTTTCTGGAAATCCATTCATACACCCGCACCATTCGAAGGAATGCATTGCAGACTACAAGAACCATCTGTGCTTCAGTTTGAGATGCAGTCATCTCCAGTCAACAACACAGTCCTTTCAACACTTCCAAGAAGGCATCACACTCATTGGCACTACTCAAGTGACCCTGACAACATAGATAAACCTCCAGGTGGCCTCAATGGCTCTCTAAAAGAATACAAATGACCAGCTGTTTTCAAGGACTATGAATCCTTCCATTCCCCACCATCCAGTCAGATGGATGAAGAAGCTTCTTGGATGAGAAGCAAAAAGTCTCCAAAGAAAAAAACAAGAAAGTCCAGTTGCCTCTTGAAAAATCACCTTTAGGATTCTATATACATTCTTTCTATCTTCTTCTGTCTCATGTCTCTCTCCCACTCTGTTTCTGGAATGTGCTCTCTCCTTCCACAAAAACTATTGTTTCACTGTAGTCCATCACACCAATTCTCTCTCTGTCTTTCCACCATCTCTCACATCTTTTCTCTACATTGTAGAATCAGTTATTGTATGTACTTCATCTATCAGGAAAAGCACATGGCAAAACTTCAAATCAGGTTTCTTTAGTGTTCCATGCCCATAGATAAAATCTTGCCAAACTGAAGCAGCCTATCATCTATGTCAAACATGTGTTCTATTAGGGTGGGCCTGTCATCACTCTCTTTCTCTCATACCAATCATCTGAACTGAATTGCCTCTTACTCCTCTGGAATGTACTCCCTCCCACCTGGCAATCTGGCCCACCATATTCCATCACATCATCTCCTTTATGTAGCAAGGCAAATTTTCATATGAAAGTCATATCCTTTGTAGTAATATTCTACAAATCTTTACTAAGCAATTATGAAATACTGTATATATTTATATTTTCACGATAGTTTAAAATTATTGTTTAATGTTTAGAATCCAGTTAATGTTTTATTATTTTCCTTTTTTTTCATTTCACCTGTCTCCAAGTTTCTACAGGTAAATTTTTACATTTATCTGTAGTTACTAAAGAAAGTATGGATTTGATCCAATTTTCTTTAGGCATCCAAAACTAGCAGCATAACTGATATCTTCAATGTATTTTGAACTGCCTGTTAATTTATGATTGATTGATTGCTTTACTGCCGCTTATACGCCATTTCAATCCAGTGGGACTCAGATCAGCTTATATTTCCTTCTTATAGTAAGAAGATTAAAATAGAAGAAGAGTATGACAAAAGAACATCTGTCAATAACACACACAAAAATGGAGCAGCTAGGGCCACTAGGAACAATAAACATCCAATCACAATCTAGGGTGGGGGCTCTCAACTCATCCCAATTCGCCTCATAGGCTCTCTTAAAAGTCAATTTTTACATTTTTAAAATTCAACAAGTTAGTACTAGTCTGATCTTATGAGCTAAAGTATCCCAAAGAAGATAAAGGGTGATTAGAGGTTCTGAGTCAAAAAATTTCAGGTATTATTAAGAGTGAATAGTGCGAAAAATAGAAGAACCATTTTTTTTTTTAGAAATGGAAAGAAATGCAAGAGACTAAAATTAGAATAATGGCAAGAAAAGCAGATACAAACGCCTTTATGAAAAAGTATTAGAAGAGAGATTACTCTCACAAAAGAACGAATAGAAACTAAACTATAATTATATGCACACTTCCTAAAATAGAATGAAAAGAAATATTTAGTGCCACAAAAGTGTGTATACTAATGGAAATATGGAATGTTGAAATAAAATGGATGTAGATGAGGAAAAATGCATGAATTTAACTTCCTAAATATCTTTTGTAGGATCTGACACATTATTCTGGGAGATGTATATTTGCCTTCATTTATAAGTATCTTTTATTTATTTATAAAATAGAGTTGGCCCATCTGCTCATGTTTCCAGTATAGAAAAAATGATTCCAACGGAACTTTGTAACTCTAAAAGTAAAAATTTCTTGCCTAAGGAACGAGACATGTCCCTTGTAAGCCTCTTTTTCTGCCCAAAGTACAGTTGTGGGCATGTAAAACAATACATTTAGGAATTCAGCCAACTTAAATTAACTAGAAGTAAGGTAATATATTGCTACAAAAATAATTGAGGATAATTGAGATGGTATTTCTGTGGAAGCCCATAAGAACCCAGTTTGTGGTTTGAGGATCTACTAGGTTGAAAACTAAAGCTCATTTATTATTTATAGATGGAGAACTACATCATTATTGTATATAAAGGTAGCATTTTATCGGTGGGATATTCATTACCACATTTAACCAAACAGTTATGCAAAGAGTTATGCCTCTATCACTATACAATTTGGTATAGAGTAGAAGACGGCTGTGAGAGCTGCAAATATTTGTGATTATTGCTGAGCAGAATATTGCACATAGCAATTTGCATTCCGATCAGCAATTTATCTGGAAATCCAGACCTCTTGTCACCTGGCAGTAGCTTCTCTGGATCATAGCCATAAACCGAATTATCACGTTACTATATTCTCAGCTACTTAGGAGAGCACATTTCACTGTGTGCATAGTCCGTAACTGTTTGAATAACTCTATATCAAACAGCTTAGAGATTTTGGATTCTTGGGTTTATATAGAGCCACATACACACACACCATTTTGGAGATTTTTTTTAAAGAAATCCTCTGAAACATGGTGAGCAACTGTAGCACAATAATTATACTCTGTCATGCTGTAGACAAGTATATCATCACAGATATTTAAGATGAAATAATTATTAGAATAAGATGAAGATATTTTCCTGTTTGACATGAAGAATGAGATCCTCCTGGAGGATTAAGTATATAATTTGTGAATTTTTTAAAATTTATCATGGTCAGTAATTCTTTTCTCAGTATAGCTGCACATTTTAACAATGATCCTATTGAAAAATGGCCTCCACTGACTGCATTTTGCTTGCTCTGCAAACATCCAAAATGGACTATTGTATTTATTTATATAGCTGCCCATCTCATTAAAAATGATACTTAATGTTTAATAGCACAACCATTAAAAGCTTTTAAAAATAAATTTTAAAAAAATAAGATAAATATTTTTATTTATTTAGCACATTATGTATTTTAGAGATGACAGATGATAGATAGATAGATAGATAGATAGATAGATAGATAGATAGATAGATAGATAGAACACACAAGTACAATAGAACGCGTCCAGAAATATTTTACTAGAAGAGTTCTTCGCTCCTCCGAAAACAACAAAATACCTTATACCACCAGGCTTGAAATCCTGGGATTAGAAAATTTACAACTCCGTCGACTTCGACATGACCTGTGTTTAACACACAAAATCATTTATTGCAATATCCTTCCTGTAAATGACTACTTCAGCTTCAATCGCAATATTACAAGAGCAAAAAATAGATTCAAGCTTAATGTCAACCACTTCAAACTTGATTGCAGAAAATATGACTTCTGCAACAGAGTTGTTAATGCTTGGAACTCATTACCTGACTCCATAGTCTCTACTCAAAATCCCAAAATCTTCAACCAAAAACTGTCTACTATTGACCTCACCCCATTCCTAACAGGACTATAAGGGGTGTGCATAAGAGCACAAAAGTGCCTACCATTCCTGTCCTATTGTTCCCTTCATTATATCAAATTAACATAGCTGATGCATATTCTTTACTTATATATATATATATATATTCCTCATGATATGTTTTTTTTTTACTTATGACAATGTTTGTGTATACTGTTGTGACAAAATTAAATTAAAAAAAAGTATGTGGGTGCATATACACACATACATATACACATACATGTATATACATATCGGGGTGAAATCTACTTATCTTCCTTACCGGATTGGAAGTGCATGCACCGCACACATGCACAGACCTTTTACTTCCTGGTTAGGAAGTAGACACGCAAACACATTACTTCCTGGTTAAAACCAGGAAGTAATGACATCCGGGCGGGTGGGCAGAGCTTTGCTACGCCATTGCTACTGGATTGCTGAACTACCAGCCACGATCGCTACCGGATTGCACGATCCAGTCCAATCCGGTAGCATTTCACCCCTGATACATATATATTTTTGCATATATATGTAAAAATATGGACCAGGATGCTCTATGCACGGTCACTCATGCTCTCGTTACCTCTCGTCTGGACTACTGCAATGCTCTCTACATGGGGCTCCCCTTGAAGAGCACCCGGAGACTTCAGCTAGTCCAGAATGCGGCTGCGCGGGTTATTGAGGGAGCGGTTCGGAGCTCCCACGTAACACCTATCCTGCGCAGACTGCACTGGCTACCTGTTGTTTTCTGGGTGCGCTTCAAGGTATTGGTTACCACCTTTAAAGCGTTCCATGGCTTAGGACTGGGCCCGGGACCGTCTACTGCCGGCCTCTATCTCCCAGCGTCCGGTGCGTTCCCACAGAGAGGGACTCCTCAGGGTGCCGTCAGCTAAACAGTGTCGACTGGAAGGGGGAGGGCCTTCTCTGTGGGGGCTCCTACCCTGTGGAACGAGCTTCCCCTCAGGCTTCGACAACTACCTGACCTTAGGACCTTTCGCCGCGAACTTAAAACCTATTTATTTCGTATGGCTGGACTGGCCTGATTTTTAAATTCTAAATTTTAAATTCTAATTGAATTTTGATGGGTTTTAAATTTCTGTAATTTTATGGGGTGTAATGTTATTTTAAATTTTCTGGCAAATTTGAATCAGTTTTTTAAGGGTTGTTTTAATTATGGTGTATGTTTCTGTTTGTATTTTATTTGCCTGTTCACCGCCCTGAGTCCTTCGGGAGAAGGGCGGTATACAAATTAAAACATCGTTATTATTATTATTATTATTATTATTATTATTATTATTATTATTATTATTATTATTATTATTATTATTATTATTATTATTATTATTATTATATATGGATATTTGCAACAGTGGCTTCTCAGGGACAGGCTTTTGAGTAATACTGAAGTACCAGGACAGCAATTTTTTGGATATATATTACAACTAATGTTTATGAAATGACCTCTGCCCTGTCTACACATACATACCATATTGGGCCTGACTTTGAAAATTATCTAAGTTAATGCAGCATATGACCTCCTGATTTCTAACAGAAGCAGTTAGTGATGGCACAGTTTTAATCAAGCAGGAGAAAAAACTAAATGTAGAACTTAAAGGTAAACAGATCAATTTCACAATATTAATTTAGCTAATTCTTAATATTTTACCCATTACATCTCATTTAATTCATTTGGGTGTTTTTTCTTCAGATATTCTCTATCTCTTAATTTCTCAACAATTTTCCTATTTCTAACCTTAACTCATACAAATATTTGAGTATTATAAATAGATATGGATTTTAAAATGTTTCATCCTTAAATGTAATTTTAAATATTAAAGAAATGAAAGAAAAAACAGTGGTGCTTGAATAACAGCAATGCAAAGCTGACAAACAAAATTTAATTCTACAATCAGAGAAAAAGATTATTATTGTTTCTAATAGAAAACGAAGAGTAGAACTATGCTGTTTTAAATAAATGAACAAAATGCAAAGCCCTTAATTATAAACATATTAAAAAACTTGCTACTGAAGAGTAGCAAGACTGATATTGAAGAGTTGCATAATTGCTCTGTTCAATTTGCTACCCTAAAACTAAACAGATATTATTTGTTTACCAGTTTGTATTATATATTCTAATTTTTCACAGTGCTCATTTGCTCATCTTCATTTCCTAAATAAATAAGAACAAGAAAAACCTTATTTTAGGATAGAAGAGATTAATTTAATGCCCAGATCTAACTATTATATATCTACATTTTTAAAAAAGAAAATTATTCATGAGAGAAATCAAGTTTCTTTAAGGCAAAGTATAAATAAGAAATGAGTGTTCTTGCTGGCAATTTCATATTGCACATGAATTTTAAGAATGCATTAAGTGTGCAGAGCTATTTGCTTGGATTTCTAATAATGAGAAATCATTGATGGGATCAAAACTAGGCCTTAGGAAAGTAGGTACCACTCATCTTGTCGCTTTACTAAAATATTGAGGTTGATATAATGCCTTGGCCCGCTGTAAAGCATCAAAGATCATTGCTCAGTTTCATAAAGCTTAGCTACCTTGACTAGCTGCTTTGAGTGGCTTCTTTGAATTCCACTAAAAGATTTGAGAAAAAAATTTGAAACAAAGTAGTGTACTTGCTATCTTCAAATTTGTTCCACCATCCATTTTATTTTCTTTTGTTTTATCATTTTGGCAGTCTCTTTTCAGATTCATCCTTAAAAACTTTTTTTTTTACTTCATTCCACAGGTCCTCTCATTTTCTGTCAGTGAAGATCAGGATTTCAAGGCAATCTTGTGGTTCTGCATGAAAATAGCACTACATGCCCAATATCATACTGTGGAAATTGGTTGGTTTTATTTCTCTGCTTTAGCTTGATTTGTAAATTGCACGAGTCATTTGTTATCCATTCTACAATCAGCCTCTGGTTTATGATTGCAGTTATAATTGAGGTATTTTACTAATTTGTATCAATAATGTAGTCAATTTGATTTGTGTTACTCAATTTGGTGATGTCCATCCATCATTTTGATTATTTGAAGATTGTACTAATAATAAAGAAATAGAGTAGAGAAACTAGTAGTCATTTTCATTTCTATGTTTTAAGCCATATTGTTCAGCTACATTTTCCTAGTTATTATTTCAACTTTTGGTATTTGGGTCTCCAACAATCTTCTTAAACTTGACCACAAAACACACCAATCTTCTCTTCTGCTTTAGCAGAACCTTGATAGCTTTCCACTTTAAATAGTTGCTAATTGTATATATTGTATTTCATATCTTCTTATAAGAATGTCTTCTTTCCTAATGCTTTTCAGAACAATCTCTGCCTAAAATTGCCCAATTCCAGTTCATTTCAATTTGCTGGTGCCTAAGAAGTCACTCTTAGTTCATTTAATCTTTCACTGTGTTGAGCTTCGCCATGTTCTTGATACATTCAAAATTCCCATTGTAATTCTGTCTTTGTAACTTTGGATTTTCTTTTACTAGATGCTAGGAATAATTTCTCCCATACAGAGACAGAATCAAAAAATGCTTTTGCAATTTTCACAGAATGATCTACTTTTAATATCTCCCCGTATTGCTGCTGTCTATTATAGGTGCCTGCTTGTTTTAATTAGATATCTAGGATTATCTACATATTCTGGATAGTCCTTCGGGTAGTGTATCCCTGTAGTAAATAGAAAATATTTGCAGATCCCTCGCATCCTGGACATAAACTGTTTCAACTCCTACCCTCAAAACGACGCTATAGAGCACTGCACACCAGAACAACTAGACACAAAAACAGTTTTTTCCCGAAGGCCATCACTCTGCTAAACAAATAATTCCCTCAACACTGTCAAACTATTTACTAAATCTGCACTACTATTAATCTTCTCATTATTCCCATCACCAATCTCTTTCCACTTATGACTGTATGACTATAACTTGTTGCTGGCAATCCTTATGATTTATATTGATATATTGATCATCAATTGTGTTGTAAATGTTGTACCTTGATGAACGTATCTTTTCTTTTATGTACCCTGAGAGCATATGCACCAAGACAAATTCCTTGTGTGTCCAATCACACTTGGCCAATAAAATTCTATTCTATTCTATATTTGCAGTATTCTTTGCTCATCCTTCCCAGGAACACTCATCCACATGACATGATCCTGCAGTATAACCATCCTGGGGAGAATGGTGCATAGGACATGCTATAAAGTTTATAGCATACCTATAGAATAAAAATCAAGGTGGAGTGAATGTTCAGTTTAAACATTTCTGATATAGCCTTTGCAGTTTTGTAATGACTGTGGTGTTTTGTGTTTTTGTACTAATCATTATAGCATTGTGTGTATAATAATAATTGTTTATCAAGAGCCTCACCCTTTTTAGCAGGCAAAGCTGAATGAAAAGCATTTTCAGAAGTAAATTATGAAAAAGTGTGTCAATTACATGAATATAAGAAAATGCATGGATAGTAAATAGAGCAAAAACTATCCATTTTTTAATGGAAATACCTGCTAAATATTAGGGAGGGGATTAAGTTAAATTTAAAATTTGCATCATCTGGGTACAATTTAAGGTGACATTCAATAAAATTGAAAAAAAGAATACAATTAAAATGAGTGTATAAGAATTAAAAATATATTATAAAACGAGGGCAATTCATATAAGACAATAGCTAAATATGATGCCACAGTGAAATCCAACAAAAAAGAGAATATATTTCCTATATCTAAGTCTGAAGTAGCAATTTACACTCAACACTAATTTACAACCTTGAAAATACGGTATAAGAAAATGAAAAACAATTTAGCATAAAAACAAAACATGTTAGACAGAATTCTAATTAACTTTGTATCATAGAAATTATAAATCTGTTCATAAACTGTTGTACTGTATACTGAGAGGAAGGGAGAAAATCAGGAAGTATTTCACAGATAATTGTACCAATATACAACAGCGATCTGTGAGATAAAATCTTCAAAACTTTGATCCAAATCATAACTCAAAATGTTTACTATAAATTAAAAATATGTCCATATGTTCAGTATCCAGGATACAAACAACATTTTACAGCATGTTTTGTAAATGATAAAAAAGTTTAATTTAATTCAAAAATAAGTACTATTATATTTTAAAATATAACTTTTTTCTGAGAACAGTCCAAGAACAGCAATCAAAATGATATAAACACAATTTGATATATAGCTTTATAATGTTTAGTAGGTAGACTGGGAAGTCCTTTGATTTTAATATACTAAAATATGTACATTACAGTGAATTTTAAACTACTTATGCAGCAGTTGGTTCAAGGACACCCACTGTTTACAACTCAGATACCTTAGCAGAAGAATATAACTGAGTACAGAACAGATTGTAAATTTTATCAGTAATTGCAGAACCTTAAAGAATCTGTGGCTATAAATGCAGAATGTGCAAATTAATGTCTGCTTCCCATAGTAGAGCCTGTTAATGAAAGACATTTGAGGAAAGTGTAATCTAACTCTATCTAAATAACACGTTTGCAAGTCAAACTAGCCATTGATATAAAAAGTGCATATTAAAAATATATATTTTTAAAAAGAAGGCATATTCAAAATTGAAAAGTAATAAGGGCTGAAAGACTTAGTGATAGCTGTCATAAAAATTTTTGGCAGAATATTCTATTTATAATATGTAGTAAAACTGTCAAATGTAGAATTTATAAAAGCATTTATCCTCAAAAAATAAATCATTTTATCAAGGGTAACTTAATAACCTCTACAGTTCATTTGAATGTCTGGGCAATGAGATAGTCGCTTTAATAGAACTACTTCGTAGTTTTTATGGCAAAGAAAAGTTAAGTTGAAAACCAAATTAGTTTTTTATTGAATCCTTCATTCTCTCTATATCAGGGGTGCAACGTAAAATTTGTTACTACCGGTTCTGTGGGCGTGGCTTCGTGGGGGGGCAGTAATGTGACTGGGTGGGCGTGGTTAACTTTTTTTTTTAACTTTTAAAAGCATTTTTTCTACAACCTCTTTGGCTGAAGAGCTTGTAGAAAACATGCTTTTCTGATTATCAGGCAACTCAGCTGGGATCACCAGAGGGAAAAAAAGCTTTTAAAGAGTTCTGACGATTCCAGCTGAGCTGCGCGATCATCAGAGGCTTTTTTTTTTTTTAGTTTTAAAAGCATTTTTTCAGCGGAAGAAAAAATGCTTTTAAAAGTTAAAAAAAACCTCTGATGATCATGCGGCTCAGCTGGGGGGGGGGAGGGATTTTTGCTACCGGTTCTCCAAACCACCCGCCATCGCTACCGGATCAGGCGAGCATTTCACCCCTGTTCTACATTTACCTAGTTGGATAATATTGTGTTATATCAAAGTACCAGTACATTTTAAAATAATTTTCTGCTTAATGTTTAAGCAAAATTTTGCTTAATATTTAAACGTAAAGTTTCTAATTTCTGAGAATTAATCCACCACTTTGGATAGGATGACTGATGTTACTTTCTTCCTGTTCCTTTCTGGATGTACTTTCTTGGTCATTGTTATTCTTCTGTCATGCTATTTCTGTATTGTTTTTTTTTTAAAAAATATTAATGATTGATTAATTATGATTGTTTTTGAATTTAAAATGTTTATAGGATTGTAAACTGAGCAGACTCATTGGAAAGCAGGCAGCATATAAATTAAATTTATTATGGTTGGTCACATAGGCAGCCAGATGTTTAAACTAGTTTTGTCATTTGTGTCCACCTATTGAGTCCTCCCCACTGTAAGGCAGATCTTGTTGTTTGATGATGTTAAAGTTATTATCACAAGATGTAAGCCTTTCTAAGAAAAACTGCCTTTTGCAATTGACTGATGGTGATTTAATTAATGACAATGATGTTCAAGTGGTGTTCCAGAAGTTTTGGTATAGTATCCAAGGCACCTATTACTATTGATACTATCTTGGCTTTCTTTTGCCATAATCACTATTTGCAGCTCTTTATTTTGTGAATTTCTCCAGTTCTTTCTCTTCTCTTCTGCTTGTTTGAGAGCAACTCAAACGTCCACTATCCAGACTTTTTTGTCTTTCTTATCAACAATTTTTAAGTATTGAGTGTTGTGTGGCAGATATTTGTCTGTTTGAATTCTAAACTCACAGAGCACTTTAGCTTCTTCATTTTGTATATCTATTTTGTGGTCCCTCCAGTTCTTACTTGCAAGACAAAGGTATTTCTTTCAGGTATTGCAAAGTATCATTGTTGCTATTTGTCATGCCTTTATTTTAGTCAATCTATGCTACCTTCTTGCAGGACCTAACTAGGTGGTCCACTATTTCTTCAGTTTCTTTGCAGAGAGGGCATTTGCTGTTTGTTGCTGACTTCTCACTTAATATATATTTGTTCTTAAGGCTTAGTTTTGTGCAGATAGAATTAGCTCCTCTGTCTCTTCAGCTTTCTTTAGCATTGCCATGCATTGTTTTCATCTGCTTTTTTATGTACTTATGCTAGTTTTTTATGTACTGGCCATGTAATCCTTTGCCTTGCCATGTCTCTTTTTTATTATTCAGTTAGTCTTTCTTATAGGCCAGTTTGGTCTCTTTGGTATTCAGTAAGCTTTAATGTATTTTCTTCGCTGTTCTTCAAATATTTTTCCAATTCTCTCTCTCCCTCTCTCTCTCTCTCTCTCTCTCTCTCTCTCTCTCTCTCTCTCTCTCTCAACTGTCTAGTGTATTTGAACATTCCACATTCACCTATGCTCCTTGGTAAATAGAATCTTTCAATGTTGCTGCTTTGATGAAAGACATGATTCATTGTCATTATTTTTCTGGTCTTCCTATCCAGTTAAATTTGAGTCTAATCCACTATTGCAACTGCATATCCAATAAATAGAATTGCCTAGGTCTATTATCTATTATCTATTAAAAAACCTAGGAGAGCTTTTTATCAGGTTCGCCTGATCCGCCAGTTGCGTCCCTTCCTGGACCGGGATGCCCTATGCACAGTCACTCACGCTCTCGTTACCTCTCGCTTGGACTACTGCAATGCTCTCTACATGGGGCTCCCCTTGAAGAGCACTCGGAGACTTCAGCTAGTCCAGAATGCAGCTGCGTGGGTTATTGAGGGAGCGGTTCGGAGCTCCCACGTAACACCTATCCTGCGCAGACTGCACTGGCTACCTGTTGTTTTCCGGGTGCGCTTCAAGGTATTGGTTACCGCCTTTAAAGTGCTCCATCGCTTAGGACTGGGTTACTTACGGGACTGTCTACTGCCGGCTTCTATCTCCCAGTGCCCGGTGCATTCCCACAGAGAGGGACTCCTCAGGGTGCCGTCAGCCAAACAGTGTTGACTGGCGGCCCCCAGGGGGAGGGCCTTCTCTGTGGGGGCTCCTACCCTGTGGAACGAGCTTCCCCTTGGGCTTCGACAATTGCCTGACCTTAGGACCTTTCGCCGCGAACTTAAAACCTATTTATTTCGTATGGCTGGACTGGCCTGATTTTTAAATTTTAATTGAATTTTAATGGGTTTTAAATTTCTGTAATTTTATAGGGTGTAATGTCATTTTAAATTTCCTGGCTAAATTGAATAAGTTTCTTAAGGGTTGTTTTAATATTGTGTATGTTTCTGTTTGTATTTTACTTGCCTGTTCACCGCCCTGAGTCCTTCGGGAGAAGGGCGGTATAAAAATTAAAATATGATGATGATGATGATTCGTCACATAATCAAGCCAGAATGGATTTGTTTTTGTTTTTTCTACCTATCCAAGGATCTGTGATAGGCAGATGTGGATATTATTGCAGAAAGTAATGTTCTTATTCTACTGAGTCATGCTGCTAGGGTCTGTTTTTCAGTCTTGGCAATATGGGTGAATACTTAAACTTTCCTGCTTTCCTCTGTAGATTTCTTCACTTTTACATTTATGTAGTTTTCAGGTGATTCTGCCTCTTTCAGTCAGCACAAAATAATCTCCACTCTCTTCTGACTGTCCCATAATGTTCTCTTCCCACATTCGTGCTTTCTGTCTTCTTTAGATGAGCTATATGCTGTAGGCTAAAAAATGCCAGCTCTTTCCCCAACACACTCAGGCACCATCAACAATTTAGCAATTCAGCGATTATCAGACTTTCCCTCTAGCTATTCTGGCCTCTTTCTATTCATCAGTTAGCAGCTGGCAAGTGACAGAGAACATACAGAAATTTTTGATTCTTCTGAAATAGCTTTGAAGCTATTACACAGGGAAGAAATTGTAAGTTCCTTAAGTTTGGCTTCTGTCCAAAATATAGGCAAGGAGAAAATTGTACTTTCCCTATTGGTTACAGTTGTGCCTGTCTCTATGCATATATATGAAGTTTGCAGTTTCTAATCTTTTCTATTCAGATTTACTTTGTATCTGATTTATTTATAAATGATGACATTTTTTATGAATTACCAGTAGCTTTAATCCAGTATATATCACATGGTATAGCTATATATTTATAGAAAAAAACAATTGCTACCAATCTGCTTTCCATTTGAGGACCTGTATACTGCACGAGTGAAAAAGACGGCTGTGAAAATATTTACAGACCCCTCACATCCTGGACATAAACTGTTTCAACTCCTAACCTCAAAACGACGCTATAGACACCACTAGACACAAAAACAGTTTTTTCCCAAAAGCCATCACTCTGCTAAACAAATAATTCCCTCAACACTGTCAAACTATTTACTAAATCTGCACTACTATTAATCTTCTCATCGTTCCCATCACCCATCTCCTTCCACTTATGACTGTATGACTGTAACTTTGTTGCTTGTATCCTTACGATTTATATTAATATCGTTTCCTGATTGCTTATTTGTACCCTATCACTATCATCAAATGTTGTACCTTAGAATTCTTCATGAACGTTTCTTTTCTTTTATGTATACTGAGAGCATATGCACCAAGACAAATTCCTTGTGTGTCCAATCACACTTGGCCAATAAAAAATTCTATTCTATTCTATTCTATTCTATTCTATTCTATTCTATTCTATTCTATTCTATTCTATTCTATGAAGCAGCACAGTTTTTGCCCTAGTAATTCATCCAGCAGATTTTGACTTGTTAGATTTTACCAGGTAAGGCTCACTTAATAAAGGCCTTATCCATATAATAGCTATTTTTTTTAATTTGAATTTATATCCCGCCCTTCTCCGAAGACTCAGGGCGGCTTACATTATGTAAGGCAATAGTCTCATCCATTTGTATATTATATACAGAGTCAACTTGTATTGCCCACCCCAACAATCTGGGTCCTCATTTTACCTACCTTATAAAGGATGGAAGGCTGAGTCAACCTTGGGCCTGGTGGGACTCAAGCCTGCAGTAATTGTAATTGCAGGCAGCTGTGTGTTAATAACAGGCTGCATTAGCCTATTGAGCCACTTCCCAGCCCAGCTATAATGTTTTTGATTATAAAGGAGAAATCTCGCATCTTCTATTAAGTGCTATCTTTATTATTTTTAACCTGCAGGTATGGTAAATATTAAATATTCCATACAAACTTTCATTCTAACAAAATATTTGGGTTTGGCTGAAAATGCAACATCTGGTTCACAAAGTTCAGCAACTTTGAATTTTAATAAAGAAGCTATAGTCTGCTTTTTCATAAAAAATATACTTTGAAGTATGAAACAATACTACAGTCTAGAAACAAAGGACAATAGTTAAAAAAAACCCCACTTATTCAAATAAGTCCATAAGTCCACAACTACACGCATTTCAAAATGGCATTAATTTTACTGCAAAGTAACAATGCAGTGAAGAAACCTGCTTTAATAATCTTAGCACACATGTCAAAAAATTATTAGACAGAACTGATTGGGTTAGTAAAAGGTACTTTTGCCCCAAAGATGCTTTTCAAAAGGCAACTTGATTTTCTTAGTTTTTTCCTTGAAAATGTTTCACTTTTCATCCAAGAATCTTCTTCCATTCTGAGAAGAGAACTGTCCAGTTGACTTTTGAAAAGCACCTTTGGGGCAACCATGACCTGGATAATTGAGAGTTTCCATAGACGATTGGGTCAGTACCTTCACAGAGAATTAAATTGTTTTGGGTCTCCCCACTTCTTCTATTTCTCTTTTTGGATTGTTTATTAAAATTGTTGTGCTCTCTAATTAGACATAGTCTTGTTCAGATGTTGAGTAGTGTTGATCAAGGCACTATTCAACATCTGCATAAGACTATATCTAATTAGAGAAAAGAACAATTTCTGAAGTTGTTCTTGAATGTCGAACTTTATTGCCTACTAACTCTGGTCAAGTTGCTACATTACATGGTGCGGCTTGTCTCTGATATCCCAATTCCTCTATTAAAATTTTTTTATTTTTTTATTTTTATTTATTTATTTTGTCACAACATCATATAAAAAGATTTTATAGTATATAAACATATATATGAGTAAATATTGGGAGGTATAAGCATATATATATATATATATATATAGGAAGAAGAAAAGAAAAAACAATAGGACAGGAACGGTAGGCACATTTGTGCACTTATGCACGCCCCTTATGGTCCTCTTAGGAATGGGAGGAGGTCAATAGTAGAAAGTTTTTGGTTAAAGCTTTTAGGATTATGGGAAGAGACCACAGAGTCAGGTAAAGTATTCCAAGCACTGATGATTCTGTTACAGAAGTCATATTTTCTGCAATCTAGATTAAAGCGGTTAACATTAAGTTTAAATCTGTTGGTTGCTCTTGTATTATTGCAGTTAAAGCTGAAGTAGTCTTTAACAAGAAGGACATTACAATAGATGATTCTATGAGTTAAACTTAGGTCTTGTCGAAGGCGACGGAGTTCCAAGTTTTCTAAGCCTAGGATTTCAAGTCTGGTGGGATAAGGTATTTTGTTTTCAGAGGAATGGAGAACTCTTCTTGAGAAATATTTCTGGACTCGTTCAATTGTATTGATGTCAGAGATGTGGTGAGGGTTCCAAACAGGCAAGCTGTATTCTAGAATTGGTCTAGCAAATGTTTTGTATGCTCTGGTTAGTAGTGTAGTGTTTTTGGAAAAGAAGATACGCAAGATTAGGTTTACAACTCTTAGAGCCTTTTTTGCTATGTAGTTACAGTGGGCTTTGGCACTTAGATCATTTGACATAAAAACTCCAAGGTCTTTAACGGGTCATCTGTAAGATAATGTCCATCAAGTATGTACTTAGTGTTTGGGCTCTTTTTTCCAATATGTAAGACTGAGCATTTGCTGGTTGAGATTTGGAGATTTGTTATGGCTAACAGCTGCTATTCTTTTTGGCATTGTTCATGACCATAGTCAATTTGGCAAAACCATGGCTTTTCCTTCTTCAGGACCAATTGGAAATGTTAATCTGTTTGAAATCTTGTTAATTTTTAAGGTCCAGGAACATTAAACTGGTCTCTTCATTTTCATCTTTCAAAGCTACCAGACATATTTGCTTGTTAACTGGTATATGTTATATTTTAATTATATTTTAATCCTCAATCATATGAAAAACTGATGTTCTGGAATAACCCAAATTTAAATACAGTAGAAAAAATGTTCTGTCAGAATGCTTGGGCTGAACAAAGGATTAACATTTTAAATCAGGTGAATTCTAACATAGATTTAAGGGTTTTGTTTGACTATGTCTTGAATTTGTCACACCTATATGTTTGGCAATATAGTCAATATGGTCACATACTCTTAAAAATCTCCAAGATACCGGCAATGTTAATTTTCTCAAGAGATGCAGCACTTAAATGGAAACAAACAGTTGTATTTTATAAAATATTAAGTCAGTATTGGATAAATAGTGAAATGACTATCTAATTTTGGAAAATCAATTGGTCCTAGAATTAAAGAAAGTGAAATATATGTATTATTTAAAAATGTAATCAGAAATTATTAATGCATGTTTATTGGAGCCCTCTATGAATGTTTAATCAATTTTTCCATGGTGGCAGTGTTAGAAAGTAGAAGGTATTTTAACTCATATGATTTGATCTTTCTCTGATATAACCTCCTTTCCTGGTTTCAAATTATTAATACACATGTATATAGTTTGAGGAAAATGTCTCCAGGCTCTCAATAGAATCTTCATATATTATCTGAAATATGGAATTTATTATTTTATAAAGATCATTTGTTCTACCAATCCTAAAGTATAAGAGAATAATTTTACTTAATTGAAAAGAAAACTAACCTCTAAGATCAAGGAAATAAGTTCCTTATCCATTTTTTAAAAAAAACACTATGTCTACACTGAAGGATATTTGAGCCACTTGTCTCAAACTGTATAGGGTCTCCTGCTTGAACAGAATCTTGGACTAGAAGACCTCTAAGTTTCCTTCCAGCTCTATTCTGATTGAAATTGGATACAAATAACTATGGAATTAAATTTATATGTATAATTAGTAACTGGATCTTTTTTTCTATTAATTAGTTTTTTCCCCTTTCTTGTCATGTTTCTTTTACTCGCTATAATAAATTTAGTTTTTTTTCTCCTTTACTATGCAAACATTATTTAGCAAACAGTCCCTCAAATTGTTACAGCCACCTTTGCACAAAGCATCTTACTGGAAGTTTTCACAATTCAATTCTCCATTCAAGAAACTAAATTGGGTAATACAAACTACTGAAAACAATGCTCAATGTTGCTACTATTTGCTTTAAACAATTACAAACCAAAAAGAAAAATAATAAAAATACCTCTTATTCCTTTAAAAAATGGGGAATCCCTTGCTCGAAATGTCTCATTCATAATTTCTCCCTCTGAGATGCAGTTTCTGCTTTGATTGCTCCTATGAGCTAACTAGCTTGCATTCAGTGTTGACAAATTGGATACAGAAAGTCCAGTACTCCTCAAAATTGTGCTCCCTTTCAGCTCAACAATTGGCAATGTAAAGGGAAGTTGCCCAATAGAACAGGGGTCTCCAACCTTGGCAACTTTAAGACCTGTGGACTTCTACTCCCGACTCCCAGAACTCTGGGAGTTGAAGTCCACAAGTCTTAAAGTTGCCAAGGTTAGAGACTCCTGCGATAGAACATCTTCTTTTCCTCTTTTGTTGTTTGATTCTTCTGCTTCTGTTTCTCAATAAATATTGAATTTCTTTAATTTATTA
This sequence comes from Ahaetulla prasina, assembly GCF_028640845.1. Classification (NCBI taxonomy): domain Eukaryota; kingdom Metazoa; phylum Chordata; class Lepidosauria; order Squamata; family Colubridae; genus Ahaetulla; species Ahaetulla prasina. The sequence continues at coordinate 49,350,417 of NC_080543.1, forward strand.
AAAACTAAATTTGCCTCACTTTATGTTTGTCCTCTCCTAGTCATTCTTAGTGTCAGTACTGCAACTGTTGTGGGCACTGGTAAGCAGCCCCTCTGTCAACAGGTTATCAACCCAATTGATGATTGAAAACATTTGAGGAATATGCTTTTCTTTTGGGTGCTAACTTGTCTGTAAATGTACTGGGAAGGGATTTGCTTTGAAAGCTTGGTACAATTTTCTGCGCACACACACACAAACACACACCCATGTATTTATAGATCCAAGAAAAATGCTATATTTCTGCTCTTGCTTTCATCTCTATGTCAATCCTGGAAGCCATCTTTTACTTTGGATCTTCAGGGCTGCCACATTTAGTGCTGTGGGAAACTGGGAGGGATTGTATGGAGTTGGGGAGATATCTAGTCATAATCACATTCTTTTCTCTGTGGGTCAAGGACATCCTGCCCTGCATCTGGAGTGTTGTGACGGGAGGCATCTCCAGTTGGGATGGTGCATTGATTGGACTGTTTGATGGACATGTGGGTGTTGGGGCAGGGACTTGGATTTTCTTTTGGGTGGGGAAAACCTGGAAGCTTTCAGATTCAGGTTTTCCCAGACGTGCCAATATGACATCTCTAATAAAATGGAACTTTGAGGAACTTCTAGTCTTGGAGTCTTCTTTCCTTGGGGGTGCTATTGCTGATCAATTAGCCCCCATCTTCACCCGAATCTTCAATAAATCACTAGAGATGCGCCATGTTCCTTCTTGCTTCAAACGCCCCCCTATCACCCCAGTGCCGAAGAAGCCCTTCATCAAGGAACTGAATGACTACAGACCAGTTGCTCTAACATCTGTAGTTATTAAAACCTTTGAAAGGCTAGTGATGTCCCACCTGAAAACCATCACAGATCTGCTGTTAGACCCTCTACAATTTGCATACCAAGCAAATAGATTGACCGATGATGCTGTTAATATGGCTCTGCACTACATCCTACAACATCTTGAATCTCCAAAGACCTACACAAGGGTCCTCTTTGTAGACTTTAGTTCAGCATTCAACACCATCATACCAGACATTCTTCTAACTAAACTAAAATAGGTAGTGGTACCTGAACACATTTGTAAGTGGATCACAAGCTTCCAGGAAACAGCAATTGAAGCTAAGCAAAATCACATCAGATTCCTGTACAATTAGCACAGCCCCACCCCCAGGGATGTGTGCTTTCTCCACTTCTCTTCTCTCTATATACCAATAACTGCATCTCAAACGATCCATCTGTTAAACTACTGAAGTTTGCAGATGATACATCCAGTAGTGGGTTTAAATTTTTTTTACTACCGGTTCTGTGGGTGTGGCTTGGTGGGCATGGCAGGGGAAGGATACTGCAAAATCCCCATTTCCTCCTGATCAGCTACGACTTGGGAGGCAAAGAATAGATGGGGGCGGGACCAGTCAGAATTTTTACTACCGGTTCTCTGAACTACTCAAAATTTCTGCTACCAGTTCTCTAGAACTGGTCAGAACCTGCTGAAATCCACCTCCGGATACAACATTGATTAGTCTCATTCGAGACAGTGATGAATCCACATACAAACGGAAGGTTGAACAATTAGCCTCATGGTTTTACTTGGCTGTACACCGCCCTGAGTCCTTCGGGAGAAGGGCGGTATAGAAATTGAATAAAATAAAACAATCTGGAACTGAACACACTCAAAACTGTAGAAATGGTTCTAGACTTTAGGAGAAACCCTCTCATACCTCTTACAATACTAGACAACACAGTATCAACAATAGAGACCTTCATATTTCTAGGTTCTATCATATCTCAAGACCTAAAATGGACACCTAACATCAAAAAGTCATCAAAAAAACACAACAAATAATGTTTTTTCTGCGCCAACTCAGGAAGCTCGAACTGCCCAAGGAGCTGCTGATACAATTCTACAGAGGAATTATTGAATCTGTCATCTGCACCACTATAACTGTCTGGTTTGGTTCTGCAAACCAACAAGACACACACAGACTTCAGAGGATAAATAAAACTGCAGAAAAAACAATTACTACCAACCTGCCTTCCACTGAGGACCTGTACACTGCACCGAGTCAAAAAGAGGGCTGTGAAAATATTTACAGACCTCTTGCATCCTGGACATAAATTGTTTCAACTCCTACCCTCAAAACGATACTATAGAGCACTGCACACCAAGACAACTAGATACAAGAACAGTTTTTTCCCAAATGCTATCACTCTGCTAAACAAATAATTCCCTCAACACTGTCAAACTATTTTATTTATGTATTTATTTATTTATTTATTTAATTAATTAATTAATTAATTTGTCACAACATTATATATAAGCATAAGCATGAAATAACTATACAATATATAAGCATATATATAACCATAAGTATGTAATAACTATATGAAATTGTATACAATCAAAGGGAACATTAGGACAGGAACGGTAAGCACGTTGGTGCTCTTATGCACACCCCTTACAGACCTCTTAGGAATGGGGTGAGGTCAATAGTAGATAGTTTTTGGTTAAAGATTTGGGGATTTTGGGAAGAGATCACAGAGTCTGGTAGTGCATTCCAGGAATTAACAACTCTGTTTCTGAAGTCATATTTTCTGCAATCAAGATTGGAGCGGTTCACATTAAGCTTAAATCTATTGTGTGCTCGTGTAATGCTATTCACATTAGGCTGCATTACTATTGCTATTGGTCTTCTCATTGTTCCTGTTGCCCATCTCCTCCCACTTGTGACTGCATGACTGTAACTTTGCTGCTTGTAATCTTGAGATTTATATTGATATTAATTGTTTCCTAGTATGATTGATTGATTATTGTACCGTATGACTGTCACTGGGTGTTGTGCTCTGTGATTCTTGATGAGTGTATCTTGTCTTTTTATGTACACTGAGAGCATTTGCACCAAAGACTAATTCCTTGTGCGTCCAATCACAGTTGGCCAATAAAGAATTCCCTTCCCTTCCCTTCCCTTCCATTCCATTCCATTCCAGTACTTGGAATCCTGACACTCTACTTCAGTAACATCAGAGATGTTATTCTTTGTAGAAAAAAAAGGGGGAAACAGCAAAATTCATAAAATTCACAGCTGCACCTATCTTTCTAGAAGGTCATTAGGGCTGGCTGTTTTCTGAGGTGTTGGTCTAGGTGAGACAAGTATTTCTGTGTTTTAAGAGGATAATGTTAAGGCATAATAGTTTTTTTTAATGCTGCCTGGGTTTTTTATAACATGAGTAGTCACATATTTTTTCTAATAAATGAGTTTAAGTTCAAATATATGAATCATATAACAAGTATTTATTCATTAATATTTCATGTGCACCAATCCTGCATATCTTAATTTGAAGGCTGTCATACAATATATCTGCAGGCATTTCCCCTTGTTCCTGTGGGTTTGGCTTAACAGGACATTCCTTAGTTTGTCCAATAGCGTGCAGATTTCAAGTCCTGCCTTTCACATAATGATCAAATCAGAGTGATATATTGATTTGGACATTAAAGCCAGGAAGTGATTTATTGAAACAATAAATGAAATATCAATGAGCACAAAGAAAAACTATATTTGCTTATAGCCTTTGCTATTCCTTTACCCAAGTAAGGATGCAAAAGATTAGAGCAGGAATTGTCTAAAATCTTTTCTACTTTCCCATTAGCCAGCTAGGGTGATACTGGCTGGCAACATGGGGACTTCAAACAAAGAAAGTAAGGCAGGTGACTCGGGTATCTGTATTTTTAAAGTAAACTGATCCTACCAGTACTGGTTTGAGGCATCAATTCAGGGTGTGCATTGATGTAACACCTCGATAGAAAGTAAACACAACATGATTTTAACAAAAGTCTTCACATGATTTCTTAAAATTAAATATTCAGGAAAAAAATTTATACATACACAATCGCATACAACTACATTTAAGTATTCTAGCAAAAAGGGTAAATGTAAAGAGCTATTTATAGATAATTTTAAAAGAAACAAATTGCTTGGAATATGTTGCCTTCATCAGATCAGCAGGCATCAGTCACTTCTTTGCATTGTACTGCTATTAAAGGCTACCATTAGGCATGTCAAAACCAAGCGAAGAACAAATGTGTTTATTAAATTAGCATTATAACTTTTCATCATTATGTAAAGCCCGTACATTCTTACCTAATTTAAAATTGGTTCTGGATCACACGCAGTATGCTATTTTCTTGGATTAATGGCAAAGAAACATACATGTATAATCAGGTAACATTGCTGCTGCTGATGTAACTCATTTGTAATTTATGCAGTTTCCTCTCTTCTTTTTAATGGCAACATTTTTCATGGAAGAGTTCTGCTTTCCTCAGCTTTAGCACCCAGTCATTCATTTGCAGAGAAAAGAAAAAAAGGACAAATGGATTGCCAAAGCAATACACAATAAGGTGCAAAAGAGCCCAGATAATTTGTATTAAAAATATAGACAGGCTGCACAAGGAGATACACAAATACAGTCTAAAGCATTGCCTTCTCTTATAGTAAACATTTCTAAGACTGTAGAAAGTGGCTATTGCACCAATTTTAAAAGTTAATGTTTATATTTCACTATAAACCATTCAACATGACAGCTGAAAAAAGTGCAGTAAAATTCTAAATCTAAACTCGGGAATGGGCATGTAATTAATTAAATAATAGATATAGGAGGAATTGGTTAACAATGTCTGTGGGGTTCATAAATGGAATTTCTATCTATTGTCATAAAAATATTGTTTAAATAAATAAGAGAGACAAAAATAGAGAAGAAGCTGTATGGATATCAGGAAACCCAAAGATTAGATTTGTACTGTAAAATAATAAAGAAATCAGCAAAGAGCTTAATAAATTGAAATTCACACACACACACACACACACACACACACACACACACACACACACACACTTTTTTACTGAGCTAAATGATGATTAGGCTATAGCAGATAAACAGTATATTAATTATACTAGAAATAAACTAATTTTACATGCTTGTTTCTTGTGTCTACAAAGTATGAAGCCTTGTACATTTCATCAGTTTTCATCATTAATCACATTTGCAGCATTAACAGGATAACATGTCAAATTTGAACTAGAACTCAGTGCAGGGGGATCTCACTTGGTTTTGAACTGTAGCAGATAATTGTTCAGATGACTTTTGCAATGTTTTCAAAATTCTCAGTAATTCTTTGCAGCGGCACTTTAATTATGACCCTTCTTATCCAAATTATTTTCATTTCATAATCTTGCAACCATCTGAACTCCTGACATCCTGTCAATGTGAAATAATCACTATTTAACTTTAGGAACAAAGTATATAGAATCTCTTCTGAGACAACAACTATCCCACATAAAATTTTTCCTATGCTTCAGCTTCCTATCTTCTTAGGGGTCTCCAAACATGGCAACTTTAAGACTTGTGGACTTCAACTCCCAGAATTGCTCAGCCAGCAAAAGCTTAGGAATTCTGGGAGTTGAAGTCCACAAGTCTTAAAGTTGACAAGTTTGGAGACTGCTGTCTTAGGTGATACCACACATTGTACAGATACATGAGATGGTTTCAGAAAAAAATTGTCATGTAACCTACAACTTTTTCACTGCAAAACCATATGGACTACAAATCTTGATAAGGGCAAAGCATTAGATGCAATCTACATAGACTTCTGTAAAGCTTTTGACTCAGTAGTACATGATAAACTTCTCCTAAAACTAAAATCCTACGGTGTTTCAGGACCCCTCCACAATTGGATAACAGCTTTCCTGTCAAACAGACAACAAATGGTCAAAATTGGAAATGCTCTATCAAATCCTGTTCCTGTCAAAAATGGCATTCCCCAAGGCAGCGTTCTTGGACCAACACTCTTCATATTATACATTAATGATCTCTGTGACTATATTACAAGTGATTATGTTCTTTTTGCTGACGACATCAAACTATTTAACACCGCCAACAATACAACTACCCTTCCAAAAGACGTTGACTTTGTATCTGAATGGTCTAAAACTTGGCAACTCCACATCTCAACCAGCAAATGCTCTGTCTTACACATTGGAAAAAAGAATCAGAACACTAAATACAAGCTTGATGGACATTACCTTACAGATTACCCACACCCTGTTAAAGACCTTGGAGTTTTCATATCAAATGATCTAAGTGCCAAAGCCCATTGCAATTACATCGCAAAAAAGGCTTTAAGAGTTGTAAACCTAATCTTGCGTAGCTTCTTCTCCAAAAACACTACACTACTAACCAGAGCATATAAAACATTTGCTACACCAATTCTTGAATACAGCTCGACTGTCTGGAACCCATACCACATTTCAGACATCAATACAACTGAACGTGTCCAGAAATATTTTACAAGAAGAGTTCTCCACTCCTCTGAACACAACAAAATACCTTATGCCACCAGACTTGAAATCCTGGGCTTAGAAAATTTAGAACTACACCACCTTCGACATGATCTGAGTTTAACTCATAAAATCATTTATTACAATGTCCTTCCTGTCGAAGACTACTTCAGCTTCAATTGCAACAATACACGAGCACACAATAGATTTAAGCTTAATGTTAACCGCTCCAATCTTGATTGCAGAAAATATGACTTCAGTAACAGAGTTGTTAATGCTGGGAATAAACTACCTGACTCTGTGGTCTCTTCCCAAAATCCCCAAAGCTTCAACCAAAAACTGTGTACTATTGACCTCACCCCATTTCTAAGAGGTCTGTAAGGGGCGTGCATAAGAGCACAAGCATGCCTACCATTTCTGTCCTATTGTTTCCTTTCATTATATCTAATTAATATAGTTATTACATACTCATATATATATGCTTATATATTGTATAGTTATTACATGCTTATGCTTATATATACTGTGTGACAAAAATAAATAAATAAATTAAATTAAAAAAAATGAGATGACCTGATGGGTGGATGTGTCACTGCCCCATCTACACTCTTTCCATCTCTCTTTCTTTTATCATTAAATTATCATACATAATAGAGTCAAAATTGAATGGGATGAGTATCTAACTTTGGTTATGGGAAACTAGAAGGAAATTGCCACACTTAAGAATTGTAGATTCAGTTAATTATGGCAACTGGAACTGTAGCACACCCATCGCTAAGTGATGCAGTCATGCTTAACAACCATGTCACCTAGCAACAGAAGTTCCTGTTCCAACATCCATCATACGTTGAAAACAATCTGTATGTCTTCTTAAAAAGCATTTTCCATATTAAAGAGAGTATTGAAAAGTTGTCTGCTCAGAATAAGTCTTACTGAAAATAAAAGTGCTTGCTTTCATTTATATATGTATAAGATTACAATCTGCATTTCCTGTTCTAATAGTGAAAGCTATTTGATCCATAAAACAGGTAGCGTAATAAAGCAGAGCTTGACATTTTCAATGTACAAACAAAAATTCCAATAATTCTGATAGCAAATGTTTCTGTAATGAAATGATAACATGGGTCTATTGGATACAACAACAAAAAACAGGCAAATTAAATGAACAGCATTGATCAAGTCTGATTGACTGATGTTTGAAGACAGTGATTGAGATCAATGACTGATTAAATATTCATGATGTTAGTTTCAGGGAATATTGAACGCCTTAACAGCAAAATCAATTCATTAAGTTTATTAATGAGGCTTCACAATTGTTTGCTGTTGCTATATAATCTAAAAACAGATTAAAGAAGAAAAATATTGAAGCTACATTCTTACACTTTCAGTATATCAATGCAATCCTTTTTTTTTTTTGCTTCTTTGACTTTGCACTTGCCTTTAATTTCATGATAAGTTTCAGCAGTAGCAGCAATTTGATTCTGGTTTAGTATATTATGCAGATCTAGCTATTTTATTTTTTAAGCCATGCTTAAAACGGCTTGTTTGCATGTTGTACAGATCTAGTTACTTGATTTATCATGTTTAAACATTATATCACAATCACAATATATTATCTCAGTCAATTTTTTAAAGATCTGCTCTTATTAAATATATATATAAAACACTATAGGACATAATTCCAAGTAGATACACATAGTCACTATTGCGTATCATAAAAGAACAATAATCATTCATCAGTGCAGGAATTTAATATTCAGAAGGGCCACATGATGCTATTTTTCTGGGATTTTGGAAAAGTTCAGTGATGTGACCATAAAGGCTATTGCACAGTTTGAAATATAATTCCACAAAGTGTGCTTCCATGTTATTCTAGACACATTATGTGGAATGCCCCTTGAACCTGCCAGCCTAAGTCATTCATTTGAATTTGTTTATTGAATAGATACAAATAGACATAGTATGAAGTCGTGTGAAATAACTTTCATTATTTTTCCTTGCCTTATTTTATCTAATTTTCTATGTTAAAAAGACCAGGACATAAAATTCTCTTCCAAAACTTCTGGTATGTTGTCTTATTTTGGTGGATGGATCTGAAGGTTGCTTCTGGAATGGATGAATGAAGAATGCCAGGAATATATGCCAAGAGTATAAATTCATAGCAAGGTCACCCAAGTTCTAGACATTATTTGAAAGAACTAAAGATTAAGATTTTTAAAATAAAAGGAATATAATATTGGTTTATCTAATTAAGGTTAAAATATTTATGTTTTCATCTCTGGTTATCCTTAATGGACTTTTGCTGAATGAAAATATCAAGTTTTAAAATTTGTTTATAGATAACAAATGGGATGTAGGAAAAAGAGATCATTTGCGCATTTTTAAAGGTGATGCGTTACTAAAATTTATATTTGTTGTGATAAAGGGAAAAGTTGTTTCATTACATATTTATTTTCTATTTCTTTCTGTTGTCTTTTTTGCACCTTTTGTTTTTATTTTCTTTTTTGATTTGTATTAAAAAAATTATTTTGTCACAACAATATACATAAGCATCACACAAAATGGTTATATAGTATTTAAACATATATATGAGGAAATATGAGGAAGTATAAGCATATATGTATAAGAATAAAAAAAACAATAGGACAGGAATGGTAGGCACGTTTGTGCTCTTATGCATGCCCCTTATAGTCCTCTTAGGAATGGGGTTTAATTTAATTGTGTATCATAGTAATTGTAACCTTCACATCCTGGACATAAACTGTTTCAACTCCTAACCTCAAAATGATGCTATAGAGGACTGCACACCAGAACAACTAGACACAAGAACAGTTTTTTCCCAAATGCCATCACTCTGCTAAGCAAATAATTCCCTCAACACTGTCAAACTATTTATTAAGTCTGCACTACTATTAATCTTCTCATCGTTCCTATCACCCATCTCCTCCCACTTATGACTGTATGACTGTAACCTTGTTGCTTGTATCCTTACGATTTATATTGACTGTTTCCTAATAAGATTTGATTGCTTATTTGTACCTTATGACTATCATTGAGTGTTGTACCTTATGATTCTTGATGAATGTATCTTTTCTTTTATGTACACTAAGCACATATGCACCAAGACAAATTCCTTGTGTGTCCAATCACACTTGGCCAATAAAGAATTCTATTCTATTCTATTCTATTCTATTCTATTCTATTCTATTTTTAAAATAAAATTACTATTTTAAAAAAAGGAATATAGTGCCTGGATCATTCAAAATATCTTCAGACACATACACAAGATCCATGCCAAAATACTTTTCTGATGCTAAGCCTAGCAAATCAAATGTAAGTCTCATAAGCCAAGGGAAATATGGTGTACAACAGGAGTGGTTCTACTTACCTTTACTACTAGTTTGCAATGGGAGGGTGCTTTTGCGTATGCGCAGAAGCTCCTTGATGACGTTGGGGCAGGTGGGTGGAGCCTCCTGCCAGTTTTACTACCGGTTCTATAGAACCGGACAGAACCAGGAGCAACCCACTACTGATGTACAAGAATGGCTCTTGCTACATCTTCATGATTAGATGATAGCCAATCCTAGAGGAGACTGAACTGAGTTACTGTAATTCCCAATAAGACAGTGTTTTATGCTGTTTATCAGGACAATTAAATCAATCAACAAAGACATTATGTTTGACAATAGATGATCATAGTTTCTTCCCTTCAGGATTCACTCCTCAATCAGCATAAGGAACTTTCTATGTCATTCCTAGGAAAGTCTAGTTAAAGAAAACAAACTTTACAGTTACATGGATATTTGTCATGTTTCATTACATTCTGCTATACTTCCGACGCAAGAGGATTTTAATCCTGCCTAATTTCAGACCTAATGAGCAGAACAGTTCAAGTACTGCTAAGAGTTCTGGGTGGCATATTATAGCATATTTCCAGATCTCTTTTTTGAGAGTTACATGCCTTAAGCGCTTGTGTTTTGCATGTTGTGAATCATAAATGTATCCTTACACAATGCTACCAAAGTGTATACTTAAATGCAATACATTTACTATGCCACTTGCATCATTCTTTTTAATAGGCTATATAGATATATTGTGGCGTATATGCACTTCCAGACCTAAAACAGCATATCCCTTTTTTTTTGCAGCTCCTGGCCACAGTAGCAAGAATTACAGATATAGAAAAGATGACAGATCTACTGTCAAACACTGACAGTACAGAAAAATATAGACAGATGGATAACAGATAGTAGGATACTAAGTACCCTACAATTTATTGAAGTAAATAGGAGAGAGTTGAGTGGCAAATTACCTATACTGTTCACAAACCAGCAGGCAGCCCTGCTTGCCAGCTATCCAAATTGTTTCTGGGCAATTTGGCACATTTCTACTTTGCTGTGCTATTTCTTATAGCATGACTTTGTGTTGTGATCATTCCCTGTTGTGAAAAACTGTTCAAATATAATCAGAATTTTACAGATTTGATTGTGGCTACAGCAAAGTGTATTTATTGTCTGTATTCTTGTATTATTATTATTAGTAGTAGTAGTAGTATTAGTAGTAGAAGTATTAGGGTGCATTGCACAGTCAGCCAGATGATTAGACTGGATTTGGCATTTTTACCCACTTATCAAGTCCTTCCCAAGGACTTGGGATAGGCAGATATCATTTGATGTTGTTATTATTACTTACAGTAGTAATAATAATAGAAATATTGCTATTATTATGTGCCATTATATTTTAAAATTTTATAAACTTCCCTAAGTAGAATGGAAATATTTCTATAAATTCATAAAATAAAAGGTATCACGACACTGAAGTAGAAATCAAAATATTCTGATTACTACATTTTAAAGGTTCTGTGAAAGAATACAGTTGGAAGGAATTTTTTTACAAACAAAATCAAAAAGAAGTAATTTTATTTTATTTTTCCTTACACAGTTCTAGTAACACTGAGCATTTCTGAAGAATATTCATATTTTATTTTTTATTTATTTATTTTTGTCACACAGTATATATAAGCATAAGCACGAAACAACTGTACAACACATAAGCATATTTATGAGTATGAGTATGTAATAACTATATTAATTGGATATAACGAAGGAAAACAATAGGACTTTTGTGCATGCCCCTTATTGTTGCTATAAACATTCATCAATTAAAAAATAATAATCTTAACTTTTTTGAAGGGGGGGAGTGGACTATAAAATAATTTTGGAAATGATGTTGCACAAATCTTTAGTATTATGGTAGAAGAAAATACTTTTAGCTGTGATTTGAACTGTAAGGCTTTTGATATTCTCTAAACTTGTTTTTTTAGCAGATATTTCAATGTTGAATCCTAGATCAAGTCAAGTCCAAATGCCTCTGGAGAATTCCTGAAAGCCTGGGAATCAGACAACAGATTCATAGAGATAAGCAACAGCTACATATCACTCAAAAGAAGAGAAGAGAAGAGAAGAGAAGAGAAGAGAAGAGAAGAGAAGAGAAGAGAAGAGAAGAGAAGAGAAGAGAAGAGAAGAGAAGAGAAGAGAAGAGAAGAGTTGAGTTGGAAGGGATCTTGGAAGTCTTCTACTCCAAACCCTGTTTAGGCAGGAAACTCTATACCATTTCAGACAAAAAGAGACAATCTTCAGACAAAAAGAGACAACTGAAAAGCCGAAAAGGAAACATCAGAACCCAAACACCTCCTCTCTAATAATTAAAGAGCACAGATTAACACCATGATTAGCCCTAGACCAACAATCAAGAAGTAAACAATATCCCAATCAAAGAACTACCAACTCAGACAAACAAGCTAATAGTAAACAACAGTGTAATCAAGGAACCATCAAAAACATTCCTACCAATATTGACAGGATAAGCCTCTAAGAATATAAAAAGAAAGAAAGCACAATTCCCTTCCCTAATGAAATTTCTGCAAGAAAACAGGGTGCACCAAAGATCTATGTATATAGATGTATAGAATTCTGAGTCAGGTAATTGAATGTGAAAAAGGAGAAACTGTGAGTAGGTTAAAAACTGCATGATTTTTGTGATTAAAAACCTTGTATATATTTTATGTTCTATAGCTATTTTATTATTACATATTATAATGAACTGTTTTTATATCCATTCCAAAGCCAGTGGTGCAATTTCCAAATGGATGACAGCTGATGTTTTTAAAAAACACAACAGGATTTTTTTTGTTGGTTTGTTTTAATGCAGTAGGTGGTGATAGCCAAATTGCTGATTTCTATTTTACCAGAGCATCTTTACTAGTGTTCTGTCATGGTAAATTTATTCCCCTCTCCCATGTAGTAGTAGTAGTAGTAGTAGTAGTAGTTGTGTGTGTGTGTGTGTGTGTATACATATGCGTGCGTGCGTGTGTGTGTATATACTTGTTTTCTGAAGTTTTTGCAGGTGTTTGTATGTAGGTTTTTGGTTATTCGGGTTTTCTCCCGCATAAAATTGGAATTGTCTTGGCGACGTTTCGACGTAGTCCCATTCGTCATCTTCAGGCTAGATGTTTATAGCTTCGTGCTTCTAGGAGAAATGTGTGATCGCAGCTGTTTCTTCCTTTTAACTGCTAGTGGGGGTTTGAACTGATTGGTTGGGAGCTTGGCTATGTTCTGATTGGATGGGGGTGTGTTCTGTTTGGGGGGGGCTTGGTTGTGCTCAGGCTGGTCTGAGTTACAGGGGGATTTGACGGCAAAGCCCTCCTCCCATATATAAAAGGTACCACAGACAGAATCAGCAAGATCCTCCACAAACACAACATCAAGACAGCATTCTGCACAAACCGAAAAATATCCACCATCCTAAGAAACCCCAAAGACAAAATTGAGTTAGAAAATCAAGGAGTATATGAATGCACCGCCTGCAGCACCACATACATCGGACAAACCAACAGAAGAATAAGTGCACGCATTGAAGAACATAAGAACTCAGTCAAAAAAGAGGGACCAACTTCTTCCCTGGTCCAACACCTTAAAGCCACAGGACATAAAATTGACTTTAAAAATACCAGAACTATCGCCAAAACTGAACACTTTAACAACAGAATAATCAGAGAAGCCATCGAGATAGAAAAACACCCACACAGCATGAATAAATAAGATGATACCTCCCGCCTACCAGCCATTTGGAAACCCGCCCTTATCGACAAACGAGTCCCTAACATGAAGACTGATGCAAGACCCACACTCACAAGTGCCACACAGCATGTCACCACCACACATCCATGCGGAAAGCAAACTCAAACCCACACCGATGATAAAGCACGACCACAGACCAGAAGCCAGACCGCAGCTGCATCATTAGCCATTTCAAACCCCTCCAATCCATACATGCAGCAGACTGACACCCACCATGAAGATGTAGCACGACCATGAACGCGAAGCCAAACAACAGCAATGCAGCTCACCAACTCAAATCCCCCTGCATCTCAGACCAACCTGAGCACAACCAAGCCCCCCCCAAACAGAACACACCCCCAGCCAATCAGAGCACAGCCAACCCCACCATCCCTCGCATATTTACAGATCCCTCGCATACTGGACATAAACTGTTTCAACTAGACACAAGAACAGTTTTTCCTGAACACTATCACTCTGCTTAACAAATAATTCCTTCAGCACTGTCAAATTATTTACTAAATCTGCACTACTATTAATCTTCTCATCGTTCCCATCACCAATCTCTTTCCACTTATGACTGTATGACTGTAACTTTGTTGCTGTATCCTGATTTATACTGATATTGTTTCCTGATAGCTTAATTGTAGCCTTGACTATCATTAAGTGTTTTAATATTAAGTGTTAAATTTGTACCCTATGACTATCATTAAGTGTTGTACGTGTTGTACCTTGATGAAGGTATCTTTTCTTTTATGTACACTGAGAGCATATGCACCAAGACAGATTCCTTGTGTGTCCAATCACACTTGGCCAATAAAAATTCTATTCTATTCTATTCTATTCTATTCTATTCTATTCTATTCTATTCTATTCTATTCACATACACACACACACACACACACACACAATGTTTTCTTGGAGTAGAACTTTTTTAAAAAGCCTATTAACACTAGTTCCATAATTTGGTAAAATTATTGAGATTTCTGATACAGTTTGTCTACCATCACTAATATTGATAACTTTGCCACAGCATCTGAAGGACTGAAGCAAAATGTCAGAAGTTTAAGTCTATAAAACCTCAATGAGATTTGAACTAGGACTTTGGAAGATTCATGTGTGAAATCTTATGTAGCTGTTACCTGTCAAAAACAAATTGAACTTGATGGATTAAGGACTTTTCAAAGCTGATTCATACAATGTGGGGAAAAATAGACTGAATGCCCGCCATGAGTTTTCTTATTTTACTGGTTTGTGTTTTCCTTAGTCCATATACTTAAGACACACTCAATTATATATTGGGATCAGATTCAGGAGCTAACAGTACTCTCAAATTTTGTTCCACACATTCATACATTCATTCATTCATTCATTCATTCATCCATCCATCCATCCATCCATCCATCCATCCATCCATCCATACCTACCTCCAGGGCACACACACAAGCACACATACACAGGGATAGATTATGCTGAAGTGTTGATGAAATGTTGAAACTTGTCTTGCATGGAGGGAAGGGTCAATATTTTTTTTAAAAAATCAGCAGCGTACACAATGTAAAATAATGGACAATATGATTACTCTTTGAAAGACCAAGGAGCTGTTACCAAGTTTGAAAGGAATTATTGTATATTCAAACTTCCCCAGCAAGATTCAAAGGCGGTCAATATTAATGAGCTTTTTTCCTGCAAAGCTTATTGTAAACCCCTATGAAGTCTGATTGATAAAAAATATTTTACTTCTGTAACAATTCCAAGAGTTTAGAAATGAGAATAAGTGTTGTGTAATGTGGATAGAATATAAGAGAGTAATCAAATGCTGCATATAGAAAAGAGATGGAAATGAGAAGCATATAAGACACAGGAAATTGACTGAGCTGGTTCCATTTTAACCTTTAATCTCATGGAGGAACTCCATCAAGATCTCTTCACCTCCAGTGATGCTCTAGTAACTGGAGTACACATGGACCAAGAGCTGGGTGGGACAATTGGTAAGAAAATTGGGTGGGGGGGGGAAGGCTACCAGAATTGAGGAGGCAAAGCTATGAAGTGTTCACCTTCTCTGTCAAAGCAGCTATATTGGGAAGGGCAGCTAGGATTGAAGGGAAAGCAAGAAATGCTTTCTGCTAAGATATAGCAAGTTCTTTTTTGTTTTCAGAGAACAATGAATTTGCGATTGAAAGCAAGCAGCATTACTCTTATAACCAGCTGGGTAGATTGCTGGATGACAAAGCAGATGAAATGTAGTCTTCATCTTCACCACAGTGCCATAGTTGAGAAGGATACTTGAAGGAAATTGGAGGATAAAATTTGCACCCCAGATTCTCAGGCTGAGGACTGAGGGGATTCTAATTCAGTACTGGGGAGAGATGATATAGATGAAAATGCAAGCAGTGTCAGGTACTGGAACAGAAAAATGACAAATGACATCTCTGCACATGTCTGTGATTCAATAGTAGTGTAACATCATATTGAGAAGCCTGCTTGGTCACCCTCATGAGTGGGGAGAAGTTGTAGATGGTTTCTTTTCTGGAACTGCAGAAGAGTGAAAAAGAAATGAAGAAAAGATTTTAACCTAAAATTATGCCAAATTGTTAACTTCCCAGAAAGATGTGATGTTTGAATGAAAAAAAAAACCCTTTAGTGTTGTAATTCATCAACAGATGGCAGTACTAATGCATTAGAATCTCTGATGTGTTCTTCGCATTTGTTCTTTCATTTGATGAGAAGTTGACTTGAGATATTGTGTTGCCATTGTTCATGAAATAAAAATCTCAGTGAGTAGTCATTGTACACTATAAGCAATGTGCAATGACTTAATTTTTAACACTGCCAAGGAGTCCTTCCAATTGAAAGTCACTTATAGTGACTTATCATAATGCCGGTTACCTATAGTGATGACTGGGTTGACATTCCAATTGTGCATCAGTAGGTCAACAAAAGGTAAAGGCAAAAAATAGAAAGTTTATATTATCAAGATCAAAGTGGTCAACCTATGACAGCAAATGACAAGTTTCGTTGGGTTGAAAATTAAGGCAATTGATGAACACTGAAAGGTACATTGCTGTTAAATTTAGTATTTCATAGAAATTGTGGCTCACATTATTGATGTTACTTAATATTTGAAGGTTTGTGTAAAATGAGTCCCTTGCATGTCGACAGCAAAGGTGAAAGCTTCATAAATTAAAATTTGCAGGAAATTGTTGTCATCCCATGAGAATGAAAATAAGGAATGTCTACTCCATCTCATGACAGCTGATGAAACATGGATTCATTATTATGACACAAAAGGAAGTATCAGTCTATGGATTATTATCACAACCTTTACTTGCAGAAAGAAAGAAAAAACAGGCTTTGGCAGGAAAATTCAGGACTATATTTTTGTCAGACTCAGATTTATTTATTTATTCATTCAAGTTCGTTTTAGATGATATTATTTGAATGGATTTCCTTGAACCTAGCACCACTATCAACTCTGAGTGCAACTGGAACTGGATGAGGAAAGCTTTATTTGTCAGCAGTTCACTTATTTAAATTGGATAAGAAGAATTTTGATTTTACAAATGAGGAAACTGACACTGAACTAGATTTTTGTATTGATAAAAATATTTTGTCTCCATTTTGGACAGGATATTTTGAAACAAGGGCAGAATTGTAGGATTAGAAGCAGCCATCACCCAAAATCCAACACAGGATGAAAGACATTAAGCCACAATAGGAATTACCCAACACCCTTTCAGAACATAAGGCCCTTCATTGCATGACCCTCAGAAACTTCAGCCAAACGTAGCTCAGACAAACACTTAGGATCTGTACTTTGCCTATAGAGCCAGCTATGACCCCTGCATAACCCTTACATGGCCCCATGAGAATCTGACAACAGCCAATAGAATACATGTTCTTGCACAGGAGCAGGAAGCTCAAGTGCAAAGCCCAAGAGAAGGTATAAACACCCACCACTACACACACACACAACTCCACGTGTTCAGCTGCACCAGAACCACAAACCGATGTGGTTCTGTTCATCAATAAATGGACCCTCTTTCCAATCAGCTTCCAGCCTCCATTTGGTCTCCAGTGCCTTTCTCCTGGCTTGGAACTGGACCTGGATATTTCTTCCCACAGTTCAAAAACTAATAAGTAATATAAATATAAAACAAAACATTATTGATTTTCATAAATTATAGAGTCGGAAAGGAATCCAGAGATCATATTGTACAAACAGCTACTTAGTGTAGGATCCACTAGAGCAGTGGTTCTCAATGTGGGGCATACGGCCTCCAAAGGATAATGCCTTATTCAAGGAGGCCACCATTCTATGTGTAAGGTTCTATGAATACTATTATCTATCCTATGAATATGCTAACATATAGTGGTTGCCTTTTTAGTAGCTTTATCACATTGCTGACATATGTTTAACCTGTGAAGAACAAGGATACCCAGACCTTTTTCACATGAATTACTGCAAGCCAGGTCTACCTCATCTTATACTTGTAACTTAGGTTTTTATATCTAGATAAAGAACTTTATGTTTCTTTCTGGTAAATTCAATTCTGTTCATTTCAGCCTAGTATCATTGATGTTCTTTGAATTTTATGCATTTGTACAACATATTTTTCTCAACTTTAATCCTTAGAATGGACTTCTCAATATCCTCATCAAAGTTTCTGATAAAAACAATGATCAGCTCCAAACTCAAACAGGATCCTATTGTCCTCCATTTAATTCTCCTCTCTAAGATGAACTAGAGCTATTAATGAATACAGTAAGTTTATCTGACAGTAATATCATTTAAATAATATTTACCACTTTTTGAAATGATTATAATATAATCTATCAAACTCTTTGTTATCCGGCTACACCATGCCTATAGTATTCTTCTAACTGACTAAGCTAGTAAAACTCTGTCAAAAAGATAATGTTAGTCTGGCATGACTTGTTTGTGACAAACACATGCTGACCCTTGTTAACTGCAGTGTGTTTCATTCAAAAAAATGCTGCTTGATAATTTAGTTAAGTGTGTAGCAGTGTGTAGCTAACACACTGACAAATCTGTAGTTTCTGGGTATCCCTTAACCTCTTTTTTGAAGATAGAGATAATTATTTTCAGTTAGTGAGATCTTGCTAGATGACAACCTGGAAGCTGGTAAGAATTCACCTCTCCCTTTAGAGTCATGTTTAAGCAACAAGAATACCATATTTTTCAGAGTATAAGATCCACCGGAGTATAAGACGCACCCAGTTTTTGGGAAGGAAAATAAGAAAAAAGCTGATTAGCAGGTGGATTGACCTCCCAGAATACCCCCAATCAGCTGTTCTCAGAGGTTAATTTTAGCAACAGGTTCCTTGGTTGTGAGCCCTGTGCTTTGCTTTTTTTTTTGCTTTTTTTTCTGCCTCTGAAGCTCTGAAACAGAGGTTCAGGAAAAAAGCCTCTGAAGCTCTGTTTGGGGCTTTTTTTCTGAAGCTCCATTTCTGATGCTTTTTTCAGTCTCTGAAACCGCCATTTCAGAAGCTGGGTGGGGCTACATTCGGAGTATAAGACACATCCAGATTATCAGCCTTTTTTTGGGAGGAAAAAGGTACATCTTATACTCCGAAAAATATGATAATTTTCCAGGTAACAAATTTATACAAAAATAACATCTGTTTCAGGAATCATCTATTTAGAAGATTTAAAAAACGGTAAATATGAACTGCATGAAATTTATTTTCTGTGACTGTTATTAATGCTTTACTGTCTCTGGTATTACATGCTTAGTTAATTGTGTGTCTTCTGAAACTTGGAATCTTTAAGATCAAGGTAACCTTAAACTAGATGCAGATGAGCATCAGTTTGTCACAAAACAAAATTTTATTTTTTCAAGAGTATTCCTGCATATTGTTCTGTTCCAGTTTATTTTAAGATGCTATGATTTTTTCTCATACTTTTTTCTATTGTTCCATGTCTGCATATCACTAGTTTAATCAATGTTATGTACTGAGTTATCTAATAGTTTATTCACTATTGAAGAGTTCTAGCATAGGCTGGAAAGACTGTGAATTTAAATAATGGATGAATTAAACAGTTTGCTTACTAGAAAATTCCATGGATATTGATAAAGGATTCTGAGAAGCAGAAATTGAAGCAGATGAATTACTATATCTAAATGTTGAAAAAATATTGTACAATTTTCTTGACATCTATGCTTCCATTTGCATTTTAATTGACTTAAAATAATTAAAGTTCTTTCTTTTCAAAATATCTGGAAGAGTCAAAATATATTAATTAAAAGTGCCAGAGATATTGAAGCTTTTTCCCATGAAGTACTTTATCAACTATGAAGTAATGAATTAACATAAACATAAAAAAATACCAAAAATAAAAAACGTTTCAGTTATTGTAAACCCGTAATTCATCAACATCTTTAAGATCTACTCAAAAATGAACATTATGCCAAATAACTACACAAAACATTTTGCTATTTAGGCTGATAGATTGATTTCTACAGCATCATGTTTAGATCTTGACCACCATCTGGTATGGATTAGGCTTAAGCAACTGTGAGAATTTAGAAACAATTTAGGGAATCAGCAAAATTATTTACTTGTATCCTTTCCCATTAATTCAAACCAAACCAAAATTAGTATTACAAACTTGAAGTATTCTTCAACTTACTGCCACAATTAAGCCAAAATTTTGGTTGTAAGTTACTGCAGACATTAAGCAAGGCATTCATATGACCATGGAAATCTTCTGTAACCAGAAAGCCTCATCCAGCTAGGCCCATTGATGCATGGATCTTCCTCTGCCCCACTGCTCTCAAAAGTCTTGAGCCATATCCATGCCCCATCACTGTCACATCAGCTGGGCATGCTTGTTAGCAGCTGCATGGAAAGGGATGATAACTGATCCTGTGTAATTGGGAGGGGAGAAGGCCCAAACCTTCCAGGAGAGTAGTGGGGCAGGGAGAAGGCTCAACCCATCCAGGGGTGGTGGAGTCGGGGGAAGGCCCAAGCCTTCCAGGACATTGGTGAGGTGAGACCATGCACCAGTGAGTCTAGCCAACCAAGGCCTGCAGCTCACAGTAACAGGGATTTGCAGCACTTCCATGATCATAAGGCTAAATACCGGAATTTTTTTCATGTAACTGGGTGGGCATTGCATTGGTAAGACCTTCAGGAGAGGGTCATATTATTCAGCACATCAAAATTTCAAACAGTCATTGAACAAATGGTCATAAGTCAAGAACTACCTGTATTAGAAAGATAAGCTAAAATAGAGATAAAAGAATAGAATAGAATAGAATAGAATAGAATAGAATAGAATAGAATAGAATAGAATTTTTTTATTGGCCAAGTGTGATTGGACACACAAGGAATTTGTCTTGGTGCATATGCTCTCAGTGTACATAAAAGAAAAGATACGTTCATCAAGGTACAACATTTACAACACAAATGATGGTCAATATATCAATATAAATCATAAGGATTGCCAGCAATAAAGTTACAGTCATACAGTCATAAGTGGAAAGAGATTGGTGATGGGAACGATGAGAAGATTAATAGTAGTGCAGATAAAAATAAAGATGGTGGCCCAACCATGCAATCTAAGCTTCATCTCTTTTTTATAGACAAAGACAACTCCTAAATCCATATAACATGCTTAATCAGATCAATTAAATAACTATTGTTGAATTCAGCTACTCTTAGCTAGGCTTTTCCTGTTTAGGAAGGTTGTTTATGCTCATTTTGCACACTTAAATTATGGTACAAATAAACTGGAAATTTTTCAGGATATTTTACCAACTCTGAAAATGGCTTAATTCAGTAATCAAATGTGCTTATATTAACACACTTTTTGTGAATACTAGCTACAATAGTCTATTCTCGGCCATAACTAAATCTTCAGTGATCTCTTCTAGATACTGAGAATATCTTGTCCAGTGCATTCTTCTGAATTCCAGATAATATCATTTGTATCCATTCCAAGTTATGGAATATATTTGATTCAGAAGCACAATTTCAAAGTGTTTCTACCACATAATCTGACAATTTTTTTTCATTTGTGGATAATAAAAGCAGAGGGTGATTCTGGAAAATGTTTTTTTTCTTTGAAGAATAAAAAATTATCTCTGGAACAGATAGTTACAAAGATCATTCAATAGAAAAATATTTCCTTATGGGGTTTTTTTTGGATTTATGAATGAAGCTGGTAGCAATTTGTACTTGCCACTGTTCTCCATTTTAAGAACTAAATGAAAACACCAAAATTGGATGAAATTTGTTCTAAAAATGACAACTTTAGGCTGTTTCTTTGTTTTAAGTATGGAAAATTTCCCTTCCTTCTCCTATACATATACTTTTTTTTTAAAAAAATGATTTTTTAAAATCTTTTGTGCTTAGGGTATAGTTGCCCCTCTTTATCTAAGTAATGATGGTAATAACTCCTGATCTTATATTAAACATTATAATTTTGATAATTGGACTGGTTTTGATATAATCATTGTTTTGTAATGTTTCTGCTTTAATCTGACTTGTTTCCAGGAAGGATGTTTTTTAGAAGAACCCACTTCTGACATAAATTGTTTTAATGAACCTTCTTATCCTCCAAGCTATAGATTTAGTCAAAGTTTGTAGGAATGCTTCTCTTAGATGCCTTTATATTTGTATTACATCTCTTTAATTGTTACAGTGTTATTCTCAGGGTTAGTTTAAATTCCAGTGTATGCTCCCATAATCCTTTTTCTGCTCTGGTAATAGTCAGACTTCATGTGGCCTTGCAAATCACATGGTCTTTCACTATTTTATAGTTTAGGTATATAGACTGGTGGTGGGTTTCTACTGGTTTGCCCCAGTTTGTGCGAACCTGTAATGGTGGCGGCGGGAGGCTCTGCCCACCCGCCCGGACGTCATCACAGATGCTTTGTGCATGTGCAGAAGATTCTGCACATGTGCACGCTCCCGGTTCCAAACCAGTAGTGAAGGTAAGAGGAACCCGCTACTGATATAGACCATCAAAATGTACTTTCTCAATAAAAGTTTTCCTTTTTAAAATGGAGAAAAAAAGAGTATGTGCCCTCTGGAATAATTTCTAAAAGAAAATGGTGAGAGGAAGCTAACCTGATGTGATATCCCTGCTCGAAAGCATCAACACTGCTACAGAAAGGCAGCATTTTCTAGTTCCAACCAGTCAAAACTCTTGGAAATATAGAACTATATAAATAGCTTCATCTGAATTTTCTAACTGATTGGACTGAGATGCCAAGCCAAACTATAAAAGATCTGATAGATTAAAATTTGCACTGGAAATACGATATGATGTGTAGTGGCTGTAAGAAATCTCTCAAAGTCCTCTGGAGCTTTGCAGTTAAATGCTACCAGTATGCCTATCACATTTTTATTTATTAATCATATTTATATAAACCAACAAGTTATCTCAACAGTTTACAAGATAAAATGCACAGAAACAATATACAATAAATATTAAAGCAAAGGTCTGTAAAGTAATGAAAATACGGAATAAAATTAAACCAATGATATAGTAACTACAGAATGGAGGTAAGAAATAGTTTTCTTTTTATCATATCATCTTATTATTCCCAGAATCCATTTGTTTAATGGGTCCACAATCAAAACATTGTTTTTGAGACTTATGGTTTAATTAACAGCATTTTTGCAAAATGATTTCATAAATATCTCCTCTCACATTTTTAGTATAGGTTTGAATTGCCAAACAAACAAAAGCAACAAATGACACTTCCTCCCAGATTATATTCCATCAAGAAGAATGAACAAAAGGAAAGGGATTTGGGAGATGTTGGTGGAATAGCAGATCTGAGGGAGGCTCAGAGTCCTGGCCTGAAATATCATCCTACCCACCACCCCAAAAGACAGTTTTAGAAATATTTTTAGTTTCTGAATATGATGCATTAATGGAATATAGATACCCTTTAGAAACAAGATCATTTTTAGAAAGCATCTTAAAACTATTTTTAAAAAGTAAATTTCTTCCTTTGTTCTGGAGCTAACAAAGTTTCTGTGCTATTCTATGTCATCCTCATATTACAGTTTCATCAATTAAATTTCTAAACATGTTTAGTGGTCACAGCCAAACAAAATATAATAAAGAAAAAGACCTCTACAACAAGGAGGGCACTTGATAAAATCCCCAAATTTCAAGGATTTTACAACAATTTTATTTTTAAAAATAAATTGTTTGGTATATTACATAATTTTTATTTGTTGTTTTGTTGAATAAGACCTAACTCCTGTAGTAGTATTTCTTCTACTAAGACTCCAAAATAAAACATTAAACTTGATCTTTTTAAAAACTTCAAATTCAAAAATGTAATTGTCTGAGAAAACTAGCCCTAGACAAGCAATATGGTTAGCTCTAGCATATCAGAATTATTGGGTAATGGCCAAGCCTTCTAAATCACATTTTGCATAGCTTTTACTTTTACAGATTGTAGAAATGATATTGATCTTCAGTACTGCAGAAAACATGGCTCTGTAGAGTTTAAATCAATATAGCTATGTAATTTATTGTACCAATATTGTTATATAACATCTGTTTAATACAATCAAAAGTCATTGTAATGCTCAGCATTACAATTTTTCAGATTTTCAATTGTTGTTAGAAATAGTTGCATAATCTGAAAACTACAGATAATTTCAGAATTTATTTTAAAGCACACTATTAATCCACCACAAGAAGTCAAAGCAAATAGTTCAAATAAAGTGGAAAACCCTTTCAGACTAGCAGGTGAATTGGGAAAAAGATGTTTCCTAATAGCTTTAACAGCAGGGTTTGTTATTATTTCAATACATGCTCTAATACACTTAGTGTTCTGTGCTACATTTAACAAGATTAAGTGATCACACACTGTTCCTTCTCAAATCTTTACTGGGGTCTGATGGGAAGCCTCATTGCTTGCCAAAACATTATCTTGTGGTTTATACTAGGTACTGAGTCTACTTGAAACAGAAAGTTCTTTACCTAGGTAAACTAAAGGAAATACTATTTGTCAATTATAAAATCCTTTGGTTCTATAACTCTATAACATGATTTCACTAGAATTATTTGCAAACACTTCAGATTTATTTTGTGTTCATTTAATGTTCTATATTTTAACTTGAAGAAGGACAAAGAATCTTGTTGTCTCTTAAGATCAAAGACCATTATTTATAATTTGCAAGCAAATATACTAAAATATAAAAAAGAATTTACTTTGTAAGAACTTTGTAATACATAGATATAGATATAGATATATAGATGTATGAGGTTCAAAACATGATCTGATGATCAACTAAATGTGAAAGAAAACAATCTATACAATTGCATAATTACAATCCAGTCCCTAACTTAAAAGAAAGTTAGAGGTGGGAGGAAGTTTGTTTTTTTTAAAAAGAAAAAGAAAAAAGAGAAAATCCTAGTCAGTATTTTATTGGAAATAAATTCTAACTTACTGGCTTCTGAAAATGATTATGTTCTGTGCATGTTAAAATAATGGAACAGTCAGTGTAGTCCTTTTCTCAAGGGCAACAAAAAGATCACTGAACTATTTAATACTTTTTATTAAGCTATATCCTTAGTATCTTTATTAAATATTTATAGATGAATGTTATTCATATTTATCTTGATTGTTTAGTATTTTTATTTTTTTCTTTATTTATCAAATAAATCTGAAGTCTCCTAAAACAATTAGATGCAACGAAAAGCAATTAGAAGCATTCTGGGACAGCATTAAAAAATATCTACTTAAGAGCCAAGAAATTAGCTGCTGAGCCATATCTTCAAAAAGAACATATGTGGAGTAACATATGCTGCTCCCTTTTTTCCCCATCTGCCCTGCTTTTCATCCTTGAAACTGCTGAAATAGTATCAACTTTTCCAGAGAGCATATAATCTTTAGAAATAGGATTCCATTTTTGATATACCAACTAATATGGCCTCTCACACATTGCCCCCCCAGAAGAGAAATGGTACCAAAAAGAAGAGAAAAGAAATGGTCTTGCATAAAATTCACCTATCTTAATATATATTTTATTTTTATTTTTATTTATTTATTTTGTCACAACGGTATATATAAGCATAAGCATAAAATAACTATACAAATATATGCATATATGTAAGTATAAGCATGAAATAATTATACGAGTTGGATACAATCAAGGGGAACATTAGGACAGGAACGGTAGGCATATTGGTGCTCTTATGCATGCCCCTTACAGATCTCTTAGGAATGGGGTGAGGTCAATAGTAAATAGTCTTTGGTTAAAGCTTTGGGGATTTTGGGAAGAGACCACAGAGTCAGGTAGTGCATTCCAGGCATTAGCAACTCTATTACTGAAGTCATATTTTCTGCAATAAAGACTGGAACGGTTCACATTAAGCTTAAATCTATTGTGTGCTCGTGTATTGTTGCGATTGAAGCTGAAATAGTCTTCGACAGGAAGGACATTGTAAGAGATGATTCTATGAGTTAAACTCAAGTCATGCCGAAGGTGGAAGAGTTCTAAATTTTCTAAGCCCAGGATTTCAAGTCTGGTGGCATAAGGTATTTTGTTGCATTCGGAGGAGTGGAGAACTCTTCTTGTAAAATATTTCTGGACACGCTCAATTGTATTAATGTCTGAAATGAGGTGTGGGTTCCAGACAGTTGAGCTGTATTCAAGAATTGGTCTTACAAATGTTTTGTATGCTCTGGTTAGTAGTGTAGTGTTTCTGGAGAAGAAGCTATGCAATATTAAGTTTACAACTCTTAAAGCCTTTTTTGCGATCTAGTTGCAATGGGCTTTGGCACTTAAATCATTTGATATGAAAACTCCAAGGTCTTTAACGGGGTGAGGGGTCATCTACAAGGTAATGTCCATCAAGCTTGTATTTAGTGTTCCGATTCTTTTTTCCAATGTGTAAGACAGAGCATTTGCCAGTTAAAATTTGGAGTTGCCATATTTTTGACCATTCCGACACAAAGTCAAGGTCTTTTTGAAGGGTAGCCATATTGTTGGTAGTGTTAAGTAGTTTAACATCATCAGCAAAGAGAACACAATTACTTATAATATGGTCATAGAGGTCGTTAATGTATAGTATGAAGAGTGTTGGTCCTAGAACACTGCTTTGGGGGACACCACTATTGACAGGAGCAGGATTTGATAGGGCACTGCCTATTTTGACCACTTGTTGTCTGTTTGACAGGAACACTGTTATCCAATTATGGAGGGGACCGGAGATGCCATAGGATTTTAATTTTAGAAGAAGTTTGTCAGGTACCACTGAGTCAAAAGCTTTACAGAAGTCTATGTAAATTACAGGAACCTTGGGGGCAAGTGACCATGCAATATTGGAATTCAACATTAAGCAAACACAAGTAGTAGAACAAAGTCAAACTAGAGTCTTGGACTTTAAGAGAGCTAATTTCAATAAACTTAGAGAGAGCTTGAGAAGGATTCAATGGATGAGAATCCTCAGGGGGAAAACAACTCAAGAAGCTTGGGAAATTTTGAAAAATGAGATTATAAAAGCCCAGTCTAGCACAATACCAATGAAGAAGAAAAATAATAGATCTCAAAAGAAACCAACATGGATGCATAAAGAACTATCTGACAAATTGAAAGACAAAAAGGACAAATATAAAAAGTGGAAAGAGGGGCAAATAACTAAGGCAGAATATCAGCAAATAGCCCGAGGCTGTAAAGATGAAGTGAGGAAAGCTAAGGCTCACAATGAACAAAGGCTAGCGACAAAAGTAAAAAATTAAAAAAAAACTTTTTCCAACATGTTAAAAACAAGAAAAAAGTCAAGGAAACAACTGGCCCATTGCTGGGAGAAAGTGGCAAGAAGATGACAAGCAACAGGGAGAAAGCAGATCTACTTAACTCATTTTTTGCATCTGTCTTTACACAAAAGGAAAAAACAATCCAACCTATCAAAAACAGCACCACAAAAAACAGATTAGAAACACAAGTTAAAATAGGGAAGAAAATGGTAAGTAAACACTTGTCTACACTAGACGAGTTCATATCACCAGGACCGGATGGATTACACCCCAGGGTTCTGAAGGAACTGGCAAACGAAATTTCAGAACCACTGAACTATATCTTTCAAAGATCCTGGAGCACAGGGGAGTTGCCAGAGGACTGGAAAAGAGCTGATGTAGTTCCCATCTTCAAAAAAGGGAAAAAAACAGATCCAGGAAACTACAGACCTATCAGCCTGACCTCAATACCGGGGAAGATTCTGGAAAAGATAATCAAGCAACGAATCACCGAACACCTAGAAGCAAACAAAGTAATGACCAAAAGCCAACATGGGTTTGTCAAAAACAGATCATGCCAGACTAATCTTATTGCATTCTTTGACAAAGTGACAAAATTAATAGACTAGAGGAATGCTGTCGATATAATTTACTTGGACTTCAGTAAAGCATTTGATAAAGTAGATCATAACCTACTACTAGATAAAGTAGAAAAATGTGGGTTAGACAGCATCACCACCAGATGGATCCGTAACTGGCTGACCAACTGCACTCAACGTGTAGTCCTCAATGGAACTACATCCACATGGAGGGAAGTATGCAGTGGAGTACCCCAAGGCTCTGTTTTAGGCCCAGTATTCTTCAACATCTTCATCAATGACTTGGACGAGGGGATAGATGGGGAACTCATCAAATTTGCAGATGACACCAAGCTGGCAGGAATAGCCAACACTCCAGAAGATAGGCTCAAATTACAAAAAGATCTTGACAGACTTGAACATTGGGCGCTATCTAACAAAATGAAATTCAACAGTGAAAAAAGTAAGGTTCTACATTTAGGCAAAAAAACCCCAAAATGCACAGGTACCGTATATGTGGTACCTTGCTCAATAGTAGTACCTGTGAGAGGGATCTTGGAGTCCTAGTGGATAACCATTTAGATATGAGCCAGCAGTGTGCAGCAGCTGCTAAAAAAGCCAACACAGTTCTGGGCTGCATAAACAGAGGGATAGAATCAAGATCACGTGAAGTGTTAGTGCCACTTTATAATGCCTTGGTAAGGCCACACTTGGAATACTGCATTCAGTTTTGGTCGCCACGATGTAAAAAAGATGCTGAGACTCTAGAAAGAGTGCAGAGAAGAGCAACAAAGATGATTAGGGGACTGGAGGCTAAAACATGAAGAACGATTGCAGGAACTGGGTATGTCTAGTTTAATAAAAAGAAGGACTAGGGGAGACATGATAGCAGTGTTCCAATATCTCAGGGGCTGCCACAGAGAAGTGGGAGTTGGGCTGTTCTCCAAAGCTCCTGAGGGTAGAACAAGAAGCAATGGGTGGAAACTGATCAAGGAAAGAAGCAACTTAGAACTAAGGAGAAATTTCCTGACAGTTAGAACAATTAATAAGTGGAACGACTTGCCTGCAGAAGTTGTGAATGCTCCAACACTGGAAATTTTTAAGAAAATGTTGGATAACCATCTGTCTGAGATGATGTAGCTTTCCTGCCTGGGCAGGGGGTTGGACTAGAAGGCCTCCAAGGTCCCTTCCAACTCTGTTGTTATTATTATTACATCTACTGTTTTGCTTTGATCAAGATTTGTAGTCCATATGTTTTTGCAGTGAAGAAGTTGTAAATTACAGGATAAATTTTTTCTGAAACCAAATTGTTTATTAGAGAGTAGGTTATTTGTTTCTAGGTGGAGGGTGATGGATTGTTTGATGATTGATTCCATTACTTGCAGCATAAAGAAATTGGTCTGTAATTTTCAATGAGGCTGGGGTCTCCTTTTTTGAGACAGGGATGACCGTGGCTAGTGACCATAGTTTGGGAAGGGAGCTGGTCCTGAAAGATTTTTCAAAGATTATGCTTAGGGGTTCTGCAACATTAGTGGAAAGTTTTTTTAAGAAGTATGCACATAGACCATCAGGTCCAATAGATAAAGATGGGTTCAGTTTGCGAAAGGCCTTTTCAACATTATCTTCTGTGAAATCTATTTGTGTTAGGTCATTGTAGTCATTGTTGGTGAGACTGGGGAATGTTGGGTATGAGCCATTACTGTTGACAAAGACTGAGCTGAAAAATGTGTTAAAGAGGTTTGCTTCAACTGTTTCATCATTACATTCTTTTCCATTTGATTCTTTTAGGGGTGGGATGGATCTCGAGTTTTTAAGTTTGCTGTTCACAAAATTACAGAAAGCTCAATTGGATTTTGTGTGCAGAAGGTCTTCTTCTTGTTTGATGTGGTAATTGGTCCATTCAATCTTTATTTGGCTGCATATATTGTTGTAGCGGTTTCTGAAGTTGGCTACATAGCCAGTTTTGTTTTTTCGCCAGAGGGATTTTTTTTTGGATTGGAGCTTTTTTATTGATATGGGTAATTTGTTTTTCCTGATTTTGGTGATGGTTTGTGGTACATATAGTTTAATAACTCTATTGATTTCAAGTAGGAAAACTCTATAGTGGTCTTCAGTAGTGGTACAGTTAGAGAATAGATGTTGCCAGTCAAGAGTTGAGAGGTCAGTGTTTATAAGATCATAGTTGGCTTTTTTGAAATTGTATTTTGGAATGCCGTTTTTATGGAGATTATTGTAAGGGCATATATTGAGACAAAAGTCTATCATGCTGTGGAAAAGGGTTCTTTTATTTGTAATCCATAAATTGAGTTTGAGTTATTGCAGAAGATGAGGTCAAGGCAGCTGTTGAGTCTCGTATTGTTAGTTATTAGTTGATCAAGACCTAGATTTGTAACAGCGTTGTACAGGGTAGTATGGGTGGGTTCGGTTGTGCAATCATTTGTTATCCAGTTAATAAGAGGTAGGTTTAGGTCACCCAGGAAGATGAGAGGATAAGGGTAAGAGACAGTACATGTTAGTAGTGCGGTTAACATGTTCGCATGTGTAATATCGTAGTCGGGGGCTCTGTAGCATAGCAAGAAGCGAAGTGTGATGTTAAGGGACAGTTCACATACAATAATTTCAGGAAGAGCAAGTTTATGTGTAACTTGAATATTTTTTAGATTCAGTGATTTTTTGTAAAAGATAGCCACTCCACCTCCTCTGCGGGTTTCGCGATCGGACCTGAAAACATGATGTTCACTATCTGAATTAATGGAGTCAGGGAGGGATGAGTTCAGCCATGTTTCGCATACAAATATAATGTTGAATGTACCAATATTTAACAAGAGTAGGAATTCAGGTATTTTGTTTACTATGCTTCTTGCATTTATTAGTTTGCATTTAAGATCTGCAGTGGTTGGTGTAAAGGAAGTTAGGAAGTTATATTCTTAAATATGTATTTTGAAATCAATTTAAAATATTCCAGTACAAGTATAAGAATGTAATAATTTAATACCAAGTTATAGAAGTCTATCTGTTCAATCAGTTTCATTCTGTTTGTTTCTTTACAACATACTGTAAACATGCATACTGTTTATCCTCCAGCAGCCTTAAAACTAACAGTAAAAATGGTATGGATGAAATATATACGTAACACAATAGAAAAATGTTTATAAGCAATCAAAAATATTTGTAAAGTTAAAAATAGAAATTGAAGACAAATCATGTAAATAAAATCTTCACCAACATCCAGAAATTGATTGATTGATTGATTGATTCTTTCTTTCTTTCTTTCTTTCTTTCTTTCTTTCTTTCTTTCTTTCATTCATTCATTATATTTCTTTCAATAACTCTTGGCAGCTCACATAAGGAAGATTGGCCTCCCTCAAAGAGACATAAAAGAATCTTGGCTTCAAGTGTTGATAGGCTGCTAGAGAGCTCTCGTTCTCCGTGACTGCCTGAACAAGTTCCTGCAGTTTTGTTAGAAGGGTTTTCTTCACTCCCTCCTTCCTAGAGCTGAGAAAGAGTAACTAGCTGAAGGTCACCCAACTAGCTGCATACCTAATATGGGGCAACAAGTAGACTAGAACTCATTGTCTCCCAGTTTTTAGCCTGGTGCCTTAACTACCACATCAAACTGGCTCTCTACCTTGTTTTCACTCAGATGGAATGTAATTTATTAACCTTCATATGATGCACATTTTTATAGTACAATGCTATTTCCAGTCTTAAAAGTAAGGCCCATTTAATTTATGAGATTTAGTTTTGAAAAGATATGTGGGGATTTATGTAAATAAAGTAATTAAATAAAAGTGTTTATTTTATTTTCAGTTGCATTTTCTTAATATGTATCAGCAAAGCAGGTATCAGCAAAAAAATACATGAATATTTCTGGGATTTGAAAGTTAAAAACATAGGATTGCAGTCTGAGTCTGAAATATTCCCAAAAAATAATGGAAGTGAAATGTGGTACATTTAATTTTATTATTAGATTCAGTTCCTTTTTTTCTTCTTTGCATAGATCAAGCTGATACATATAATGTTCCAGTCTCCTATTTTCTCCAAACTATGAGATGCATTAGACTGAGAGAAAATAAGTGGATGAAATTACCTAGCCAGCTTGCATGTTTATGGGATGTCCCAGTTTCTATTCTATTGCATGATGCTCCAGTTTCTATTCCAAATGTCTTAACTTCTATAGAAAGAATGTCAGTAGACTTCAAATTACCATTTATATAACAAAAAAAGTATTTAGAATTTATCAGACTCCATTACATTTGTAGATATTATTCCATATTTGTATTTATTTATTAAACAACTTTAAATGTCTGCTTTCATTTCAAATACTTGTTTTAGAGCCAGGAAATCTAACTTTCTGGCCCTGAAGTTCCAATTCTCTTTTTAACTGAACTTAAAGGAAGTAGAATAATTGATAAGAAAGTCAAGTTAGTGACTTGTGCAAATTAAAATTTCTGTTCACTTCATCTAAGAATTTTTGCTTTCCCCCTTCTCTATAAAGGACCTACTAATCATCAAAGCAAAATAAATCCATACTTTATGCCAATTCATTAACATTTGCATTTTATATGGGTATGTGTATATTTGTGCTTCTGAATATATATATACACACACACACACGTGTGTGTGTGTGTGTGTTATATTGTGCTGTATGTACAAGCTAAACTTTATATGCAACTGTATCGTATAATTTCACATGATATAAGTTAAATTAAAATTCCTTTTCTGGCATTCCCGTTTGAAAAATTCTCAAGATTCTTAAAAGCATTTCCATATTTTTTCAAAGATAGAGAAAATATAAAACAAAGTTACATTAATTCAGATTTTATTATGTGGCATGATTGCCTACCCTTTCAGTGTAAATCCTTAAAAATAAAATGAGGTATTTCAGGAATTTAGCTAGTGTAGCTATTATTTGTTAATTAATCATATTGTTTTGAGTGCTCATTTATTTTTAATGCAAAAATCTTTTTGGTTTAATAAAGAAATGTGTATCCAGTTATCAGAAATCAAGAAATCAGCACATAGAAACATGAAAAGCTCTTCCTTTCTCTATTTAGCATAATTTGATCTGGAATATTTTATCACTTCAAATGAGTTAATCACAGAGGTAGATTACAGGCATTATTAGTCAATTATACACTCCACAGGATAAATGAAATATCAACTGCAGGTTTCTTCTAGTCAAACAGTACTCTCTGCAATCGTTATTGAAAACAGTATGTGGTTAAATGTTAGGTCCTGTAAAGTTACCTCAGCATCTCAGCATGTGATATGGAATTCATACAGAAAAAATATATATTTAAAAATAAAGGAATACTCTAAACTTGTCCTGTAATAGCTAATATTTCATCTAAATGAAATGATTATCAAGTACACCTAAAGATAATTCCCAATGAGAAAGAGTTCACTGAAAATTATTTTATTGTGTTCTTTTTCTTCGGCAATGTGTCATGCAAGCTAAGCCCTTGTTGCTTATAAGCAGTAGGTTCTGGCAGGAGTGAATAATGTACATGTAATTCCCAGCAGTCAATTTGAAACACCCGTTATCTCAAGAATTCACTGCCAGAACTCAGTAAAGAAGCAGAATCATAACAAAGTACAATGGTAAGTATTTCAAAATGCACCTTTACTAGACTAAGGGTTAATGAAATCTGGGATTCTGAGTGAGTCACACTGTGGCAGTGTGACGGACACAGCTGGAGGATAGTAGTTAGGGGCCAAGGTCATATGTCACTCATTTATGTGGTTTAGATGAATGAGCAAAAGACCAAGAGCAAAAAAAAAGGAAAATGCCAGAATACACTTCTAACACTGTGTGTGATATAACTTAGATACAGAATATATAAAGAGAAAAGAAAAGAGAAAGGGTCAAAGGGGAGAAGGGAAGGGAAGGGAAGGGAAGGGAAGGGAAGGAAAGGAAAGGAAAGGAAAGGAAAGGAAAGGAAAGGAAAGGAAAGGAAAAAGGAAAGGCAAGGGTTCTCTTGCTACTTTACCTTTAAAATCTAATACCATTGATGGAAACGTGGGAAAAAAATTGGGTTAGAAATGTTAAATTTACACAAGCACAGAGTTTAAGAGAAAATTTTTATAAGATGTTTTATAGATGGTATTTAGATCCTAAAAAATTGGCATGTATGCATCCGAATATGCAAGCTAAATGTTGGAGATGTGATTGTGATGATGCTACTTATTATCATATATGGTGGACTTGTAAAAAAATCAAAGCATTTTGGATAAAAATTTGGTGGATTATGCAAAATATTTTGAAAAAGAAGATAAAGTTTACTCCACAGTTGTTTCTATTAGGTATAACTACGGACTGTACAGTAATAGAGACTGAATTGATTTTAAACTTAATATCAGCAGCAAGACTACTGGTCGCGCAATATTGGAAGAAGGAGTATTTGCCTACAACTGAAGAATAGACATTAAAAGTATCAAACAGCGGAAATGGCAAAAATCTCAGCGTATTTGAAAGACTATTCACAAGAAAGATATATATTGGAATGAAGAAGGTGGATTGACTATATTCAAAACAAATATTAGATTGAGAAGTATCAAATAGTCTATGGATGATGGAGGGAATGTATTGTATTAGTAATTTTTTTTTTGTTTTTTTTTATGGAAAAGGGGAGTTAAGGTTCCAAAGGGGGGATGGGAGTTTATGATTAATTAGCGTATTCTAGCTTATGATTGTTAGATGTAATACCCTGTATTTTGCTCTGGGACGTTCCGGGGGGGGAGGGGGAATGGGAGGGGGAAAGGGAGAGGGTGGAGGGAGGAGGGAGGAGGGGGGGAAATGTTTGTCAAAATTTTTGTAAAACTTTTCTAATAAAAAAAAAAAATCTAATACCATAATAGTAATTCAAAGCTGTGGTCCTAATTCTACATTTCTGGCAATACATTCAGTGGAACTGACACTTGAATAAATATGATCATGAATGTGCTGAAAAAAAATGTTGTTTGTAGGTAGACAATCCTGGAAATATTTCCTTCACTCCCTTTATGTACCCAGCAAACTAAAGAAGAAAAGACACATTTATTTAGTAAATACCTGTATCTCTATCTGCATCCAGCAGGTGGCAGCAGTTACCTTGGGAAATAGTAGTACATCAATTAAAAGCAACGGGGATGATAATTGTCAACATCAAATATGCAAAGCAGTAAATCTACATTTTCTTAAAATGTAATGTTTCATCAAAGTAGTATTATATCATTGTTTTATTTATACTGCAATCATAGGCTTCTAGGTGATCTTCAAAATAAGACTGTAATCAATGCATTTTCACGTACTATGTCATATACTTTGTAAATCAAAACCTGATTTATGTCATTTTATACAAATTTACATCTATGCAGTAATCTTACATGACAATGCACAGAATGAGACAGATTCTGAAAAGTAGTAGTGAATAAAGTTATTTTATTTATACCACTAAAACTATTAATATCTCTTTTTGCATATAGAAAGCTAGCTATTCAAAGACATAAATAGAAAAAAATAATAATAGAGAATCACTTTGAATTAATGGTGAGGAGGCTGGCCTAGAAACCAGGAAACCATGAGTTCTAGATCTCCCTTAGGCATGAAAGCGGGCTGGGTGACTTAGGGCCAATCATTCTCTTTCAACCCAATCTACCTCATTAGGGTTGTTGTTATGGGGAAAATAAGAGTCAGAGTATTAGTTATGTTTGCCATCGTGTGTGTGTGTGTGTGTGTGTGTGTGTGTGTGTGTGCGCGCGCGTGCGCATATATGTGTATATATGCATATATGTGCAGGGGTGGGCTTCAAAAATTTTAGCAAGGGGTTCTCTGCCCAGTTGCTGGGTGGGCATGGCCATGGTGGGTGTGGCCTAGTTGGGCTCCTGCACCATGGCAGGGGGGCCTTTTTGCCCTCCCTGGGCTCCAGAGGCTTTTCTCGAGCCTTTGGGAGGACGAAAACAGATTCCCCAGACTCTTGAGGCCCTTCCTAAGCTTCTGGTAGGCCCGTTTTTCATTTTATCCTTAACTTTTCTTTTAATGTGTAAAGTTCCTTGCAGTGAGGAAAGGGCAAGAAAGAAAAAGATTTACTGAGGTTTGGACTTTGAAAAGATAAGAATAATAAATGATGCTTTCTGATTATTTAGAGATATGATGGAAAAATTTAAACTGATTTATCATTTATAACCAATGTATTTTTGACTTCTTAAACTCAAATAAAAGTTGCATCGCTGTACAATTAAATCATTTAGTTAACAGGACTCTGATATAATTATGGAACTTCAATTCCATAAGGATAGGCCCTTGTTTAGGCAAATATGACTATCCGTACAAAATAAAATTAACCCAAGTCTGAGAAAAGAATTAAAATTCTTATTGGGGAGAGGAAAGTGAGGTAACTAACCACTAATGGTAAAAAAATGGCTATATTCAAATATTTTGGGGAACATGAATTAAAAGAAGAATAAATTAGAAAGAAATTGGAGTACTGTATATATATAAACATTTTATGCAATTTCTACTTATCAGCTACATCAAAATATTGTTCATTTAGTAATAGAGTTAGAATTTAGTAACAATCCAATAGGGGGAAAAAAAGTTGCAGAACTGGGTTTGCAAGACGTAGCTGATATTATGATTTGAACTAAAATGTACTGCCCTAATTTTTTTCTGTTATTCTGAATGCCACTTCAGTCAATCTTACCCTCCATTTCATAGCATCTGTTGCCCAATTCATAAGAGCTATAAACCATTCACTTCACAGCCACTGAAACCTCAACATCTTGTGAACTTAACTTAATTTGAGTGCTACTTGAGCTAAAGGGATCTTCAAATAATCTACATGGATATCCCAGACCTCCTCATTATTTAAGATGTGATCAACAGGTATCTGAATAATATGAAGGACAACTTATTATTACCTTACCATTTGTTGCGGTTTCCTTTGTGCTCACTGGATTTGGGTTTTGCCTGCAGGTTTCCTTACACAAATAGGTGACATTATCAGTGCCAGTAATTCCCTGTTTCAATATACTTTAGTCCAAGAATTACATTAGGATGTATGTAACCAGTGGTTGGTTGCTATCGGTTCGCCCAGGTTCAGGCGAATCGCTAATGGCAGTGGGAGGCTCCACCCACCCGGCCAGACATCATGAAATACAATCTGTGTATGCCCAGAAGCTTCTGCACATGTGCAGAAGTGGTGCGCGAGCAAACTGAGCACGTGCGCACGAACCAGTAGCAAAGGTAAGTGAAAAACCCACCGCTGTGTGTAACATGTCAATTGCTCTCCAATAAGCCTCCATCTTTGTGAATATTTGCTGAGTTTTAATGCAAAACATTTTTGAAAAATAGAAATTTAAGGAAAAATGCAGCAAGCAAATAACAAAAAAACAACCTGGCGATTATGTTACCTGGTTAGCTGTTTATGTGATACAATTCCAAATTATACCTTTGAGGTATGCAAGAAAAATCCTCTTGACCAACAATTCAATAAGCTGTTTCTGTCAGCGTCAGTTGCAGTAATCATTGGATTATTCAGTCACCTCACATTTCCATTTCTATTTTTGGAAAAAAGCTCTTTCACTGATGATGATGCTTTTTCTGAGTGTTGGATTGGAAAATAAATGTCCACCGTTGCCATGCAATATTGATTAGGAGTGAAAATGTTATCATATTGCATTAACTGTCCCCAAAGCATTGAAGCCCTGTCATGGCAGCAGAAAGAAATTAATGTGCTCATATAATGCCTAAGAAAAATATGAGATGTTGTTCACATTCCCTTGAAGATAAAGAGGTATGTACTAACAGATGAAAGGTAATAGTTGGTAAGAAGAAAACATGATGTCTACCCTTTTATTAAAATCATTATTTAATGTGCAAAGACATAATGAAGTTACAGCACTGGCATTTCAAGCAGTAATCTGTAGCCATTAAGGCTTAAATTATGAAGCTTATTTTATGAAATGAGGGAAGGAAAAAAGAGAAACATCTCTCACAAATCACCATTAATTCTCAATGACTGGATTCTATAAAACTGTATCATACAGAAGCATTCAGTTCAACAAATGGAAAGTTAGGTATCTCGATGGTGGGAATACATTTAACATGAGAAATTTATGATTTCTATTCTATGAATAGAATCCACATCTACCTTGACCCTTAAATTATGTCCCATATAACATGGGTACCATCCACATACTTGCCTTCCATTTTTTATTCTTTCTTCATTGCTATAACAGTTTTATCTGTTTATCTGAGGAGCCAAATTGTTGGGGGCAATATGCTGACTCTGTAAACCACTTAGAGAGGGCTGTAAAAGCACTATGAAGCAGTATATAAGTCTAAGTGCTATTGCTATCTACAAATTTTGAGAGACAATTTGAATTCAGATGTCTCTATTTAGCAACTTACATTGGTTTTTCCTAGCAAGCCTATTATTCCCTTTTATAAAAATTCTGTCTGAAGATTATGTACAATGCACATGGTGCATTTCCTTGTGTGAATTTCACACCAGCAGCCATTACCAGCAGCCATTTGATGATAAAGCACTCTTGAAAAAGACAAAAAAGTAAGAGCAGTGCAAGAGGTTCACCTAGCAAAAGAAGTTTAATTACTGATATTTCATTAATGATTGTGTATTATTTGGTTCATTCATAATCACATAAAACCATCTTGTGTGTGAGATGCCCATCTATTTCCTGCTGCTCCTACCTTTAAGCAATTCCTGAACAAGGGATAATATCAAATTCGTTTCCTTTAATGGGTAGCAAGTAGGCAAGTAGGCATAGTTCTCATCCCTTCCTACATCTAATTTTGTCTTGTACTCTGCCTGCTTTTAAATTAAATTTGAGCAAAGTTATGAATGAACTTTGTTTTAGGAATATCTGAGTAAACTGACTACATTACATCCAGAAGGTAACATTTTAGTATTGTAATCAGATTATAAGGTACCTTTTCTTGTGCATAATTTCAAATAGATGAATACCATTAATTGTATTGTATATTTCCCCAAGGAAGCTGTTAACATTTTGGAAAATATATTTCAACTTCTGCGTATATCCTGATGGACTGTCATGATTGAGCAAATAGCTTTAACTGAAAGAACCACATCTGCTTCCAAAACTAATTTTGAATTTCAACCAAGAACTCTTTCTTTCAAAATGAGGCTATTTATCACAAGTCTATCAGTTACCATATGGTTCTCAAAGAAAATAGCACATTTATTACACATGCATCCTCTTGATGTTTCTAATATAAACGAATTCATTTTTGTTATTCTGGAAGCAATATATATACATCTTCCTCCATTACTCCACAATATGCAAGCTTACTATAATTTTAATAGTCTGGGTAAAACTTCCATCATTAAATACACCCAACCTTCTCATTAAAATATGACATTTTAATGGCTTTTCACGTGTTTAATTTAAACAAAAAGCTTTATATTTTCTTAATATAGTGAAAACATAATATAGTAATCTTAATACTGTAAAAAATCACTAGAAAACATTTATACTACGGATGATTTGTATTAAAGAAGGTCTGAATTTGTCATCCTACCAAGAACTGTTTAACACACACACACACACACACACACACACACACACACACATTTCCACATAGCTTCCTATTCTGACAATGACCAGCAAAAATCTGAGGTCATTATGCATTCAACAAACCTATATCTGTTGAAGGGAAGATAAATACCTCTTAAGTTTGAAACTCAATTTGTGGTTGAATGATTAATGTCACTGATGTCTTGCAGTTACATAAGTTAAGATGTCACCCAGGGGATTCAAGTTGTTATGCCACTATTTTTTTCTAAATTCAGTGCACAACAGGACTTGTTTCGCTAACTGAAGAGAATGCTCCCCCTGTCGTAATAAACCAGCTTAAGTAAAACTCCAGGTCTTTACAAACAATTATAAATAAGTTTGGTAACAGTGTATTTGCAATATTAAACTGTCTACTGTTATCGAACTAGCAGCCCAGAATTCTTATTTTCACTTTTACATACAGGAAAAGTAGTACACAGTAACATTACAAATAAATAATATATTCAGGATTAAACAGAAACTGGAGCACAAGAACTGGAGCAGAAAGAAAAAGTAAAATTTGTTAAGTTAGTCTGCTGGATGTTTGGGAATATGTTTGTTTTTTCTACTGCAGGACACCCAGCTTTTGGACAAAGTCCTGCTCTGATGGTTCCTCTAACCATACAGAAATAGCAAAAGGAAATGCATTTTTATTTACTTTTCATCCCATCATAATTAAATACAACACTCATATGCAGACCTAGAGGAGCAATAAATTGACAGAATGAAGGTAACCATTTATAAAATGTCATCAGTTCTCTCAAGGAAATATATGTTTAAATATATATACAGACATAAATGTGCGTATATGCACACCCGCCCACATACATATACACACCGATGCTAATTAGAGGGTTCATATTTCTTCTTAAGGTGTTGGCAAAAATCCTTAGTGCTTAGTTTTCAAGAGAAAACATAAATACTCTTGGCCTTGTCACTGGTGTGTTTATAAGGCTGAAATTAACCTTGCTGAGTTCACAGATCCTTTGAAATCTGCAAAATCAATACCATAATGTGTATTTCACATGTAGACATCAGCAGTTCCCACAGCACTTATCTGTCTTCTAATAGTTTGTATTTCAAGCCTACTTCAACCTATTTCATAATGAAAAGGAAAGTGATGGAGTGAAATGAGACAGTGAAAGGACCAATCATAGGAAATTAGTTTAGAAAAAATGCTACCTCTGACAACTCCATAGCTGTTCACAGGATAATTTAACAGTCAGTAAAGTACTCCTGGCATCACTGCTTTTAAAGCACTTAATGATATTGTCATATAAAACCTAGCATCTCCATTTCTAGATCAAATTGCTTCCAAATTTCTTATAATCCAAAAGCTCAGATTGCATTAAAGAACAAAAATAACAAAAAAAATACACATAAATATCCCATTTCAAAATGCTGTCAAAGTGTGAGGTAGAGCAGTCCCTGATTTTGCATCCTAATTCAACAGGAGACAATACAAATGGGACAGGGATAAAAGCTAATTACTAAATGGGAAAATTATAATAACCAACAATAATCATAGGCAATTCTTTACTTCAAATTTCTTTCACTGTCTTCCTTAACCGTTAACACAAATCCATCTCTCACTCAAAGGCAAACACATTGTAACAATACATTGCTAAAACACTCCTCCACTAAGCAATTGATAGCCTTGAAACCGATTAGCTTAAACAAAATAATAAGACAGGAAAAAAGTCTTTACACACATGTCCTTAAAACCACAAACAAGTTGTCCAGATACAGTCTATACAATGAGAAGAAAGCCTGCAGACACAAGAAAATTCAAATAAGACTTCCTCCCAGCAGTACCACATGGGCAGTTGAGAGACACATACACATTCACACCCTACGCCATGGGTGTCAAACTCGCCGTGTCACGTTGCTGTCAAGTGATGTTACGTGATGTTTTGTGACATTTTTCCCATTTGTGAAGCTAGGGTGGGCATGGCCTGAATGTGATTCATGCAGCCTGTAGGCCACCAGTTTGACACCCTTGCCTTACACCCTCACACAAGGACCAGCTCCCCTATAAAATAACCAGTCTTTGTATTTGATGGCTACCTTCAAGGGTTGTTTTTATGCTCTCAAATAAAATTTTTCCCTTTTAAACAGCATGTCTGGATTTCATTCTGATTTGTTCTT
Source organism: Ahaetulla prasina (assembly GCF_028640845.1). NCBI lineage: Eukaryota > Metazoa > Chordata > Lepidosauria > Squamata > Colubridae > Ahaetulla > Ahaetulla prasina. The sequence continues at coordinate 49,391,927 of NC_080543.1, forward strand.
GTACCACCTTAGTTGAATTGTGATCCTAAATATTTCTGACAAGTAGAATGTAACTGACATAGCTCAATAAGTGCAGATTAGAATTGTCTGAGTTTACTATTTACTTTGTTGAGACATTCCCCTAATGGCTATAGATATAATATCAGTATTCAGATTCTGCTTCAATAACAGCACTTTAAAATAATGAGACATACAAAATCACTTCAGATCTGAAATCTATTACATATATTGCTCAGAACTAGAAATGGTAGAAGATCAGTATTCCTAGATCACATTTTTATTATATAGATAAAGAAATTTAAGTGAAGATGTAAAAGTATTCTGAGGTTGAAATAAAAAAGCATAATTAACTGAATTCATTGTAGTATCAATAAATAGCAATAAAAATACACTGATTCCACTAAATACTATTATTCATTTCCTAAAGTATATTATAAAAATGTATCTTCAAAAACCAATGTGTGCTGGGGAATATTACATGCAACAGTCTACATTAGAGTCTACAAGCACTGTAAAATAAATGCTAGATGTTTCAGCAGAATTTATTTTTTTTATTTTAAAAAAACATTAAATAATTATCAATATTTGCAAAACTAGCTGAGACTCTAATTGAAATCCATACAACACATGGTTATTCTTGCATTGTTTAGCTGTTTTAAGTGATTAAAGTGCTGTACATGTCTCTTTGTTCTTTTTATCTTTATTCTAACAGTCAACCTATGTCGTACAAATACAATTACACTTCAAAATTCTACAGACTGCTTTTTAGTTTTCTTTTCAGCTTCTTTTTAAACACTCGGTTTTGGAAGGGTTAACACCAGAGATCACATCATAAGCAAATTATGATGGTTATTCCCCTGTTGCTATTCATGCAATTTATGAATCTAGACAAGTTGTTCTTCCAATTTTAAAATGTTATTAATCATAACTTAACTGTGCAGCAAACAGGTGTGCAGATAGGACCTGACAGAAGTATTGCTGTTTTCTTTTCTTTTTTCTTTTTAATATCTTCACATGAATTCAGCAATCTATCTTGAAGATGAATGAGGTCCATATGTAAAAGCTTGCATAAGCTGCTAAGAAACAGCTGTGGGTTACAAAGCATTGCTTGGCAGCAAAGATCAAGCAAGCTATACAATTATTTCAGCTGTTCTTATGAATTTGATCATCATTTTAACTTAATTATTCAATAAAAACGTTAACCAAAAATGCTTAAATATTACAGTATATATATATATTCTCCACATATTCAAAAAATATTATTGTCCTATGGCATGAATTTGTACTTTTATTTTCTTCAGTTACTTCTTAACCACAAAATGACATTTAAAAAATCATTTTAAAATATGAATAGTCCTTGCTTAGCAATCCTAATTGGGATTGGAACTTCCAATTCTAAGAATTGGATTCCATTAGGCACTAGGAACACAGTATCATAGGCGAATGCGTCACTCTTTTCCTGCCCTGCTATGCCCTTTCTTGAAGTCTCACAAAGGAAAGGGCAGCATTTCGACCAGGAGTACCTTGTCAGCAGCAGACTAAAGAAGGCAAGGGTCAGCTTGGGGGGGGGGGGATGAGTACATTATCATTAAAAGGGTAGGGATGGAGGTAGATAGACAAGCAGGCTGCCAAGCACCAAAGGGCGCTGCAATAGCCATAACTTTGAGGACTATTCATAATTACTATTCATACAATGCTGTTGTAACTTCAAACAGTGGCTGAATAAATGAACATTAAATAAGCACTACCGGTAAGAATAAAATCATTCCATTTATGGAAAATACTTATAATGGGGTTTAATTTTGTGGAAGAATAATAAATATAAATAATACTACTTAGGAATCTGGTTAGATCATTCAGTTTGTAATTCATTTACTAACATTTAAGAAATTATTTCTTAATTTCTGCGGTGTGGCTCAGGCTGTAAGAAGCCTGTTATTAAAACACAGCTGCCTGCAATTACTGCAGGTTCTAGTCCCACCAGGTCCAAGGTTGACTCAGCCTTCCATCCTTTATTAAGGTAGGTAAAATGAGGACCCAGATTGTTGGGGGGGCAATAAGTTGACTTTGTAAATATACAAATAGAATGAGACTATTGCCTTACACACTGTAAGCCGCCCTGAGTCTTCGGAGAAGGGCGGGATATAAATGTAAATAAAAAAATTTTTTTTGAAGACTTGATTCTCACATAATTGTAATCAGAACTGTTGTCATCATTCTACCTACAATCATATTTTATTTGTCCTCTTCTGAATTTCAGTGCAGAAAATATATGAAACATGTTAGCAACCATTAAGTTATGTCAATTTGACATGTCTTAAGCTACCTACTGATGTGCTTGTCTTTCAAAAACATGCATGCACACACATTTGTGAAAAAAAATACAATTGTGAGTTCTCATTAACTGAAGTTTGAATGCATATAGAAAAGCTACAAGGGGCAGCAGAAATATTATTTCCTTGTTCTATTTAGCAAGGAGCTAAAATAATCATTACCTATTGCAGTTCAATATTTTAAAAAGAAGGATATACTTAACTTCAAAGAACTGGTAGGATTTCTATATTTCAGGAATTATGTCCAGTGTTCTACTGTGTTGGACTGAAAATAATTGAAGTAATATTGGATGCACAAGCACAAATGCAACCATTGATTATGAACACATTATAAAGGCTGATCATAAAACTAATAGCTACAACTCTTTGTACATAAGTTACAATGGAAAAAATGTATAATTAATGCAGAGTATCTTCTAGCATACATAGCATAGAAACCTGTCCCATTAGTTAACATAATCCATCTAGTGAAGGAGGAAATTTTTACTGTATGGACTTTGGCTTCAGTTGTTGATAAAGTTATTTTCAATGAGTTTTAAAAGTAAGCATGTGGTCAGCAAATTCTGCGTAGAATGTCATTTTGTTTGATAAAAATAATACTAGCATGTTTTTGTAATAAATATTGCACGAAGTTTGTCCTAGGATATAAATGATAGTAGAGGAACATCACCTAGAATGTGTTCATCTAACAAATAAATTGACAGAAGTGGTTACAAGTACAGAATCCAAAGCATGTTATTGGTTTTTATTTGTTTCTCATATAAATGCTAAGGGTTTTTTTTCTGATTAGATAGTCAAGAAAAGTTTTTAGCTTGTCCCCTAAAGCTCCTGTTTTTGAATTAGTATCATGATGGATTGCTTATATTTTATATTAGGTTGAGTGAATGCCTGAAGCTTTAATATGGAAACATAAAAATGTGACTTTGAAAGTTCTGGTTTTATACTTTTCCAAAATGAGTATGACAGCTATAAAATAGAAAATTTTCTGAATCAAGCAAACAAGTTCTTCCACGGTTAAGTCCATAATCAGGACACCAACAAATTCTGACACAACGTATGTGGTACCAGAAAGTAGTGTCTTTGAATTGTTCTAGGGCCACAAAGATTCCAAACACATACGCAGTAGCTGAAAACGCCCTGAGATGGGGTGATAGTTTGGAGATCTCCTTTTCCATGATCAACATATACTTGCTTGGCCTGTATTAAGTTTTGCAAAGATGTTCTCAAAAAGGAGAATTGATTGACTACAACTCTGGATAAGCATTCACTTTTGGAGATAAGCTCTGTGAATCCAGGATGGGGGTGAAGAATTATCCTGGCCCATTTTGATTTATCAGAGGCTCTGGATACCATTGAACATAGTATACTTCTGGACTGGATATGAGAATTGGGTGTGGGATGATGTCATATTTGTCCTGTCTTTGTGGCTGTCTCCAGCTGAAGTTGAAAGTGAAAGAGATCAAACTTGAGGTACCTGCAATGTGAAATTTTTCAAAGCGCACTACTTTTGCCACTTCTGCCTGACATCTCCTTAATATCATTCACTGACACATTGTTAAGTCCCATCAATATGCTCTTGACCGTCAATTGTACATGTCAGTCCTCACTAGCCAAGTGGTGCTGTCAAGATCCTGTTGGTCCTGCCTGGAGGTGGCCAAAATCCTGATGGGAGGAACAGGCTAGATTCAATACTATCAAGATTTAGCTATGTCTACATAAGCAATTTAAATCTGTGGACCTTCAGGGTTAGCCTTATTTGGAGCAGCTCTTCCCGAAAGGACTTGGTGTGCAATTTTAGACAATCATCAATTCACAGTCCTGTTTGAAAAGCTAGTGGCAGCAGTGTACATGCATACTTCTGAATAGATAGCATGTGGCCCTGCTAATTAAGTATAGGAGATGGAAAGTTGGTTTGACTCAGAAAAATAAGAGTAAAATTTCAGGCCATTACAAAAAAAAAATATTTGAATCTTGAAAAAGTAGAAAGCATAAGAAAGTATTCAAAACAATTCTCCCTTGTTAAGTATAAGTAGAAAGTGGCTTTGACAGGCTTTCAAAACTCTACTATAATAACTTAACTATATTAAAATATATTCCAACACTCTTAGTGACTCCTGTTTGTTGAACTTGCCTGTCTGGAATAGCTGACAGTATAGTAGTTTTTTTCTTCTTCTATCACTTAATAACTGTTGTTTAATGTTTGACTTTTATTGTTTTTAATTTTTTAATTAACTAAAAAATACTTTAATTTTTGTAAGCTGATCAATTGTTTAGTTGGTGTCCTTAGAAATCCACAAATTAATATAAATATTTTAGATTATGATGAAGTAGGAACAGTGAATGGTTTTATGAGAATAAATGACTGGTCCCTACATCCAACCAAAACATTAGATCATTTTTGTCTCAGGATAAAAAGAAAGCCTCTCTACATGAATCCCAGCAAGCACCTTGCCCAACATCAATCTTTTCTGAATGGCCAAGATATAGCCAGAAAGACCTATTTCTATTAGAAATTATTTTTTGATTTCTTACCAGGGCGCTTGAATTCCTAACCACATTTTTAATTATGTTCAAGCCGTTTTGATCTAGTGGCTAAGCCATCAGGCTAGAAAGCAAGAGATTATGAGTTCTAGTTAAACCTTAACCATGAAAATCCATTGGCTGGCTTTGGACCAGCCACTTTCCCTCAGCCCAACTCAATTCACAGGGGTTTGCTCTTGGGGAAATAGGAGGAAGGTGTGTGGGATATGCTTGTTGCCTTGAATTATTTTGTAAAAATTATAAAGGCAGAATATAAATAAATAAATATGCCTTGTGTCACTAATAATACCATATGGCAATTGGAAGAACTAAAGCAGCATACACCATCCCAATGGCTGCAGCTATTTCTAAACTGCATTAACCTTGGTGAGCAAAAAGAAATTACTAACTCACAGTTCCTTCTAGCATGTTTATTTACAAAGTAATATTCTAAATCTCTAATGGCAGAAAGCGAAGAGGAATTAAAAAGCCTCCTGATGGGGGTGAAGAAGGACAGTGCAAAAGTTGGCTTGAAACTCAACATTAAGAAAACTAAGATCATGGCATCTGGCCCTTTCAATTCCTGGCAAATAGATGGGGAAGAAATGGAGGTAGTGGCAGATTTTATTTTCCTGGACTCCAAGATCACCACAGATGGAGATTGCAGCCAAGAAATTAAAAGATGCTTGCTCCTGGGGAGGAAAGCTATGGCAAAGCTAGACAGCATACTAAAAAGCAGAGACATCACCCTGCCAACAAAAGTGTGCATAGTCAAGGCTATGATTTTCCCAGTTGCAATGTGTGGCTGTGAAAGTTGGACCACCAGGAAGGCTGAGCACCAAAGAATTAAGGCCTTTGAACTATGGTGCTGGAGAAGACTCCTGTGAGTCCCTTGGATTGCAAGGTGATCCAATCGGTTAGTCCTAGAGGAGATCAACCTTAACTGCTCTTTAGAAGGCCAGATCCTAAAGATAAAACTCAAATACTTTGGCCACCTAATGAGAAGGAAGGACTCACTGGAGAAGAGCCTAATGTTGGGAATGATTGAGGGCAAAAGAAGAATGGAATGACAGAGAATGAGGTGGCTGGATGGAGTCATTGAAGCAGTCGGCATGAGCCTAAATGGACTCAGGGGGATGGTAGAGGATAGGAAGGCCTGGAGGAACGTTGTCCATGGGGTTGTGATGGGTCAGACACGACTTCATGACTAACAACAACAAATTCTAAATTATTGGGACAACTTTCTATAGAAGTAGGTATGAATAATTATCTGCTGGTCAACAACATACTCAGAGTCTGTATCTGAGGCCATTTCTTAATATGCCAGTTCTAGGCAAGTGAATATTACGATCATGAAGGTCTTATAGTTCCTTATTGTTTTAGATACATTATTAGAACTATTCCCTATTGTTAAGATTTCGTACCATAGAATTCTGACTAGTGTAAAAATTGAAATTCAAAACATCTAGAGGATATCAGGATTGAGAAAGTTAAATTAACATACAATGCAAAAAGTTGCACAGAGAAGATTACCTAAGGCTAATTAGGTAATTAGATTAGGTAAATACTATATAAATAGTATATTTCCCCAACTAACTTCACAGTAATGTGTATAATAGCCTTCTCAGATGAATGTAAACTATCTAAAAATTATACACATACTCAATGACAATAGGAATGTGTTGTTACTGTCCAGTAACAGGAAGTATTCATTTAGTATTATTAGTATTGTTTGGGCAAAAAATAATGTTAGCATTATTTGGGCAAAAACTGAGAAACAAGCAACATATATTTGCAGGCTTTGTTTGAAGCCTTTCTAAAATAATTAAGTTTGAGGTAGCATACATGAGATATATTGTGACCTATAAGTACTGTTACATAAATATGTCATATTTAATTCTATAATGTAAGAAAGGTAGTACATAAAAGCAGTCAATCAAACAGTGCCTATGCTGAGTTATTTCTATTACCAGACATTTCATGCTCAAAAAAGCCTACACAACTTTATAAAGTTTGCAATTTTCAGACAACGTACAGATTTATGTTTATTCTTGGAACAATAACAACAACTTCTGTATAACAGTAGGCTGTTAGACAACAAAAAATACTGTAGTAGCTAAAGTCATTTTTAAAATAATGGTACCCATATCTTAAATTGTAATCTACATTGCTTTGACATTTTAAAAATAAAATGTGATTGATTCATTGTTTCATAATGTAATCTGATTTGAGATGGATAATGTGATACAACTAATAATCCATCACAGCACTTCATAAATATTGCAACAAATTATTAAAGCAATAAAGTCCAGTGGCAGAAACTTAATGAGATTGTGACACATTTGTGTAAGAGCCAAATGACAAATTGAAAAATCAGAACATTCAAATTATTACAGACTGAATGGTCAAAGTGCTTCTATTCTTTTGGATACCTGAATAAATTAGGAACACATCCTATGATCTTCTACATAAAGATTTTAGAGCCCTGCCTTTCTAGTTAGCCTATATTCACCTGAGCTGAAAGCCAGGACTAAACAGATAAGGAAAAGTAAGCATAATGCTAAGTGCCTCATTACTTGCAATCAAATCTATGCTTATGAAACAACAGATGAAAGACCATTTTGGACAGGAAAAAAAAGATCCTTACTGATTTCCTTATGCAGTTTAATTCCAAATGAAAGTCTTATCTTTTAGTAATTGTTAGCCATTTCAAGGAGGGATTCTATTAACAAACTCTGGGTTGCTAATAGGAGGCATGAAATGAAGTAAATTTCATCAAGACAAATACTAAAAGGTTAACTTCCCCCACCTTGCATATTACAGCCATGATGTGTTATCATCATCATCATAAAACACAGGACATGATGGATAATAATATGCTTAAGATCTAATTTGTTGTGAATATTTCAAAGGCAATGCTAGCCACAACATTAAGAGAAACCGGGAAAATGGGAATTGAAAAAGGATAGGCTGCATGGCTTAGGAAATAAAATTTCTCAGCATGCATATTTTATTCCTTTCTCATTTCAGAGATAATTTTTCCCGTCTTTCATTTGTAAACACAAAGAATGTCAGTCCACACAAAGAATGACAAATGTGAATTCGCTATAAAAGTAGTAAGGAACTGCTCCAGCAGAAGCTTGTCATCAGACAAGCATTGTATATCTACTAAGTTAATTGTTCTAGTAAATCCATTTAACTGATGGAAAGGAATATTTTAAAAAGTTCATAATCAGAAAAGGTAAGCAATCTGTTCTTTCTTATTATGTTTTTATTGATCAACTATACATTTTCATATTTTATTTATAAAGCTAAATATATTAAAAAGTCTATTCTCCTTCACTAATACTACACAAGCATTTCTCATACCTCTCTTACTAGTTGTAAAGTTGAGAGAGGGAGGAGGAGGTAAGGAGGACACATTTTCGGGGCAATCCTGAAAAAGTCAATAATTGCCTATAAACACCATGTATTTGCATTAACCTGATTCCATTTACCAGCTTGTACTTTTTAACCAACAAGAAAACACTCATTTTTTAGTTCTGTGGAACAATGCTTTAGCTTCATTAGGCGGATGTAAAAAATTAAAGTAACTTGCTTTCTTTCACTATTACTCAACTGGAGGTAGGTTATATGTTTCAAATGTTTTGTGTGTATGTATGTATGTATGTCTTACACACTATAAGTACCTTAGTATCCAATAGCCGCATGAGAAGGAGGCAAGAAAGACAGCAACATACAAATACCATCAAAGGATAAGACAGTTCTTGAACAGCCAGCTCAATGGGAAGAACAAGATCCATGACATCAACATGAACACCCTGTCAGTCATAAATATCCTGCTGGTATAGGGAACTAGCCAAAGCAGGACATGGAAGGTGCCAGAGTGAAAACCCAGAAGATCCTTACAATGTATGGGGGTTTCTATTCCACATTCAATGCCCAGAGACTCTGGCGAAGTACCAGGACCTGAAAAGAGAGGATGTGGAAAGTAAAGGCCAAGGTGGTTCCAGTGCTGGTAGGATCATTTGGGGCTGTAACTCTTAAGCTGGGAGAATGGATCACAGGAATGACATCTGAACTTTTTGTCCAGAAGAATGTAATGCTAGGAACAACTAAGACTGTGCAGAACCCTCAAACTCCCAACCCTCTGGTAGAGAACTCAAGATTGAGAAAGACACATACCACCCAAAGGGGTGAGAAGATAATTATCTCCCTCCCTCCCTCCCTCCCTCCCTCCCATCCATCTACCCATCATGGGGGTCATAGGATTTAAGTGAAATTTAAATGGTGGTGCAGTGGTTAGAATGCCATATTTTATTTTTATTTTATTTTATTTGTCACACAGTATATATAAGCATAAGCATGAAATAACTAAACAATATATAAGCATATATATAAGCATGAGTATATAATAACTATATTAATTGGATATAACGAAAGGAAACAATAGGACAGGAACGGTAGGCACCCTTGTGCTCTTATGCACGCCCCTTAATTATGCACGCTAATTCTGCCCACAGTCAGGAGTTTGACCCTGACTGGCTTAAGGTTAAATCAGCCTTCCATCCTTCCAAGGTTAGTAAAATGAGCAATATGGAGACATTTGTAAACCACTCAGAGAACACTATAAAGCACTATTGGGCAGTGTATAAGTGTTATTACTATTGTTATTGCATTTTAAATTTATGAATTTAGCTAAATAAAATCTATTGCATATACTAAATGTTGAATGTAGAACAGCAGATCATCAGCACAACCTTTACAGGTGAACCATGGTATTTGTTTCAGAGGAAATCGGTGCAATATTCTCTCTTATTCTTTTTATTATTGCTTGTACTACACATAATCGTCAAAGAAACAACACCACTAGTTACATAAACACAATCTGTTTACATAACCTTGCTGCAGTTATTGTGACAAAAGTGGCCCACTATACAGTATATTTGGCTCAGTCCACGAATGATGAAGACAGGCTCATGAACTTCTAAAAAATTGAAAAGCTAGTTTGTCTTATTAACATGGAACACTATACCTGATCTGATATTCTCACTGGGTATTCAATTACATGTCCTACAGAGAGATAGGCAGGCACATACAAAGAAGCGCAGAGACTAATCAGCTTAGTCAACAAATCTAGAGGATGAGTTAGATTTATATAGATGAGGTTAAACTTTAGTTATAGAATAATGCTTTTCAAACTCGCATAATTATGAGAATAATTGTAATTTTCTAAGTATCTCATTTTGATAAGAACAATATTAACAATTAAGATACTGGTGGGATTTTCAGAGTAAAATGAAAATTGAGTTAATACTTACTAGAAATTATTTTAAGTTCTAATATCCATTCTTTTACAATGTGGGCGTTATTTAAAAACAGCATTTTATCCAGTTAGATAACATATGATCTTACATTTTTAATATGCTGTATGATATATGGAAACCTATCATGAGGTGCTGTAGGTAATATGCTAGCAAAATCACTTTTGCCCTTGTGATACAGAAAATGAATTTAAGTATGGGTAATACTTGTTTGTAATTTGCAAATATCAAAGCCTGTATTTGGGGCTTTTTGAGGCCAAAGAGAATAAAACACCTAACATCCACTTTCCCTAAAAGATGTCAAATTGATTAAAGTATTATATATATTTCACTATACAATCTATAAATAGATCTATAATTTCAAATTATTACATTAAATTTGGTGCCTGTTTGGAAATCTCACAACTAGAATGGCTGAACAGGTTAGTAGAAAACAATGGAAACAAAAAAGTCTCGTTATGGATAGAACTGATGATATCAGTACATTTGAAAACATTTTATACATTTGGGAAGTCAACTTTTTACTGCAAGATCAACAACACGAACAGAGCTATATGTAGCAATTATTTAAAATATTCTGATTGAGTACAGCAAAATGCTTTCTTCCACAAATTTAATTCAAGGAGGCATACATTTATATGAGACTTCTTTCATATTCGTCCTTTTTTCTTGAAAGCTTTGCTGTATATGCTGCATGCAAATTTACAGCACTGTGTAAATGTTTTATAACAGTCATTTGAAAAAATCTAGCACACATACACATAAGTTAAATACAGGCACTTGATATATTTCTTTTTACATTTTCTACTTCCAAACAGCAGATTCATTTCAGGATAACTATGCACTCCGAGGACTCGTCCCACACTCATGGAATTACTTTTTTATGATTTACTTTGTCCTTCGTCATATGTAAATACAAGTATGCAAGAACATGGAAAAATGTATATTCAAGTGTCTTATTTAGTTCATAAGTACCTTACTGTATTTCAACACAAATCTCCTTCTTCCAGCAAAATAAAATATTCTAATAAAAAAATAGCTACAAAACATGATTGGAATTGGAATGTTAATGGTCACTCAAACTGCTTTTGTTTTGTTTTAAACTCTTATGTTGAATTGTTATTTAACAAGAAAGAAGCAAGACAAAAAGGCACTCAGTGAATATTAGCACAAAAACTCGTCATTGGTAGACAGCAAAGATCTACAGTTCTGCATAATAGCCTTGCAGCTCTATAAATCTTCAGTCCGCAGTCCTTTCTGGAGAACGTGATATATTTCTAAAAAGTTCCAGCTAAATGTCACCCTGTAAGCTTACCATGGTGAGAGCTATTCTAAATGTCACACTAGTCTCAGAGTGACCTATGACTTAATTTAGGATTAGCCTACATCATATATTCCTAAAATGAATTTCTAAGAATAAATTTATAGATTTGGAATGTTGGTGTTTGGTGAACATTCCTTATTAAAGGTCTCATTCTCAAATTAATCTTTAAGGGTTTTTTTGTTGTTGTTGTTTTTTATTAGTAACTAAGTTAAAACATATGAGAGCCTTATGAGGAAAACACCTGTTTAATTAGCTGAGCACACATCCCAATAATTAGCCAGCATTGAGGGCCTACAGGTAATCCTCAGTTAGCAACAATAATTGGGAATGAAATTTCTACCACTAAACAATGCAGTTTTAAAGTGAAATTCATCACTTAGCAGCAAAAATCCTGGCAGTCCTCATTGCCTTCATTAACCAAGCCCCACTGGCCATTAGGGGAGGACCTACCTCAATCCAAGCAGTTCCTGTCTTGGTCTTTTCCAGGCTGAGTCTCAGTAAGATATGGGACAACCTTCTCTGGAGCCCTCCATACACAATGATCTCCCTCCCCATTTCTGTCCTTTTGGCTGCCCTGCACAGTGTTACTCATTGGCAATGGCAGTTCCATTGGCCCATGATCTTCAGCTGCCTCAGCCGGCTGCTGCTGACTCTGTTAACCTTAACCCCAGCACTGTCAGCATCTTCACTGCTGCCTTAAAGTTCTGCCCTAAGGCCCCATTGCAGGCTAGACACCTCAGAGCCATAACACAAAGCTCCAGCCAGCCTCATTGTCCTCTGCTCTGCCAGCCCTGCATGCCGCACACAACTGACTTTTGCTGTCTTCTTCCTCCCACTACTGATGAAGTGCACCCAGCCTGGCCCTATATGTACGATGCCGCTACTGGCTGTGACAGGACTTTTCAAAGCTACATATACCATTCTCATGATGCTTTGGAAAGCTTTTGGGACCTTCTGAAACCTCATGAGAAGACTCTGCCTGCTTTTTTCCAAATCATAGTCCTTGCATGTACTTAAGGATGGAGTAGCACAATCTGATGTAACATTTTATCTTTTTGATCTTGCAGATAATTGCCAGCACACTGAATGAGAATGTTAGTATTCAGTATACCTGACTATGAAATTCTTTTTTTTAAAAAAAAGTTTTTTAATTAAACATTTTTCACGTTTAAAAACAGAAAATACAGAAGAAGAAAAACAAGACAAAAAAAGACAAACATAATAATATATCATCTGTTTACAGCTTCCAGTGTTGGCATGTATATTCTGCTTCTGCAATTCGTTCTTCTACTTTTCTTTTCTATCCTTAATAACAACTATAACAAGTATTTTATTTTATTTTAAATTTTATTTTTATTACAATTTTTTTCATAACAATTGTACATATTCAACAAAGCTGTGACATTATTGTATATTTCGGATCTACCTTCCATATAATTTCGATATACATTATATACATCTAATCATCAATAGCCTTATATATATATTGTTTTCTATTTCTATTGATTGTCCATGTGTACCAGTTTTCCCAGACCGCATAGTATTCTGAATCTTCTTTTTCTTGTAGTTCTATGGTAAGCCTGTCCATTTCTGCACATTTACCACTGGCACCTAGTGCCAGATAGGTTGGCCAAAATATACCCGAACCTAAGTCCAAAGTGCTGGAAATATAATCAACATCAAGGTACCTTCTTTCATGCCTGGTGGACATGCCCCGAAGCGAAAAAGTACTGTATTAAGAAACAGGGATGGTTACAGGATATAACAAAATGCCAAATTGAACTGAATCCAGAAACATTTCTTTTGGGAATGTTTAAGACAAAATTAGATTAAACAAACAAGATACTTGATTTTGCACATTCTAACAGCGGCAAGGATTGTATTCGCGCAATATAACAAGTATTTTAACCGTACTAGTTACAAATATTTACATTACACTCACACAATCTGTAATTTAATTTTGACAGTGATTAATAGCTTCAATTAGTATCTAATCAATATTTATTTCAAACTTCTATTTCTTATTTAGGATTCTGTTTTCTAGCTACTTATATATTCTATTCCATACTTTATAATAGTCCAAAACTTCTCTTTCCTTTATTTTCATCTGACTATGAAATTCTTAAAGTTGTATTATTAGCAACATTTTGAATGTATTCTTTTTATGCTGAAGTTTTGCTGAAGGTGCATTTCAAAAACTAAAAAGTTTGTGTTGATTTGATTCCTGATTTGTACTTAGAAGATTGGCTTTGATGAGGAGATATACATGTATTTATTCAAGTGATGGCAGTTTTTTGCAAGGCTGACAAAATAGCAATTGGTAGCAGTTTCTTTTTTTGCAGCAAACATAATCATCTAAAGCAGCATGAATTGTGTCTCACTAGTGGATTGAAACATTATACCTGAAAGATTCACATTGTTATTTGAAGAATATTAAAGACAAGACTAGTTCTTTGTCTTTCATATTGAGAACTGCCTTCAGGATAAGAACAGAGATCTATTCCATTATTCAGAGGTGGCAGGGATCTCAATTTTTTTGAATCCTTAGTGCTCTCTGAGCTTGGTTATATGCTAACAGAAGTTTCATTATCCAACTAATATCATCAGTGCTAGTAAGTGTGAGGTTTGCTCTATGTTATCTACAGCAACTTGCCTGCCAGTGTTGGGTGCCGTGTTCATCTTGGTAGATGTAATGGAATGTGTGCATGACCTTGTGGGATGAGGGAAGGAGATGCTACCTAGGAAACAATCAGATAAGAAACAGGGAGTCCTCAAGGGCTTAAAGTTTAGAGAAAGAAACTTAGAAAGGACCTGCCCTAAATGAATAGATGAATAAAAGTGGTGGTGGGAAGTTTTTAACCTTCAGATTTGTAAAATTATCTTAATGTAGCCTTACAATTAAGTTGAATTAGCTCATTTAGTCATATTTTCTGTTTGGTTTACCTAGGGAGGCTAACAGTAGTTCCTTGATTATTATTTTTTCCCCTGCTTATTTGTCTAGTGTTATTCCCTGCTTCTCTGGGTTGTAGGCTGTTGGAGGGAATATGGTCTGGTCTTTTTTGTTTCCTTCATACCTTTCTGTTGTTTATTTTGAATGATGTGTAAATGTGGTTGATTTCTATGTTTTTTGATGGCTAATTTGTCTGTATGCCAAGCTCTCATGAATTTCCTAGTATTTGTGGATTTGGCTTGGTCCAGGCTACTCCCAGTTTCTCGGTTGAAACTGTGGTTGAGTCTATCAACAGTTGTGAGAACTTTTTTTTTTGTATTCATGTTTTTTTTACTTCATTTTTAATTTGTCCCTCCACATTTTTTTCTGAATATTAGTGGTCCAATAGAATCAGTATGGACTGCCTACTCGCCATTCAAGTAGCACTGGGTTGGAACATAATGGATCAAGGATTCATACCAAGTTCTAGTTATTTGAATGCAACATTAAAGCTGTTCTTAACTGTATTCCATAAGAATTCAGTCAGTTGGGAAAATATTTTTATTTATTTGTGACATTTTATGCTGTAGTGTATCTCTGGGGAACACTGTATGAAAGAGGTTGTCTGTATGAATTGGTTCTATGTATATTATCATTTATTATTTTAATTAATGATTATAGTTAGAAGTTAGCAATGGGCCAAATAACCATGTTCTTAAGTAATAAATGGTTCTCTTCCCTTGCCTTCTGTCCTCATACATAACTATTTCAAAAATACTGAAAGCAAATTTAAACATATTCAGTTATAACTTTAAGTCATCAGACAAGTATCTTTCAATGGAGTTTATACATTTCTGCCTGAAACTGTTGCTACAAATGAAAGATCACAACATGTAAATGTAACACACTGTCCTGCGAATATCTGATTTCATTGGAATGTACACCTAACAATGCTTAGGATGACCTTGCGTTGAACTATATGAAGATGCAGTAAAATGCAGCAAATACTTGAATATACATAACATAGCAGAAAAGAAAATGAAATGGTGCCACCTAGTGGCTCATTTGAATTCTTAAACAGAAGGAAATATTCCAAACAAAGACTTGTTTATTTCTAGACTTTTTACTATTTTTACTAATGGATATATTCACTAAACAATACTGTATACGATTCCTGCTAAAACATCTTACAACATAGATACTTTAGGTTTGACCCAAAGCAGTGCTAAAATACTCCATACTATATGGCACAAATATATATGATATCCTACTACTCACACATCGTATCACATCCATGGAAACGTAACTCTCATTTTTGCTTTATGGGGGGAAAGGCAAAATATGCTGTGTTGAAATGAAACAAAATGAATGTGTGTAACTCATCAAAATAATTGCAATACAAAAGTCTCTTGCTCTCAGTCTCTCTTGCTCATACATGTAAGGAAAAATTCTTTCCAGATCATTAGATAACTCTTATACCATATTTTCTTAAGATTTATTTTTTTTACATCACTTGAAAGAAGCCAAGAAATTAACCCAAACCCAAATCAAATTTTAAATACAACGGTGAAATATTTTTCCTGTGAAATAATCTCTGGGTTAATAAACATGATTTTTAATTTATCCATGTTTCTATATACTGGTTGGGTGGGTTTATTGGTTTTTACTTTTTTATTTTGTTTTAATTTCACTTGATGCCATGGTGAAAAACATTGAAGTTTGGTGTAAAATAAGGTTTTGCTTTCAGCACATCATGAAAAAGTATCCAGCAGCTCCAGAAGTTCCAGAAGCTGTATTATGCTTCCAAAATTATTTAGGTTTTTTTTAATGCAAGTACATTTTCTTTACCATGCATCCATCATCATTAGATTTTCTAACAAAACCAAGTATACAAACAGAAGAGAATATACATAGCTCAGGACAGAACTCCATGGAAGAGTCTAGAGCTAAATTTCTTTGTATTGCCCAACATTTAAGACCAGGTCAAGTAAAAAAGCAAAAGTATTATTCACCATTAAATGAAAGTGTAAGGCCCGGAACTTATGCTAAACACACCTGGAGCAGCGCAATCTTCACAACTCTGACTGCAACCACAAAATCTGAGACTTCTTTTAAAAACCTTTACTCTGGTTCAAAATATTACAGTGATAGATCGGAGATTAGAACAAATAAAAACACTTAGTAAATATTAAAAATTATAGTATAAAATAATAAATAACAGCTAAAATCTAGGATAAAATCCAGTCTGTCTGTTATACATGGTCTAACTATACTAAAATTACAATCCATAAACTATGTGGCCCATAGTCAGTTTAATACTAAAAGGGAAAGGAATAAACAGTGCAAAGGATTTGCCACATTTGTTGCATAAAATAGCTGTTGTGGATTAGACATACGTTTCCAATGAATCCCAGTGCTGTTGCACAGAATTTAGCCACCTGCACCATAGTTATGGACTGTTTGTCCTTAAGCAGCCACTGGAGATAAGCAGTGTCAGAATGGCCAGGATACTTAGCAATTATTGGAAGAATATGTTTTTTTCGAAACTCTCTGTAAAAGGAATGTCGAAGGAGTATGTGACCAATGGTCTCCACCTCTCCTGAGCCACAGGAACAGAGTCTTTCAGTCAATGGTATTTTTTTATACTTGCCATACAGGACTGCTGATAGAAGCACATGGCATCTTGCGAGCGAAAATGCTTTCCAATGGTTTGCTGACTCCAACTGGCTAAGATAGCTGACAGGAGTAACAACATATCTAATGGCATCTGGAGCCAGAAACAATGAAGCTTTCTCTAAGTCTGTTTGCCTTTTGATATCCTCTAGCTTTTGTTGCAAGGTTTGTTTTGTTTGGTCGTAGTCCAACTTGAGTATTGAGGCTGGGGAGAAGCCTAGTTTGGCAAAGTTGGACTTGACAGCCTTGATCCATGATGAGAATTTGTTTTGGAGGATTAATGGAGCAAGATCTTGCGGAAAGAAGTTAAACTTTAGCTAGAGATTTAAAGATACTATACAGATTCTTGCTTCAACTTTTGTCAATCCTGTCTCCAGGCGCAGAAGTGCATCTGAGACACAACACGGCATCATTTTAAGGTAAGTTGACATACAAACAAAATGTATCATAATAACATTTCTCCTGTAAGGTTCAAGTTCTAGCTGATAGCTAGAAAGTAGATTTGTCCATTTTTTTTCTATCATGAATTTGGAAATGGCAGGTACATCTTTTTATTTTCTTTTTTTTCCTCCCTGCCAGAACCTGTGCCAATTGAATGAGAAGAGATTGACATACGGGCTCTTTTAAACACAACATGCCATTTGAATTACATTCCTCCTTCAATTTTGTGGAATTTCAGAATCTTATTTAGTCCTCACTGCCTGATCTTGAAGTTTCCTGTTCTAGTAGCTTGAATATCTGTATACGATGTGTCCCTTTTTTCCTACCCATTTCCTCACACAATACCACCTCATATAAATCAGCCAGAGGCTTTATTTTAATCTTTTGGAGAGTTTTAAGACTTTAGGGCTCACACAGTATGTTGAAATCTTTTGTAATATATTATATGGATAAATGGATCCTTCAGCAATAACAAATTCTTCTTTCTTGGAAGTCTACAGTGTACAGCTTGAAAACTGTTGTGTTCAGAGGTGCGGGTAACAAACAATTTAACATTTTAGCTGATCTTGACAGCATACGCTTAATTTTCCTTCTTTTTTATTTGAAAATATGTAAACTGGCAATTAATTCTTCAGGAAGGTCTTTTGTCAAGCATTCCTTTATTTCCAAATTCAACACAATGAATCACTTAGTGGTTGGAGATATTAGTTTCTTAGTCTGATATTCAGTAAAAAAAACTCTGTTAAGTTGTTTCATATGGATTTCCTGATGCTTCCAGAAATAGCTGAAGATGTCTCCATTATCTTAAATGGAAAAAATATATATTTAGACCCAGACAGATTAAAAGCTTCTTTAGTTTTTCTGGTGGCCTCCATTTCAGAAGATAAGTTATTAGTCTTTTCTCTGAATGAATTGAAAACCACAACTGAGACTTGTGCTAATGCAGAGTAGGATGATTGATTGTGGAGATCCAGCACATATTTGGGAGAAGTAGAGTCTTTTTTCTCTCCTGTTTCCCAAATTTAGTACATGCCATCACATGCTGGTCTGACTATTCTTACTATCACTATCAGAATTTCTTAAGATTATTTTCTTCAATTTTTTTAATGCACTGATTTTGCTCTGGTGAACAGCTCCTTCAAAATGATTTTAACTTGACCATCTTCAGATTTAATGGACAGTATTTTATTTTAAATCCTTATAGATAATAGGTATTCACTTTTCAAAACTATCTTGCCAGAACTTGACTACCCCTTGAGATTTTTCCCAGCAAATGGATGTGGAGGGTTATGCAAACAGTAAACGTATTAATTGGGTTGAAAACATGAATTTTGATCTTATGCTGCACCAAAACACTGAGCTTAAGCAATAAAATTATGACCAACATTTTCTAATCAAAACTAATTAGGGTGCCAAGCCTTCTGTTTATGGCTGGCCTATATTGTTGTTTGTTCCTTTAGTATTCCATGTGCCTTAATTAGCCCTGTTTCTGTCCCTGTACATGTAGTGCTTTACAGCATTATATTATAGCCAGTAGTTCCTTAGAAACCAAGGGGAGCTTTTGAAGGAGATATGTTACATGAATACAAAAAGGTCAACCTAAAATTGGCCATGTAGTTGCATCCCAAGCGAATTGCACCTTCTGAAAATTCTTAAATTATACCCAGTGGTTCCTTAGAAACCAAGGGAGCTTTTGAAGGAGAGATGTTACATGAATACAAGAATGTGAACCTAAAATTGGCATTGCTGTTGCCTCCCAAGCCAATTGCACCTTTTGAAAATTCTTCAAGGACATTCCACATAGAATGTATTGCAATAGCCCACTGGGACTCTTATCTCTCAAAAGTATATGAATGATTGATATACACAAATGAATATACGCAGGAGATATTGAAGGTTAAATCATTTTAAAACTCTCCATTCTGTGTTTCTTTTCACAAAAGAATCAATGTAGCTTATTGGGTAATAAAAAAAAGTCTTGGAAATCCCAGGCAGATACTGCAAAAAAAAAAATTTAGGACATCAATCCTAGCCAGAGTTTCTTATATCTTTATGTATTAAAGGTTTCTACTTTATTATTCTTTATGACTATAGTTTATATACTATATATATGTGTATATATACATATACATACATACATATACTTATACATATTCTACTTTTTAATATATATGAACCATGTGAATATAAATTGCAGAAATTAACAAACAAATGAAATCAAACAGATTTAACAAAGGAATAAATGAAGAAGAGAGAGATTTTCCTTGTCAATAATGGCCATGGCTTTACAAATCTAGCATTTCTGACCTCTTGACCTAAAGAAATGTGACCTTCAATTAAAAACAATCCCTCTTGTATTTCAACTTCATAATTAGCATCCCAAGTCCAAAATAGATGAAATCAATAACTTTCAACAGTTTCACACTTTTATTTTCATAATGTATTTCTAATCTTATTTTACTTCTAGGCGAGTTTATTTGAAGCTGATTTTATCATTGGAAGGGTTACCCACCTCTTATGGGAAACAAAGTAATTTTGCAGCCAATAAAAGTCAAAGACAACTTGATGATTATAAAAAAGATAAATCAGGCAATTGCCTTCCATCTACACTTGGCTATTCCCTGTGCAACTGGTATCAAAGGAGTATCTCACTGAATCATAAATAGCAATAAATAGTTTGTATTAATGACACATTTATTCACGCTATTTTTACATCTTTCCATATATTTCAACTACCGGTACCAATCATTGCTCATCAACCTAGTGATATATGCCAATCCTTTCTTCATTTAATCCTTCACCCTTTGTTATCAAACAAACCATTTCTCCTTCCCTACCTCACATACAAATACTCACAGAGTGTAGAGAGAGAACCCCTATACTGCAACCTACAATTTATTTATTTTTTGAATTTATATCCTGCCCTTCTCCGAAGACTCAGGGCGGCTTACATTGTGTAAGGCAATAGTCTCATTCTATTTGTATATTTATATACAAAGTCAACTTATTGCCCCCCCAACAATCTGGGTCCTCATTTTACCTATCTTACAAAGGATGGAAGGCTGAGTCAACCTTGGGCCTGGTGGGACTCGAGCCTGCAGTAATTGTAATTGCAGGCAGCTGTGTGTTAATAAAAGGCTGCATTAGCCTGTTGAGCCACTTCCCAGCCCTGGTTGCAATTGTTGGAAACAGCTTTGAGTTGCAAAATTACAATGACAAGCCATCATCATGGTTTTCTATGTGAATTTATATCATATAAGAATGACATGATAATAGCCACACCACCACAGCTCAGGGTGTTGTTGATTGTTTTTGTTTTTTGCAAAACACTTAAACATATACTGAGTGTACTGAAAACTTGGAAAGGAGGCTAGCACTTTAATTCCTCCTCCTGTCTGTCTACAAATGTGGTAACTCAGTGAAGAGAAATTGTATATTTGGTTCATTCATTCTGGTCAGCTAGAAGAAACAGAACTAGGCACTGCCACTCAGCCTTGGCACAACCTCTCTTTTTCAGTTGCACTGCTGAACCATCTAACCCTCTCTCCTACTCTTATTTCCCCTCCCTTTCTTCCTCTCCTTTTTCCTTTTTTTCCTCTCTCTCTCTCCTTTCCTTCCTTCTCCTCTTTTCTTCCTATCTTTTCCTCTACTCCTCTCACCCGTCCCTCTCTGTCGTTGTGTCCATTTTTAATTCAATATATTATCAAGACAGTATTCGAGCAACCCCGATTTTCTATTTACACACATTTTCCTTTCAATTTCTTTTTTATTTTGCTGGTTACACATATGTCATCCTTAACGTACATTTGTATAGTAATATTTTTTTTCATTTTCCCCCTCTTTCCCCCTTTTTCATTTACTCAAATGTCATCTGGATTTCTATTCCTTTTTTGTCTTCTCAAAAAGATATTTTTGCCCTATTCGATTTATTAGTCTCCAATCTTTTATTCATATTCCTTTTCTAGTCAATCATAAAAACATCCCCATATCTTGAAATACACCGATTCCTCTTTATCTTTTATTCTTAATGTTAATCTGTTCATTGTTACACATTCTAAAATGAGTAATGTTTGCATTGAGCAGAGAAGACAAAATCACACAGTAATCGACAGGCGGATCTATTGGGCCCTCTGAACCTGTTGCATCAATACTTGTTTTTCAAATTCATGAGAAGGAACCAGCCACTGTTCTCCTTCAAGTGTACCTACCACAACAGCATCAAGTATTCTTTCAAGAGAATGCTGCTTTGCAACTTAATAATGATATGGCAAGAACTGCTTTAACAAACCCCATGGATCTTTGCAAACATGAGTCATTTGCAAAAACACTGTACTGCATGAATATTCCAAGATTCTACAGTTGGACTAATAAAAGATGGAAAACAAGGAGGACTTTTGAAGCCATTGTTCTTGGTCAAGTATATGCCATTTCTCCACAAAGAGGTGACCTCTACTGTTTGTTCATTACATAAAAGAACTAGTAACTTTCAAATCATTAAAGACACATAATAGACATAGCCTTCCATCACTCAAATATGTGTGCAGAGAGAGAGGATTGTTGCAAGCTGATGTTCACTGGCAATAAACTACCAAAAGAACAACAATCTTCAGAGCAAAGAGAGATTTGCTTATTGTCTTACTAACAAACACTGGTATCAATAATCCATGACAGTTGTAGAACAGTTAAAGAAGGCAATGACTGAAATTTTCCTTTAAATTAAGAGGAAAAGTATCAATGATCCTAATATCATGAGGAATAAGAGACATCATGGAAAAGTTCTTCTGTATTTCCAAGAAAAACTTGAGAAATTCAGAAAAACACTTGAAGAATACAGCTTGCCAAAATCAACAAACAGTACAATTAATCAAAATGGTGGCAGTCGTGAATTATTGCATGAATTGCAATGAAACTAAAAAAAACAGCAGAGAGTTCTACAGCCATTTTGAATAATGAGCAATGCCTGCAAATGACTATGACTGGATGTCTTAGTGCTTGCAAAGCAATCTTGCATCAGCAATTTTCACTAACACATCAGGAGGAATGGAAAAGACATTTGTTATCAACTTGATCCTCACAAACATTAGGGGAGATGGAGAGGTTGCTATTGCTGTAACATCATCTGGTTTTGCAGCAACACTGATGCCTGGTAGTAGGCCAGCACATTCAAGATTCAAGATACCCATCTAAGTGAATGTAAATGTTCTTTGTACAATTGGGAAAAAATGTCCAGTAGTGCAAAATTTGCTTCAACATTCAAGGCTTTGAATTCTCTCATTCTCTGGGATGAGAGTTCCATGATTAGGAGGGAGAGTTTGAAGCCATAGACTGGATACTTCATACTATACAGTATGTGGCAAAAATTATTCCTCTGGGGGAATTTTAACCATTTGCTGTGGTGATTTTTTCTACCACTTTTCTACCTGTGAATGAAGAAATAATGCTGATGGCAGTTAAGAAGCTGATGTGGAGAATTTTTGCATCAAAAATCATACTTGGTTTCTATCATCTCATGGTTCTTAGCACTGTAGTCTGTACATGGGCCTTTCAAACATCTACTAAAAAACTGAAAAGATTCCTGTTTTTCCCTTTTATAATAGTAATTTTGCTGACATGCAGCCAAACCTTCCCAAATCAGGCAGCCCTAATAAGTATTTAGCTGGTAAATGTATAAACAAAATTCAGTTAATTTCTCCCAGAAGTACATACTAACATGCCTCTTGCCTAAAATTGACTTTTTGGTGGAGAATTCATTTAATCTCAATTTATCTCCAATTAATAGCATTTAGTATGTTGATTATGAAATAATGACTATTCCACTTCATACATTATTTTCAGACTTTTTTTTGTCTTTGGAAGTACAGTATATGTAAATGAGTTGGCAGCAAAAATCAAAGTCTAAGAAACAAAAAGAAGCAAAACATTTCTTTTCTGCCAGCAATATACTATATAAAGAGGTTTTTCAAAGTAACCTGCAGAATTTTGGGGATGAGGTCCTTTAATGTAATGAATTCTGAATTAAAGAATGAAAAATCAGACAAAATTCTCTTTCTCACTGTTTACTTCCCTTCTTAATTCTGGGATTAGATATAGTATACAAAATTTTAACAAAAGGCTATGAGAAATAACTCATTTTTTCTAAATCTTATTCAATTTCTGAAAATTAGATTGTATTTCTGAAAACCTTTGACACCGATTCAGACAAAATGACACACAGCATCATTTTCCTGTTAAAGATATGATTTATAATCCCTAATATCCAACATTACCTGTGTAGTATCATGATTGCAACTTGTTAACTATTAGGAAAAAGAAAAAGATAACTATGGAACTGAAGTTAACATTAAGCTACAGATTTGCTTTTTATCCCATCTGCTACTGATGAAATTTTAATCATGCCTGCCTGTTATTTTGAATAAGGATTCACTAAATTCATATAGTCCTTGATTTATAAAGGCAATTGAGACCAGAAATTTGTTGCTAAGCAATTAGGTGATAAAGCATGATTACATCACTTAGCAATAACAATTCCTGATGCACTGGTTGCATTAACTGAAATAACTACTTGTTAGGCAAGGCAACTTTCTGACAGTTTCCCACAATCAAAATCAGTAGGGAAGCCTGTAGAAAATTGTAAGACCCAGGCTGGCAGGCAGATAAATGGCTACAACTAGGTGGAGCAAGGGAGTACATGGGAGAATAGGAAGGGTCAGGGAGGGTGTGCTGGAATACAAGGGGATATTTGAGGTGTGGTAGAGGTGTGGTAGAGATCAGATGTGAAGGAATGGAAAGGGGTGACTAAGAGGCACAACATGGTCAGTAAGGATACAAAAGATGTGAAGTTCGAGGAAGATTGCAAAGGTGTGGGAGGTTGCATGGAGTTCCAGGCAGTGCGCAAGAGGTGTGATAATAGGGAGGGTTTGTAAAGTGCATGGGAGGATTGCGGAGGTTCAAACAGGTACAAAGTAATGCACAAAAATGCAAGGATGTGTAGTGTACAAGGTATGAAGTCGGCACAGTGACCCAGGAACTTTATGACCTTCCCTGCCAGTTTCCCCATGATTTTTTGGGGAACCCAGCAGGACGGGTTGCAAATTATGATCATGTCATTGTGGGGAACTGCAACTGGTCGTATGTACAAATGTTTTATTTCCCAGTAGGAATGAGAAGAACCGAAGAGCTGGAAGTGAAGAAAAAGTGAGAATTTGCATCAATGGAAAATTGCATGTTGCAAAATTGTTTTATTGCAATTCAGCTTGTACTGCAGCAGATTAAGAAGTTAATCAGCACTGCCATCCAATAAATGCATAAGTATGGGTGCATGTGGTCAACAGCACAATTCTCAATTTAAGAATTTCCCAAGGAACAAATGAACAAAAGTATTAATGTTCTATAGTCTGTCTGCTTAAGCTCTCAGAAAATTGGCAAAGTAATTTAGGACAACATTTTTCAATTCCAACTCGAAGTTGCTTTCAAAAGCATCACTCTGTCTTGTCAGACACTGTAATGATTTTGTGAAGATATGCAATCTGTGTACTTATTTGGAAAAAAACCCACGGTGATTGTTTAAAATTGTTACACTATAATGTATTTGAAAATTAATTACAGTGCAATTCCCAGCCATTTTTGTTCCGTTCTTATACATATGTATAGAGAAGGAAATTGCAGGATCATTGGTGGTAAAATAATTTACTGTGGTATGGCAATAAATTTAGCACAGCTAGCTAAAAGGTAATTTTATATTTCCTTTTTCAATATATAAAACATTCTGGATGATATCCATCTTAAACATTTCAAAATCAAAGGTAAATCAAATAAAACTAATTATATTTCTATTATTGGGATAAATAAAACTTGTCTCATAAGCATTACAAGAAGTTTTTATTCCTTTAATCTAAAAGCTGGGACAATGGACATGTTATAGGTGCATTAAAGTGCTCTTAACCTGATTGAATTTTTTGAAAAGGCTAAAAGGTATGTAAGTGGATAAATATATTCCAGACAAGTCTGAAATTTGTGATTCTCTGAACTGAATTATTCATGATATTTACTGAGATTAAAACAAAAATAAAAAACAGTATGATAAAGAGAAAGCATAGTAAGGAATTTTGTTTAGGTTTTTAAAAAAAAAACAGTCTGCATTTCTATTAATGCAATATAATCTCTCAGTCTGGCAGCAGTACACTCTTCAAATGATTGAGGAAGGCAATCCAGTTAACTAGCTATGGTTTCATAAGAATGCAAAATACTTTGCTGATATGTTATAAGGAAATTGAAGAGTCACCCAGAATCATTTTTACAGTTGAGCAGCCTCCAAATCTCATTAGTAAACAAATAAATAGTCCAGAGTGAAGGATAACTATGCAGTCATCTACCAGGGCATTATTAAAAAACTGAAAGAGAAACACTATGAATAACTGCAAGGTTTAGATAGCAAAAAGATGTACCTAATCTCACTAAAGATTTATGATCTGGGATAGCGGAATAAAATAACAAGTGCAGAGCTATTGGGAAAAAGAGCAAAAGTTAGGAAAGGATCCCAGTCTCCCATTCACAAATTGATTATTATTCCTCTGTTGTCCTGTTAAAATAGCCATTCACATATTTTAAATATTCCACATTTTTAATTTGTGCAATGAAAATCAGTTGGCAAATCTGATGCGTGTAATTTATATTAATTAATTAAATTATTTCAATCTATGCTTCATGGGAATATATTTTAAAATCAGAAAAATGAGTCATCTTGATCTATATGGAAAATTATATATACTTTAGCGAGTGTATTACTCAGATAGAATTAATGGCAAATCTAGTTTCAACAAATCTTAAAAGAAAACCTTGTAAAATATCTAATATCAATCCAGCATGAAGCATAAAATATATAATTTACAGGATGTAGATAGCAATCCACTGATTATTAATAAACTTATTAATAAAGTTTCCCATTAATATTGAGGCATTTTTAGTTTTGTTTGTGACAGCAGCATTTGTCCTAAAATGATATGCTTGCCAAAAACTTAATGCTACCATACTGTATGTCAGAGGCAAAATATACATTGTAAACTATATTAGGAAAGTGTCCATGTCATGATGGTTAAAAAACTATTGCAGAAGCCTATAAAAAACCTTAAAGAGGCCCAAAATTCAAGCAATATTTGGTAGAGTACCCAATAAATGGTAAATTCATTACATTCATATGTATACTGTACAACCTGTTAAGTCAAATTTCCTCAGGATTTTTTTTTAATACAAAATGCTTATGTTAGAAAAAAAATAGAATAATTGGATATAATGCCAATATTGGAATACAAATCAAATCTACTTTTACTGTTCCCATTACTTGGAAAAAAATTTACCAATTGGATTAAGAATAATCCTGTTTATTTTGTTCTACACTCTGGGTTAGAGATGTTGCCATCTTTGGTTTTGGATGGGGGTGCACTTTCCTAGTCAAGACTGGTACATAAACTTGGGGGTCCTTCTGGACTCACAGCTACTGTTCAAAGAACAGCTGGCAGGTGTAGCCAGTAGGGGCTTTGTAGAGGCTCATCTTGTGCACCAATTGTGCTCTTTCCATGGGTGTGAAGCAGAAATGTATGCCTTGATCATCTCACAATTGGATTATTGCAATGTATTCTATATAGGGGCAACTTTTGAAGGCTACCTTGAAGCTTCAAAATGCAGCAGTGTGCATAGTAACAGCATCTCTCAATAAGTCCCATTAGCAGCATTTGTTGCCAGTTGGCTTCCAAATGAAATTCAAGGTGCTGGTTATTACCTATAAACCCTGTATGGCATAGGCCTTGATAGCTGAGAAACTGCTTGTCTCCAACAATTTCTCTCTTTTCAGTACTTTCCAGCAGAATGTGTCCACTCCAAGTTCCCTCCATTAAACATTGCCATCTTGTGAGACCTAGGAAGCATGCCTTCTCTGTTGTGGTTCTCACGCTCTGGAACAGCATCTCCGCAAAAGGATAATCTTCTCCTGAAGCCCTAGAAACCTGGTATTGGCCTGATATTTCTTATTTGTTCAATGGTTATTTTTTTATTTTTGCTATCGATTAGATATTTTTTTTTAGTTTATGCTGCCTGCTTAATTTGATGTTTTTAACAGTTTCTTTGTTTCCATAGTTTATACACCATCCAAACTTCATTGCAGTTAAGTAGCCAATAAATTTTAAAATATAAAATAAAATAACAAACTGTAATATGTGCACTGAGAAATTATCTTCATTGTATAAATACTTTCTTCCTTCTGCAGGCTGATTTTTTGTTTTAGTTGATGTTTAAGTTATGATACAAGAACATCTTCATTTTTTTCTGAAGATAAACTATACATTAAACTAAAATATTCTAAATGATAAGTAAATGGACAGTGCCATTGTACAGTTTGGTTACTAGAGGACATCTTCATGGAAACTAATATCAGAATGTCTGTACTGTTCTTATTTTCAGGACAAAGTCCAAATTTTGTCTCACTTTCTGGCTAACTTATCCACTAGACCCCCATACTTCCGGACCTCCGAACCTTTCGTCGCGAGCTCAAAACTCACTTATTCATCTGCGCAGGACTGGGTTAGTTTTTTAATTAATGGGTTTTTAATGAGTTTTTATTATTTATCCTAAATTTTTAATCTCGGCCAATTGAACAAGTTTTTTAAGTGTATTTTAATTGTATTTATATTGTAATATTATTGTATTTTTATCTGGCTGTGAACCGCCCTGAGTCCTTCGGGAGAAGGGCGGTATAAAAATTTAAATAATAAATAAATAAAATAAATAAATACTACATACACAAATATGTGCTCTAAAAAAATCTAATTTTTAAATTAACTCCATTATCGGAACTAGTTTCTTATTCGATAAACAAGATATTTTGCCACTTGGGAAAAGTATTTAGGACAGTAGTTCCCAATGTGGGACACAGGCCCTACAGGGGGGAAATTTGATTTTTAATGGGGGCAATTTGGAACCTTCTTTAAACCAAGTTAATGGCCTTTTAGGCTTCCTCCGCATTAGTAGGAGTTCACTTTTTGAATAGTAAGAATTATATGTCACGGGGATGGGGGACATCAGGATTTTAGAGATGCTTAGGTGGAGCATGGCTAAAAAAAGATTGGGAACCACTGATTTAGGAGGTTACTAACTTGCTATAGCACAGAAGTCTCTTCACAAAGATATAACAGTTATGAGACATGGTCAAATTAAACTATGAATGTTCATTGATGTTTATTAGAAATTATAGAATTTCTGACTGTATAGAAATAAACAAAAGTGTAGAACAATAAACATTCTTAATGGCATGCTGCCAGAATGACCTTGCATAAATTGTTTGCAGAATTACCAACGTTTATCTTAATTAGTGTGTACCAGATTTATCTGTGCAGGCCCACATAATGTGTAGAAAAAGCATTATTTCACATTCCATGTTTTCTAATTGAAAGTAAGTAGAACAAAATATATTATAGAACTGTTTACCACATAAAACTTGGGTAAGTACTTAGACCAAATCTTATGTTCTAAGATCCCATGCATGCATTTAGCTTGCTTGATAAATAAATACAAAAATAATGATTGTTTTCATACCAAAACACTCTGTGTTGAAGTTCGTGCTATCTTGCATACATAAATATAATAGTCCCTAACTCTTTAAGAAATTACTTTTTACAAATGCTATTTTAAAACACAGGTTGATGCACAAATATATATATTAGGAGACTTGACTGAATTCTTGTGTGCTTTATACTTTATCAGTAAAGAAGAAAAAAATAACCAAGTTCTTTTTTTAGCTCTCACTGAAAATCAGTATCAGAAAAACCTAAGTATGACCACAGATAAATATAGTACAAGTAATCCTCAATTTACAACATTTCATGTAGTGACGGGTCAAAGTTACAATGGTACTGAAAAAAGTGACATGACCATTTTTCGCACTTACGACCGTTGCAGCATCCCCATGGTCATATGATTTATATTTGGATGCTGACAGTTGCAATGTCATGGAGTCATGTGATTACCTTTTGCGACCTTCTGACAAGCAAAGACAGAATGGGGAAGGCAGATTCACTTAAGAACTGTGTTACTAAACCATGTAAAATGGCACACTTAACTAATTTTTCACTTAACAACATAAACCTTGGGCTCAATTGTGGTCATAAGTTGAGGACTACCTAGATATTTACTCTTATTAATGAGAATAGGATATGGCAGATATGAAGAGCAAAGCAACACCAACTGAAATAGAATTGACTCAACATTGATTCAAAGCTTAAATTAAAACAAATAATAACTTGTGAAGGTGAAAGAACATTGGGAAGATTTGTTTACCCATACTAAATAAGGATAACATGAAAATTAATGAAATTAATATTAGTTTTATCTTCTTTGTGATTGAGTTTGGCATTCAAATGATGCCATTATGATACTAATAATTCATTCCTTGGCTTGGAAACTTTCAGTTATTTAACATTAAAATTAAACAGTGACAACCCAAATAGCAATATGAAATCAGAGTCAGAACTGTTGGCATTGTTCAATGAATTTACAGATACAATTGAAGCCACGGTCAATAAT
Organism: Ahaetulla prasina; assembly: GCF_028640845.1. Lineage (NCBI taxonomy): Eukaryota > Metazoa > Chordata > Lepidosauria > Squamata > Colubridae > Ahaetulla > Ahaetulla prasina. Next base: position 49,422,041 of record NC_080543.1, read on the forward strand.
AAAAGTTGAACATGTTTGAAACAACCTATTTAGTTGGTGACCAAAGAATGATGCAGCATTGATTCTAAGTACAGTAGCAATCAAGAATGTTATAACTTAAGTTGAAGAAATGGAAAGAAAAAAATTGTTTTCCAACCTTCCAAACTTTTAGTCCCAGAATTCTCAGCAAATGTAGCTCAATATTATAAAACTACTCTATAACAGAGATCTAAATTATTTATTGCTTATAGAGAATGGTATAAACTGCTTTAATGTTAAGTAAATAGCATTCTGAAAACATATTCTGAAAATTAGAATTTTAACAGATATAATATTAATAATTTTATAAATGGCAACATGAAGATTCATTGTCTAAAAGTGGTTTTTTTTCTTTCCTTTTCATAAATTAAAACACACGTTTTTCAGTTAATAATTTTAAATCCATCAGATTGAAATATACTTAAACTGAATATATTCTGTCTGTATTTTATTTGCCTGTTCACCGCCCTGAGTCCTTCGGGAGAAGGGCGGTATACAAATTAAAATATTATTATTATTATTATTATTATTATTATTATTATTATTATTATTATTATTATTATTATATTATTATATATTATGATGTGTTGGTTTTTTTTAATGTCGATGTTTGTGTATACTGTTGTGACAAAATGAAATATAAAAAAAAATATTGAGTTAAAAAGTGGATCAAATATATTTGTAAATCAATATATTACATGTATTTATTTTGTCCCTATATAACACACACACACATATATCAGGAGTGAAATGTTACCAGTTCGCTCCGGTTCGTGTGAATCGGTAGTGATAAAAACTACTGGTTCAGGTGAACTGGTAGTAAAAAAAAGCTACCAGTTCCTCCAAACTGGTATTTCTGATGATCAGCTGTGCGGCGCGGTTTAGCAGGAAATCCTGCTTTCTAGAGAAGCTAAATTGCATGGCACAGCTGATCCCAACCTCGCTGTTCTACTTATCTTCCCCAGCCTCCTTTTGGTGCACCCTGCACATGTGCACATGTATAGTGTGCGCTTGGTGTGCTTTGCGCATGTGTGCACAGCGCACATGTTCAGCCACTGAACTGGTAGGAAACCAGTTCAAATTTCATTTATATATATAAAATATGTATATATGTATGTATTGAAAAATCTAAAAATAAAGTTAATTGTGACTACTTAAACAAAACATTCATTAAATTCTAAATTGAACTGCTTTATAGTCTATAAAATGTTCCACTGGATAGTTCAGCAAATTTATATTTAGTGCAGTTAGATCTTGTATACACTCCAAGATTAGAGGTTGTTATATTTTATGCATCATTGTATCATATTTCTCACTGCCAATTCATTTTATTTCCATGTAGTTTTCCCTATTAATGCCAGTAAGGCTGCCAAAAATATGTCTGAAAAGGCTTGTCTGTTTTGTTCTAAATGTGTTATATTTTAAAGGAGTTATTCATTCTTCTGAAAAATCTTATTTTAAAAAGCATTTAATAATGTTTTCTTTTTTTAGTCCTCAAAATACGTAACATAATGAAACAAATTCTTTTGCTTAATAATTATATGATAGATAGAAGTCTGCTAGTAACTTAAAACATCTATCTTACCTCTTATTAATATTATTTTCATCATCTTGTTTTTACTTAAATTGTAATTTATATGGTAAATGTATGTATTACATGATTTACATTTACAAATCAGAAATAAATAGGTGGAATTTGTAAGCATATTTGGATAAGTCAGTCTCTGAACAGTAGAAGAAAAATATTTAATATTGTTAAAATGTGTGCATTTTTAAAGAAACTGAGTAATTCCTCCCTCATTACACAAAAGTTATCTGTTTAATGGGATTAAGTAGGATATACAAGTTAGCTACCGCTTTTATGACAGACTGTCCACAGGTGGTGATGGGGAAACAGCAGACAAATACATGTGACAGATTAGATTTTGGAAAATGTATTCAGATACCCTCAGAATATATCAGAATCATCTATGCTGGTGGTGAGTTGCTACCGGTTCGCCCCAGATCAGGTGAACCAGTAGTAGCGGGGGTGGGAAGCTCCGCCCATCCACCCGGATGCTTCTGCACATGCACAGCAGCGTCGCACGTGAGTGCCCGCCCACCAACAATCAAAACAGTAGTGATGAGATTTGAAACCCACTACTGATCCATGCAATGAGTTTCCCTTTTTGACACACTACATAAGCCAAATTTAAATTTGAACAAGGAAGATAGAAATAATATTGATGGAGAGCCAAGAAAACAAACTGATAATTGAACAAATCAAGGCATTATTATACTTTGTCTACTACACAAAGACTTAACTCTTTTTACAGGTCTGTTATACTGGGAAAGATTGTAGAAAAGGAAAACAAGAGCACATTTACAGCAAGTAGATGAACTCAATTCCAGTAGTTATGAATATATCGTGGAAAAGTTGAAGGGTGAGGACAGATCATCCTGGAGAAAATTTGTCTATGAGATGCTTAGAATCACATCAACTTGGTTGTACATAATTATCATAAATCACTTCCCTATAAATCTACATAGGACTGGAGCCTTTTGAGTAGAAGACTTTGGGTAAATATAATGAAATTAATTTTAGAGAACACACTACTATCATGTCAAGTCAGTTTATTTCCATATGCCATTTTTCATAAAACTAAAATCTTCTACGCAACATTCTGCAACTAATATTCTGGAAAATGCCACTTCTCTCAAAACATTGACAGAATTAATATTATAGCCTTTGGAATAATTTTTTACATTTCCCAAAATTTAGATATTAAAAAAACTTGGTAAATTCATTGTTTAAATAGTCTCAATATAATACAACTTATGCAGCAGTAAGATCACTGATTGCATTCAATGGGGGGAATGCCAGTAGTCATGCATTAAAAATGTGTTAAAGGTTTTGCTTCACTGATCTGAGCTGATCCATTAAAATGTGTATGAATTCTCTCCAGTGAAATAATATGCTGCAGAGTAGACTCAAACCTTTGTGAGTTTAGTAAAATTCTGCATCATGCAATGCATATGAGTTTGAATAGCAGTAATAATAAACTGTTTTCTTAAAAGAAAATGGACAAGGGAACTGCAATTGCCACAGCACTTTCAATTTAAGGTCTTTCAGAACATTTGCCTCTCAGAAAGACAAATAATGAAAATGGTAAATGGTGCAGTTAAATAATCTATTATATTCAAGAAATTGAATAGCAGGAACATAGTATATTTCACAAATGCATTAGAGGGTACCTCAACTGTTAAGTTATTACAGCCAACAATTCACCTTTTAAAAGTGACCCTTTTCAATAAATTATTTTTATTAAAGCCAAATAAATTCATAAGGCACAAAACCTAAATACTATATAACTTTGTTCCTTAAGAAAATGTTCAGTTTAGATATAGATACCAATTCTTTATTACTATTTTTCTATTATGCAGCAACTAGCATATAATTTGTGAGGAAACTAGAACATCAAAAATTGTGTGATTTTGGTACCATGTTCTTTGATCTGTAGTAGACTTTCTAAGACCTATTTCTCATTGTTTAACATTTTCTTTTCAGTCCAATAATTCTTCTCCAAAACTATGAACAAGAGTCCTCTATAGGATATTTAATGAATTGCACACATTTTGCAAATAGTGTTGCTTGCATAATTATAGATGTTGAGAATTTACATAGCTCTGAGAAAACTGACAAAACCAATAGTTATACATTTTCAAAAATAACAAAATACCTTCAACTTCAAATATAAAAATTAGAGGAGGAGGAGGAGGAAGAAGGAGCAGGAGGAGGAGGAGAGGAGGATTAACCAGTTAGCATTTCATATGACTCAATAGTCCATGTGACTATTTGCTCTTTTAAATTTGTTCAAAATAGTGCCTCACCTCAACACAAGTAATATAAAAGATGATTAAGTTTAAAGAAGATACCAGCAGCAAGTTCAATGCATATATCATACTTAAGCTTAGCCCTATTTTCTCCCAAGGAAAGAGAATATGTTGCAATGCCACTTTAATATTAATACTGGATGCAGGAAAATTTGTTACCTCAAAAGGATATATCAATTTATGAAATATTTGTGCAGTTCATTTCTATTTTAGCTGATTCTTAGTGAAAATTGTAAACAACAACAATAACAAAAACCCATCACCTTTTCTACCCATCAGGCAACACATCTAATTAGCTTCTGGTTCTCTTACAATGCAAAATATTACTATAAAAATAATTTTGCAACTGAATCACTGAAGTTTTGTGACAATTGTTCTCATGAAAACAATTGCCATCTTTTTCTGTCTCCTGCTCAGGGTCGCTTAAAGAACTACATTGTCTTCACACATTGGATAAATCTGAGCTTCTCCAATCTTTTACACTGGATAGTTGAAAGCTTATATGGAATCAGCTTATATGGAATTCTGAGAATTTCCAGGACAGTGGGTCTTAGGAAAACTGTAAATCATTTTCAAAATGGGACAATTTCGGAAGGGAAAATGGTGGCTATAGGAAAGTACCCAAAATCAGAGGGTAATGTTAATTGGCCCAGAAAGTATTCTATATTTTCAAAAACTACTGAGTTAGTGGTAGAGCTATTTGTCATTATAATTCCATTTGCTTTGAAAATTGCCTTATAAGTATATTAAATTTAACTATTTACTTTGTCTTTTCTTCTGCTCTTTCTTCTTTGTGTATGTGATTATATGATGACTCTAATAGAAGCCACAATTACATTATACAATTTGAAAATCAGATTTCAAGCTGCTTCTTTCCGAGTCAACATGCAGTTATGCAGAATTTCGGTGCACACAGAGTTGGGGGGAAACTCTTCCAAATACCAAATAATAGTTTCCAGCCTATTTTATCATTCGCCATATTGGCTAGAGGTTGTGAGTTTGTTAATATTCTCTTATTAATAAAACAAATTAAAAGTTTCATACCATGATCCAACATACTTGATAGCAAAACTCAGAAAATATAATTTTAATTTCTATAGTGCTGTTCATTTTTTCTACAAAACCTAGGCTAAACAAAATGACATCTCCAGTTGTTACAAAATACTCAGACAACTACTTATTCACATCACTTGCCTATTCATAAATATCATAACCATGCCATTTTATCCTTCTGTTTGTTGCAACACTAAAAGCTGCCAGAGAATATATGCATGGCATAAATAAAAAAATATTTAGAAATCAAAATAACCCTGAAATTCTTAGTCATTAACAACAGTAATAATCAACAAAGGCATAATGATCAGAAACAGATTTATCACTCAGAAAAATAAAATAACAATTTACTGTATTTTTCGGTGTATAAGACGCACTCCCCCCCATCCCAAAAGTAGGTGGACATGTGTGTGCAACTTATAGAGCGAATGTTGCCAAAGCCCTGCCCACCCACCGGCCCCCACCCTTTGGCTTCTGCCTCCCAGCAATTTGCCTCCTTGCAGCAAATGTCAAACAGCCTGGTCAGCTTCAGCACGGCCTGATTTAGCATGAGCAGTTGATTGATGGTTGAATCTGGCTCATGGAATACCACCTATCAGTTGTTCCAGGCTGTGGGAATCGCCACTGCCCATCGCCGTCATTGCTGCCCTGTGCCCCATTTTTGGCCCGTTCCAGGCAGCGGGGATAGGTGGCATCGGCAATCCCTGCCACCTGGAATGGTCCAAAAATGGGGTGTGCAGAGGCGGCGATGGGTGGTAACAGCGCCAATGGGCGGTGGTGATGTCCACAGCCTGGAACAGCTGATAGGCAGTATTCTTGGAGCCAGATCCAACCATCAATCAGCTGCTTGTGCTAAATCAGGCTGTGCTGAAGTTGATCAGGCTGTTTGCTGCAAGGAGGCAAATTGCTGGGAGGCAGAGGCAGATTTTTTTTTCTTGTTTTCCTCCCAATAGCTAGGTGTGTCTTATAGTCCAGAGTGTCTTATAGTCCAAAAAATACGGTATACAGGAAATCAAATCAAACCGAAAATTATCGTATCAAAAGTTCAACATCTTGGAAAATATATATATATATGTGTGTGTGTGTGTGTGTGTGTGTGTGTGTGTGTGTGTGTGTGTATGTATGTATATGTATATGTATATGTTTTCTGAGATTTTCGTGGGTGTTTGTATGTAGGTCTTTGGTTAAACCTGAATAACCAAAGACCTATATATATATATATATATATGTTTTCTGAGGTTTTCGCGGGTGTTTGTATGTAGGTCTTTGGTTATTCGGGTTTTCTCCCGCGTAAAATTGGAAGTGTCTTGGCAACATTGCTCCCAGAAGGACGAAGCTGAAGCCTGAAGATGACGAATGAGACTTTGTCGAAATGTTGCCAAGACACTTCCAATTTTACGCGGGAGAAAACCCGAATAACCAAAGACCTACATTAATTTATTTTCTTCATGACTCTTTTATCATATATATATATATATATATATATATATATATATATATATATATATATATATATTTATATATATATATATATATGATAAAAGAGTCTGCTGAATATTGTACTACATTAGTTTTATTATATCCATTATCTTACCTTGAGCTTGTCCATTGCCATAGTCACTCCACAGCATTAGAGCTACCATTAAAATCCAAAGCATCCAACCAGCTACTCTGAATAGCCACTGTTCTTCACCCATTGCATTATCAGACTACATAAAAAAAGGGAGAAAGAATTGTTATTTTTAAATATACATCTATGGAATGATTATAAATTTAAAAATACTACTGATATTATTATTTAGACAAAAGGCAGACAGAATCAGTGAAAAATAAAGGATAATGAGAAATTTCAAAAATGGAAAGGCCACTTTTTTGTTAGCATCAAGACTCAAATCTGGTGGGGAAATGACATGAAAGAAAATTAATGAAATGTTGAAACCAAAATGATGGATTGATGGAAGTAATATTTTAGAGATTGGAATAATTATATCTTTAGTAATGAATGTTGTAAGCTTATTTATTTTACTCAGCTTATATGCCACTTCAAATGCAATTCACAAAATGGCTAACAATCCTTCTATACACAAATAAAAACATCAAAAATAGCCAACAGTAAAGAACACCATAAAAATGTCTATGCCACAGAATGTAGACCCTAGATGAATGTTCATTAAAAACTAAAGAAAGGATGAAAAAACTTTAAGAATTAGAAAGACTGGAAGAACAATATCCTATAACATGTGGTTTGTTGCAAGGAAAGAATATTGAAAGAAGCAATGATTATTATGTAGATGTTTCCACACAGTTATATAGAAATGAGAGTTTTGTATGTCACTAAAAAATGAAATGGAATACAGTGAAGATATGTTGCATATACAAGAGAAAATAGGATCAAGAATTAATCTGGATTGAATACAAAAATGAGTGACCAGTACAAAAGAAATACGTCAATTTGGCTTGGACATTTTATTTATTTATTTATTTATTTTATTTTGTCACAACAATATATGTAGGTATCATACAAAAAGATTATATAGTATATAAACACATATATGAGTAAATATAAGGAGGTATAAGCATATATATATATATATATATAGGAAGAAGAAAAGAAAAACAATAGGACAGGAACGGTAGGCACGTTTGTGTGCTTATGCACGCCCCTTATGGTCCTCTTAGGAATGGGGTGAGGTCAATAGTAGAAAGTTTTTGGATAAAGCTTTTAGGATTATGGGAAGAGACCACAGAGTCAGGGAAAGTATTCCAAGCACTGATGATTCTGTTACAGAAGTCATATTTTCTGCAATCTAGATTAAAGCGGTTGACATTAAGTTTAAATCTATTAGTTGCTCTAGTATTATTGCAATTAAAGCTGAAGTAGTCTTTAACAGGAAGGACATTACAATAGATGATTTTGTGAGTTAAGCTTAGGTCTTGTCGAAGGCGACGGAGTTCCAAGTTTTCTAAGCCTAGGATTTCAAGTCTGGTGGGGTAGGGTATTTTATTGTTTTCAGAGGAATGGAGAACTCTTCTTGTAAAATATTTCTGGACACGTTCAATTGTATTGATGTCAGAGATGTGGTGAGGGTTCCAAACAGGCGAGCTGTATTCTAGAATTGGTCTAGCAAATGTTTTATATGCTCTGGTTAGTAGTGTGGTGTTTTTGGAAAAGAAGCTACGCAAAATTAGGTTTACAACTCTTAGAGCTTTTTTTGCTATGTAGTTGTAGTGGGCTTTGGCACTTAGATCATTTGACATGAAAACTCCAAGGTCTTTAATGGGATGGGGTCGTCTGTAAGGTAATGTCCATCTAGTATGTATTTAGTTTTTTGGTTCTTTTTCCCTATATGTAAGACTGAGCATTTGCTGGATGAAATTTGGAGCTGCCAATTTTTAGACCAAGCAGTTAGATGATCAAGGTCGTTTTGAATGATAGAAGTATTGTCTGTGGTGTTAAATAGTTTGACATCATCAGCAAAGAGAACACAATTACTTGAGATATGGTCACAAAGATCATTAATGTATAGTATAAAGAGCTTCAAAATCCTTGGGACCATAGTCTGAAGAGCCACCAGTTAGGCTAAAATTTCTAATAGCAAACAATATTATATTGTACAATAATAATATAATATAATATAATACAATATTATATTTATATCAGGAAATAAATATATCCCATGTTCCAGCATGCAACATTGATCTAATTTTTATAAGCAGTTTCAAAATCCAATTGAAAAATATAGTACATTTTACATATCACAGATTGCACTCTTTTAATATATATTCTTTCTAACAATGACATTGAATTAAGGCTGATAAGTTTTTCTAAAAGATATGATACCAGAAAAAGCATAAATTCATTAATTTTTGTTAGAAATTTTTATTAGTAAGAATATAAATAGACAGATGGTGTTCAGTTAGTTATTTACCTACGCTGAGATTTTAATGAATGCAAGTATGGATAATTTTCCAATTTTTTCTTACCCACTGAAAGCTGATATTTTATAATTGCCAAATTGCTATCTCTACATCATTGCCAGTTTTCTATAAATACCAAAACCACAAACTCATTAAAATTAATTATTAAACTATAACATATACACTGTTTCATTTTTGTTAAACATATTTTTCATTTGGGAATCTAAATGAGCTGACATAGCTTTTTAAAGCTTCATTTGCTTGCTGGTGTAGCAAAATAAAATATATCTATATAAGCATTCACATTTTAATATATACCTGATTTTATATTTTTACACTTAATTTTGAACACTTTTAAAAATAAACTTGCTTGTGGCATTCTAGAAAGATCAGACATTTTGGAATAGTGCAGCGAAAATAGTTTCATTCATACTAGTAAATAGTATCATAATTTAATACAATACACCAATATATAATATACCAATATACTATGTATAGTATAGATGTTATGTTCGGCGGGCCACCCTGACAACTTAGCCGCCACCTTTCTATTGGTTGTACATTTAAGCGGGAGTTATTACGCTGTTGATTGGCTAGCGGGTCTGACAGCCGGCATATATAAGAGCTGTCAGCCCCAGCTGACAGTTCTTATATATTGATTTCTTATATATGTGGATTTCTGCCACTGGTTCTGTTTGTTGTCTGTTCCATTAAATAGAGTTGTTAAAGCAGATCCGTTCGCCTCAGTCATTCTTCTGCTCACTACATTACAATAGGGTTGATTTGCTTTCCCCTGCTAAAATTGTACTAGAGATGACTAGTGGACACCAAATATGAGAATACATCCTAAATATTTTTCACTGAATGATTGATTCATACAGCTATTTCAATGGAAGTGGTGAGGGTATTGTGAGAGGAACTCCTGGAGTGCTCATCTACAATCTGGGTAAACATAATCTTTTAACAGATCTACTTTCAAGTTTGAATCCAGAACAATCAAGAAGCAAACCAGAATTTCCACAAGATATTTTTCCAGGGGTGAAATGCTCCCGGTTCGGACCAGATTGCGCGATCCGGTAGTGATGGGGGCGGGTAGTTCGGAGAAACAGTAGCAAAAATTTCTGCCCCCCACCACCACCCATGCTTCGCTGTTCCTCTTCTCTGTCCCTGAAGCTCTCGGTGGTGATATAGCTGCAAACAGCCTTAAATGACTGCCACGGCACTTCAAAGGGCTGCACTACAGCTGATCAGCGCTGTAAGCAGTTAGTAGACCGGTGCCTCTATTTTTAAAGAAGGTAGACTGGTGACTCCCAAAAAAAGGCAATTGGTAGACCGATGCCTCTATTGTTAAAGAAGGTAGACTGGTGCACTCCCAAGTTTTGTATACTTTATTATTTTTATTATTTATTATTATTGGCCACGCCCATTCAGTCACCTGACCATCAAGCCACGCCCACCAATTAAGCCATGCCCACAGAACTGGTAGGGAAAATTTTTAGATTTCACCCCTGCATCTTTCCCATACTGAATCTTCATACTGCGATCGATCTTTAATTTTTCAGAAAACATTTTTCTCTGATTAAAGACATATTTTTTGTCTTATCCATCCTTTTACAGTCTTCTTTTAACAAATTTAGACACAGATCTAGAATTTGAACAGCTTTCCTGATTTCCTTGCTGTTTTGAAATGATTTCAAATTCAGACATACAGTGTCTAATGGGAATCCCTCAGCATTGCATCCCTTGCCAGCTAAGAAAAATCGATACTACTATAAAACATTGTTGCAAAGTTGTCTTTCAACCAGGCAGTAAAAAAACCCAAAAAACCAAAACTAAACAAAAGCAACCTTTGTTGCCTTGCTTTATCCAAAAGCATAGATTCTTCACTGTGGAAGAAAAGAATAAAGCAATAACTGGCTCATAATCATGTGAATAACCATGACCAGGATGCACGATTCACAAACAGGTGCAATTGGTACATGAAACAAAGTTAGGCAAGGGCTCCTTGGCCAGAGCTGCCACATATGAGTCATGAGTCCAGGAGGATCATCAAATTGTTCACTGAACTGAGCAAGGCAATACAGCACCACTCAGACTTGAAAATGATGTTTTTTCCAGTTTGGGACTGATGGTTTCCCAAATCCATATGCACTCATTCTTGGTAATGTTGATGCTTCCCTGTCCAGACCTCTACACCTCCAGACATTGGTTTAGAGCCTCAATAGCATTGGTTTGATAGCAGGAACAGAAAACCATCAGTATATTGATATTACTGCACTCTGTGTCTATGGACTATCTCCCCCAACAACTTTATGTAGATGTTAAAGACAAGAGGGGAAATAGTAAAAAATCAATGCTATCTCAATTTTATAATCCCAGTTTCAATTTTTTCTGAAAAGTGTCTATATAATCCACTTGCTCCAGAATCTTTTGGAGACGTAGATTGATCACCCTCTCAACGATTTTCAACAAACAGAGAAGACTACAACATCAGTTTTAATTAGGATATATGGCAGTGGTAAAATGTAAAATTTGTTACTACTGTCTGTGGTTGTGGCTTAGTGGGAGGATAATGTGACAGGGTAGGCGTGGCCAACTTTTTTTTTTTACTTTTAAAAGCATTTTCTAGGCTGAAGAGGTTGTAAAAAATGCTTTTAAAGAGTTCTGACGATCCCAGCTGAGTTGACTGATCATCAGATGCTCTTTTTTTCACTTTTAAAAGCATTTTTGGCAGAAGAAAAAATGCTTTTAAAAGTAAAAAAAAACACCTCTGATGATCGCGCGGCTCAGCTGGGCATGGGCGGGTATATAGCAGTGGTGGGTTTCTATTGGTTTTGCCCTGGTTTGGATGAACCGGTAACGGCAGCAGCAGGAAGCTCCGCCCATCTGCCCGGACATCACCACGGATGCTCTGCACATGCACAGAAACACCATGTGCGCTCATAGTTCCAAACCGGTAGCGAAGCTAAGTGAAAACCACTACCGGTATATAGATGTATCTAGCTTATTTTGCATGTGTTATGTTCAATCCATTCTGTCTACTCTATTTTTAAAAATTACAGGAAATGTTGTATTGTTTCTCTCTTAAATTCTGTATACCTCTTTCACTGAGACAAAATGTTTGAAAAATCAAATTCTTATAACTGGGTTATGAATAAAATTATTTATATTTATTTCCAATAACTCCAGCTCTAACAATATTTTATCACCTGCACAAATTACTGGAAAGTTTGTGCAAAAAAAAGTAATATAAAAATATTTTTCTTGCTGCATCACTAGAGTATGTCTTCAGATGCATTCCTTCCTACGTTCATTGGAACTCATTTTTCATCACTCTAGCCAACATGTCACTCACTTCATTGCCTCTGGCTTTCTTGAAAAGCCAAGGATATAATTTTACTCACTGAATGGAATAAGGGACATCCAGGAATAATTATATCAATATTGCCTTGGATTGTTCCACAAATCAACCCAGACTTTGACAAAATTGCCTATTAGAGTGACTGGAAATAACCAAGAACAGTTATAAAATTATTCAGATAAATTTGTCCCTTGAAAATATTAGTTTCCAATCCAACAGAGGCTTAATACCTGGTAACTTGGTAACACATCAGGTCACAACAAAACTCTAGACAGCAATCACTGCAATCTTTTCACCAAAGTCTAGTCCTTTCTTCATAGAATGTTAATTACCACAATTCCCAGGTAAACTACTGCTGTTGCCCGCGTCCACCTGCTTCAGTATTCATTTAGAGTGATCCAAGCCCAGATACACTGCTGTATAATGCAATTATATATATTTCTGTTCAGAGGTAAATCCTATTCAAATTAAGATTTGCTCCTTTATAAAAAAAAATCTGCAAAGTTTCAGCCATTACAATGTCCCTGAAATCATAATCACAACTTGATTCTTGATTATATCATAGTGAGCACAGTGACATGATAGCCATTTGCAACTTTCCTTTGTTAACTTCCCACAAGCAGTGGGAAAGTCAGCAGCAAAGTTCACATTTCTTGTAAGTTTCTTCCATTGCTTTTTTTCTTCTAGAGCCAGATTACAGTGTATGAGATCCCATGGATCTTGTACTCTGTAACATTTCCCTGCTTGTCTGTACTCTGTACCATCTGGTTTTTTTATCAGACCTAGAAGAACTAATAAGAACTATATTGATTGCCAGTGAGCTTCCAGGCTTAGTTCAAGTGCTGGCTGTTATTGGTAAAGCTATATAAAATGTACTTCTTGCTAGCTTCAGGACTCAAATACTTTGGCCACCTAATGAGAAGGAAGGATTCACTGGAGAAGAGCCTAACGTTGGGAACGATTGAGGCAAAAGAAGAATGGGATGATAGAGAATGAGGTGGCTGGATGGAGCCACTGAAGCAGTCGGCATGAGCCTAAATGGACTCCAAAGGATGGTAGAGGATAGGAAGGCCTGGAGAAACGTTGTCCATGAGGTCACAATGGGTCAGACACGACTTTGCAACTAACAACAACAAGAAGCTTCAGGACTATCTCCTTCTAATGGACTCTCCCCACCCTACATAAAGCTGATCAGTAGAGGATACCCTCAATACCTACGTCAAGTGCCTGATCTTCGGACCTTCCGTCGTGAGCTAAAAACATACTTATTTATTCAAGCGGGACTGGCATAATAGTTTGATTTTAAATTGGGGTTTTATTAATATTCTTAAATATTTTAAATTTAATTTTAATTATTAGCCGTTTTTGTAATTTTGATATGTTTTAATTTGTTTTAATTGTACATATTTTGTATTTTATCTCCGGCTGTACACCGCCCTGAGTCCTTCGGGAGAAGGGCGGTATAAAAATTCAATAAAAAATAATAATAATAATAATAATAATACATCCTAAAGTGATCATTAGGATGGAAGTGCTTGTTTATGTGGCAATCCTCCAACTGTGGAATAGGTTACTCTTTAGGTTAAAACATTTGATTCTTTTGGAATCAAATGAAGAGAAGACATTCTTTTTCTACAAAGCCTTGGGGAGTAAGTTTGGAAGGCAACAGCATTTTGTTTATGATTTTAAGAGATTTGTAGTATTTTTAGCTTTAATATATTATTGACTACCTTCTAGAATTGCCATAGTAGATTGCATAGAATTAGTTGTAATCAATAAAATCAAAGAATAAAATCAACAGATATAATATGGGAAAAGCCTCCCAGTTTTTCTTTCCCTCAGTAACTTGTGTCAAACCATCCCCTAACAATCATCATCATCTGTTCCTTTTGTAGGAAGTGCATAGAGCAGTAATCTTCTTCCATAAATCCTATCCGTGATAATGTCTTTGGCATCTTTTCATTTAATGTCCAGTGTCCTCGAACAATGGCAGTGACAAATATGACACGGGCTCATCGAGAATTACCACTCAGCAGCAATAGAAACACAGCTCTTATAAATTGCAATGCTTGCTAAAAAATAGTAATGCAATAAAGAAAAAAGAGTCTGCAGACTTCCAGTTTCATTTTTCCAAATAATCTAACCATGGATTTTTCATTCATTATCCAACCTAATTTTTAGCTAATCCACCTGCTCCAATCAAGTAAACAAAGGTTCATTGTTTAATTACAGACCAAGTCCTATTAATAATCTAACTTCCTCATACAGTTTTGATATAGATATGGGAAAAACAAGAGTCATTCCTAAAAGTTGGCCCCATTGTGTTGTAGTTAAGCTCCATTGTCAGCTCCTGAAATCTATTGGCCTTATTTATTTATTGCTTTCTGGTCCTTGGTAACTTTCTGTGTTTGGTAATTTACACTATCTGACAAGAATTAAATGGTCAGCAGTGATATAGGTTGGATCAACAGGGATAAGCAATATCAAACATAAAAGATGTGAGCCTACCAAGAAATTATACCCAAAAGACACAAATGCTTGAACTATCAGGTTTTCTTATATGACAGGAAAGTTGTGCTGAGAACTAGTATAAACAATCCTTTGCCTTGCCACCACTTTCAGTCTATCTGTACACCTTCTAAGAAAAAAAAGTATACATACATATTTGGTACCTAATAGCTGGCTTGTGTGTATATTTGTGCCTGGATGGATATATGTATAAATAGAGAAACCTGTGAGGAAAATGTATTTAAACTAGAAGTATGAAATAGCAGTAAATGTTATTCACTATTGGAAAGACAGACTTACTCTAGATGTAAAGATTTGTACCAGATATATGCTTAAATTTCAATTTCATAACTACATCTTTATCATTGTAAAGGAAGAACTGATGTACGTTGTTTTAAACTGGTCTATGTTTAATGGTTTATTTAAGAATAGGCTTATATTTTTGTATGAAAAATAATGCACTTTTCTTTTATTCCTCCCTTTTCTGTATATAAGAGCAAAATTAAATTTAAATACAGACATGTAAAGCTGTTATAAGAATGATTGCTAGAAATTTCCTGAAAAAAATAAAATCACAATTATTTTTTGTCTTGGGACTCAAGATGTAGGATGCATTCATTTCAGGTGGAACTGACCTGTCTACTTTGTTTCAGTTGAAGCAAATCCATTATGTGAGATCAGAGGATGGAAAACAGATCACATTGTTTTTAGGGATATACATATACCTCTGCATTACAGAATACATTATCTCAAAAGAGCCAGGTGAAATCTCCCTTATATTTTCTTAGAGAGCATTTGAACAAAGCTTATATTTGTTGAAGAATGAAGTTGCTTATTCAACACTAGGGTTTTGAAGTGGGAGTTATTTTATGGCTTTATAGATTTTTCATATTGAACATTTGTAAAGTGACAGGAATCTTTGTGAATTGACAGTACAGAAGTATATAAAGAATGCCATAGAATAACATCATAAAATACATCACGTTTCATGACTGATAAGAAAGGCTGACTAAAGCAATTTTTATTGGATATTGATGTGATGAGTGAACTTTTCACACTATATTAAAGGAATTTACAGACCTTTAACTCACCCACAGTATTTCATACTTGCATGTGGTATACTGAGGATTCACTATCTTTCACATACATGTCATAATTTTCTTTGCACCAAGTAAGCATAGTAAACATTTATTTATTTATTTGATTTCAGCTGATTTTTTGACTCTTGGAAACTGCCTAGACTAGTTCCTGCAGTTTTCTTACAAGGACTTTCAGAAATAGCTTGCCATTGCCTTCCTCCTGGAACTGAGAGAGAGAGTTGGCACAAGGCACAAGGTTGACTTTGTGCCTAAGAAGTAAAATTCAGGGTCACCTGATTTCTAGTACCTTAACTATTTGCCCTCCTTTATATCATTGCTCATTTTGTAACTTCTCTTTTCTTTTCAGTATGGTTAAGGCTTTTGTACTTCTTTTGTTAATTCTAAGGTAAAGGTAAAGGTTCCTCTCACACATATGTGCTAGTCATTCCTGACTCTAGGGGGCGGTGCTCATCTCCGTTTCAAAGCCAGTGCTGTCTGAAGATGTCTCCGTGGTCATGTGGCCGGCATGACAAAACACCAAAGGTGCACAAACACTGTTACCCCCCCAAGTGGACTCTAAAAAAATGAAATATTTAGCTTGATGGTACCTAAATTGAATAAATAAATATCTAAACGAAGGTTTACATTCCAAAGTGAAAAAACTAAAACGTCACTAATTAATTGCAGTTTGATAGATTATTTTTTAATTAACATTTCTGATTCATAAGAATTATAACCAATCCAGGTGATTAGGAGAATCTTCAGAATCAACATATTTTATATAAGGAACGGATACTTCATTCATGCAATTGTAGAAATACAGCCACGATGAAATCAGTACTATAGATTAAATGCAGCAGTAACAGAGAGAAGGCCAAAATCAACTCTTCCATTACTGGAGTCTAAACATTTGCCAAAAACCATAATGAGTCTTGATTATTCAAAGTCAAAATTTAGGTTCTTACTTACTAATGGAAATCAACTAAAACCCTAAAACAATTGATCACAGAAAACATACCTTAATGCTGTGCACTGTTTACTGGAAACTCAAAAGGTCTAATCCCAAGCAAATAGGCTGAAGCCTCAAAATTATAGGGATGATAATAAAAGATTATCTGTTATGAGTACAATAAGCTTTAAATAATTATGTTCATGGAGCAAAGATTTATAACCTCCACTGAATATACAGTTGGCACATATTTAACAGACAAAATCTACTGTTGTAATTGGTATTTCTTTTCCCCCATCTTCTATTAGTAGTAAATCTGTTCTATACCATTGCTTGGCATTATCCATAACCATGTAAAACACAGCCCAATAGAAAGTTAAGCCTATTTGTTTCAGTGAGGCAAAACATACTGGACTGTAGTATAAAATAAACCTATTAACAGTACTTATTACAAAAGCTTGTTTCAAAAAATTTATGTCATTTATGCTCAAGAAATCTGTTTTCAACTGAGCAATACAGTTCATTTTTGCCACAAATAAGAGTTTAAAAACATGTATTGAATGTTTAATTTTGTCATGCATTTTTACTTATTAACACAGTAACTTGAATTTTTAAATCAGCTGTGAAAAGAATCTAAGCCAGTTTTCTCCACTACTCACTCCTTCAAATGTGTTAGGTTACAAACCTTCAGCGTAACCATTTTGTAAGCTTTTAGAAGTGAAACAAATCTCGTACAAACAAAACCTTCCCTTTTGCTTTCTGCATTGAATTTACACTTTCATATGTTCACTCTTATCTTTGGGAAGGGCTGTCATGTTTTGAAAGTTTTAGAAAGCTAGGAAACATATATAAAAGTAGAAAATGTATCTCATTGCACCACCAATTGGTAATTCACTTTTCAGTGACTCATTCCCCCATTAATAATGCCAGCTTCCCTCTCTGTGTTTTTAAACACAGCCATGCCTCTTCTGCTTTCTCCTGCCACAACAACCCTGTAGGGCTTTATTATCAGTGCCTGCAGAAAGAAATGAATTCAAAAATAGACAAAGCAGGAAAGTGAGGATCCACAACCTTCTTCCCCCACTCTTCCCACAGGAAGAAGTTATCTGCCTTCTCCAAGGAAGAAAAAGCAAAGGATTAACAAACAAAAGACTTTTCCTTCATCTTCCTAGCTAGTGGAGTTGTTATTCTAAATTCCATTTTACTGTATTTCCTTTAAATCGTGCCTTGGACTGCTTAAACGCATCCCTGCATTAAAATACTTTCCCGCAGCCCCACACTTCTCTTTCACGCTTCAAAGGGGAGCCGGACGCCAGTCAGCCTTACCTCCTTCCGACAAACTGACCTTGTACCCCAATCTTAGTTCCCAGCTCTTAAGTTTACCTCAGCTTGTTTCTCGCCTGCCAGTACCCTTCCGGATCAGAATTGGCCACGGCTGTTGAGAAAAGTGCAGTCCAGCAGTCGGCGAAAAGCAGCAGCAGCCGTCGCTGGTTGTCTAATTCAGCCTCCACCTGCGGGGAGGAGCTGCAGCTAAGCCGCCGTCGCAGCCGCACCAAGCCCAGCCTGATTTCACTCAGGCAGCTTATCGGACCCACCAGAATGGTTTGAATGATCCTTTCCACCTTCCACCACCTCCGACCAAGACCGAATTTGGAAAGGCTTGAAAAAGCTCAAAAGCTTTTTCCAAAAAGTCCAAAGAGAACTTACCGGCACGAGAGCTGGCTTTTCAGAGAAAGAGGGCAGGGCAGAAGTTTGACTGTGACGCTATAGAGCACTGCACATCAGAACAACTAGACGCAAGGAAAGTTTTTCCCCAAACGCCATCATTCTGTTAAACAAATCATTTCCTCAACACTGACAAACTATTTACGAAGTCTGCACTAGTATTAATCTTCTCATCATTCCCATCACCCAGCTCTTTCCACTTATGACTGGATGGCTGTAACTTTGTTGCTTGTATCCTTACGATTTATATTAATATTGATTGTTTCCTGACTGCTTATTTGTACCCTATGACTATCATTAAGTGTTGTACCTTATGATTCTTGATGAACATATCTTTTCTTTTATGTACACTGAGAGCATATGCACCAAGACAAATTCCTTGTGTGTCCAATAACACTTGGCCAATAACAAGTTACTATTCTATTCTATTCTATTCTATTCTATTCTATTCTATTCTATTCTATTCTATTCTATTCTAATGTATCCAACCCCCCCCCCCAAAACCCTCCCCAGAAAAGACTGAGTCTGATCATGTTTATCTAGTATGAGCATTATCTATAATACTAATAAAGGAGAGTTTACTCCAGGCGGCTATCATGGCACTTGGAGCTTGTGCCTCTTTTTTTTTTTTTTTTGCATTTATATCCCGCCCTTCTCCAAAGACTCAGGGCGGCTTGCACTATGTCAAGCAATAGTCTTCATCCATTTGTATATTATATACAAAGTCAACTTATTGCTCCCAACAATCTGGGACCTCATTTTACCTACCTTATAAAGGATGGAAGGCTGAGTCTGGTGCCTGGTGGGACTTGAACCTGCAATAATTGCAAGCAGCTGCTGTTAATAGCAGACTGTCTTAGCAGTCTGAGCCACCAGAGGCCCATTCTTTGAATCTTGCAGTACATGGAGACTTCATGAACTTTTGAAGTTATTGCATTTTTTAAAGGGGGGGAGGAGAATTCAGGTACTCCCCCTCCCCGGTTTATTTCTTGATAGCCATTTCTCCTCCTTCCTGATCTTTTGGACTATAGCTTTCCTCAAACTGTTGCTTTCAGGTATGTTGGATATTGATCAATATATAATCAATAACCATCTTAAATTATGGGAAATGTCCAAAATATCTGGCGGGTAAGCTAGACTAGGTGTTTTATGTTAAAATACACTAATGTATTGTCTCAGTATCCTCACAATGGACTTTTCTACCCCTTCACCTAATTTTCTGGAATCATCCTTCCTGAAAATTTTTAGACAGCAGAATCTGAATTCTTCTCAACTTCCTTGATGGCCAATAAGATGCCAGTCAGATCATATTATTTCAGTTCCCAGAACTACAACATTACTCACCACAGAGCTGAACAATAGAGTGCTAACAGGTGGGGGGTGGATTTAGCAATGTTTACAAAGTATACCATTTGTGAGCCGTATGGTCTACATTTCAATCATTGTAATTGCATGGAACTGATTATAATTTCCACAAACCTAAGGGATTTTTTTTTTTGTTCTTAGATGTTTTCTCTTTTTAATCTTATTCCTGTGCTTTGGAATAAGCAAAAAATCAGTAATTTTCATGAGCTTTGAAAAATTCATATGCAGCTGCTTTTGAGAAAGAATTGGAGCTAAGAACTTTGAAAACTGATTCAACTGATGTCTTGAAGATTCTCTTGATACATAATTTATCCATTAAAGACATAATTTTAAGAAATGTTTCATCTTTAGATAATTGGTTCAGAGAAGCTGGAATTTGCTACATCTAGGTGCAACTGGAATAAGGTGGTTTTGCAAAACTTTCTGAAAGGGTTGAGCAGGTGGGCCCAACCATGGATTAGATTTTATTGAATTGTCAATATTTGTTCAGGCCTACTGAACACTAACAAAGCCATTGTATTTTGTAGATATGCTATGAAAAAAAGAACACACAGTAACAAAATTCTAATAATCTATAGAAAGAAAGCTCTGCAAAATACATTAAAACAAGCTCATTTATTAGGAAACTTTAATGAAATGTTTCAATCAACTTTATTCCATATTAAGAAACTTAAGATGCTAATTAGGACTTACTAAGAAGTAATAGAAAGAAATTAGAAGTTAGTTATTTCAACAGAAGTATATGTGTGATAGTTTATTGTCAAAATGTGTTGCTTTCTTTAGCACCTGATGGAGGAAATATACATCTACTTAGAACAGTGTACAATATTTTAATATATCAGTTTATATCAGTTTTAGATACTATATATTTAATAGAAAATTGCCCTTTCTAATGCATATGAATTTCAAAAACTGCAACAAATGTTCTTTGGTGATATCTTTCAATATATGCAAATACCACTAACAGTATGAGTTGTTTTTGTTTTTAATCAAATAGGAAAAGCTGAAAACATTTCAGTACCATGGACAACAATAATTCAATTGGGAAGGAAAGGCAAGATAAATCATCAGCGCAATTAGTAAAAAAAACATTTCAGCTCTTGAAATATAATCATATATGGATGCATTAAAACAGAAGAATTGTTTGTTGTTAATAGAACCTATAAAAATTGTGCATATGGACTTCAGATGTCAAAGTTCATTTTCCACACACAAGCAAAAGCTATAAATGTATTTGACTAGCAATAGACTCCCATTCACACAAAATGTTCATTTTATTTTATTTTTATTGTCCCTTGTACACACCATCAACACAGTATCCATGGTTTTCTTCATTTTATCTTCACAACAAACCTATATAGTAATAAAATTTAAGAAAGAGAAAATTATAGAGTGAACATCATGATTACTCAAGAGTTCTGAATCCAGATCTCTCTGGTTCTTCTATAGCATTCCAGATATTAATACACTATATAGTATCTTAATATGAGTCATAATAATTTTATATCTAGATTTATTTATGTAGCAAACAAATCTATGGGATTCTTCGCCCTGTATTTGAAAGCAAAAGATTAAGATATGTATTTTAAGCTTATTGATTGATTGATTGATTGATTGATTGATTGATTGATTGATTGGATTTTAAAGTTGCCTAACTCCCAAAAAATTCTGGTTGGCTTACATTATTTTAAACATATTTTTGTTTCTTTTTTCTTATACATAATTTTATATATAATTTAAAAACAGTTGAAATGTTTGCATCACTATTATATATGTAGTCAGGATACCTGCATAATACTCCCTCCTACAAGAAACACCTAGAGAACATGGTGGCAAAAATCAATACTAGGAACAACATACTCCAGAAATTATGTGGAACTAAATGGGGAGTGTCAGCTGCCACCCTCAGGTCATCAACCCTAGGGTTTATTTAGACTGCAGCAGAATACTGTGCCCCTATATGGCTTAGCAGACTTGACAACACTATGATGATTATAGGCAAGTGTATTAAAACCAGTTTGCTGGCTTGCTGTTCTGAGCCATATAGCACTGCTGGCTTTATGAAGGCAAGATGCACTCGTGAAAGATTACAGAAAAAAATATCAACAACTCATTTTTACCGGGGCATGCCAACCTTCCTCATTTATCAGCAGGAAGACTCAAATCCCACACTGACACTTGCACAACATCTCTCCATCAACTTTAACATCAATTCCCAATGGAAAGCCAAATGGACTGCTGAACACCCAGTTATAGAAGACATATAAATGACCCCACAAAAATGGTGCCAGGCTTTGAACTACTATGTCAGCAGTGGACAATCCTGAATATAATTTGCACTGCAGGTATCTGTTGGGACTCTCTGAATAAGTGGAGCATAGTATCCTCCCCTCAGTGTAACTGAGTGGGTCCCATGTCAAACTGTAGATCACATCGCAACCAACCGTAAGCTGAAAGCATATACCAGTCCAGTATCTGGGATTTTTAATATAAACAATGCTGCATTTCAATTGTTAGATGGCCTAGGCACTGATATTTGAACATACATCTTTTTGACATTTATATTTTACTGGGTTTATCGCCACCATTATAGTAATAAACAGATAAAATAGAAATAGGTGCCATTTGATTTGGGCATCACTCTTCATAATGGAAAAGTTAAAAATAAACATAAGCTATGATATTCAACCTTTTATGTGCTATTAAAACTCATGTTTGAAATAATTTAACCATGGGAGCCAAATCATTTTTTTCAACCAAATTGTTTCAAATGGACTAACTGAATGTATACAAAATCTGGGATCCAGGGCTCAGTTAAACTGTATAGTTCAATGTGGGATACATTCGATGAAGATAATTGCAGAATATCTCTTTAAATTTTCAAGAACATTGTTGAAAGCATTGAGGAGTCTGGTAAGCAAATATTGCTGAAACAATGACCCAGGAGATCATTTATTTTTTATTTTTTTATTTTATTAAATTTCTATACCGCCCTTCTCCCGAAGGACTCAGGGCGGTGTACAGCCAAAATAAAACACAGAATATATACAATTAAAAGAATTTAAAAAGAACTATTACTGTGCGGCCGATTATTAAAACATTTAAAAATTTAAAATATTATTAAAACCCCAATTTAAAAACAACTATTTATGCCAGTCCTGCTTGAATGAATAAATATGTTTTAAGCTCACGACGAAAGGTCCGAAGATCAGGCACTTGACGTAAGCCAGGGGGGAGTTCGTTCCAGAGTGTTGGTGCTCCCACAGAAGGCCCTACTCCTGGGGCCGCCAGCCGACATTGTTTGGCGGACGGCACCCTGAGAAGGCCCTCTGTGAGAGCGTCTGGTCGGTGGGAGGCATAAGGTAGCAGCAGGCGGTCTCGTAAGTACCCGGGTCCTAAGCCATGGAGCGCTTTAAAGGTGGTAACCAGAATCTTGAAGCGCACCCGAAAGACTACAGGAAGCCAGTGCAGACTACGGAGCAGTGGTGTTACATGGGAGCCACGAACGGCTCCCGTTACCACTCGCGCAGCTGCATTCTGGACTAACTGCAGCCTCCGGGTGCACCTCAAGGGCAGCCCCATGTAGAGAGCATTGCAATAATCATGAGTTGTCTAGTAACTTCTTATTTTGATCCCTGAACAGAACTTATTAGAATATGATGAAAGGTCAAAAGTAAGATTTTGTTTTACAATAACATGATGCACTTTCTCATATTGTAAGAAAATATATGGCCTTTAAAATAATTTGAATGGCAAAAAATTAAATCAGTATTTACCTAACTGGTTGGTGTTATGAGCCTGATGAACTTAATAAAAGAAGCAAATGTTTATAGCTCCTCTTTAGTTTTCTACAATTAAAAATAACAGATGTAACACTCTTGTAAATGTCTAAAATGTAGGTCATTGAGAACACCCCCCCTTTGGGGCTGGGGGTGGGATGATTGTGTGCCCAAACCTATTTTTCACTTGAATTGTATATATAGAAAGCATTTTGATGATGTCAAACATTTTTTGTAATGCTGTCATTGATCTTTTATAATTTAACTCTTATTAGCCACCAATTCATGATCTGAAGTGCTGTCAGCATCTGAATATGTTTTGACATTGAGGACTGTATTGGTCAATTTTTGGCTGCATAGGACACAGTCTATTTGATTAAGGTGCATTTTATTTGGTGAGGTTCAGGTGTATAAACAATATTTGTGCTGTTTAAACTAGGTATTCATACTTTTATATTGATTATTATATAAAATTTTGCTAGAAGACCTAAAGAAAATTATTAAAATCACAATGATGCAAACAAATGACATACCTATATAAAATGTACTATAACTTCAGATTCTAAATATCTACAAAACTCTTTATCACCCTGCCTTGATCACCAGCCAAGGTGAGAGGCCCCATACTTTCTAGATCAGTAAATCTTTGCTCTAAACATGCATGATCCATAAAATTATTCATACTTGACATCTCCTTTTAATTTAAAGAATCAAGAGTAGTATTCAGTTACACTGACTGATGAGTCATTGCCTGTTGAGTATTTCTATAATCATTTTATGAAATGGAACTAATACCAATATTACATTTCTATTTCATACTGTGTAAGATTAAGCCACAAAGAATTTGGGGAAACTTATCAGAGGCATAGAAAAACATAGATCCTCCTGCAAACATAATCCAGATGTCAGAAATAATAATTTGATTTTAAAAAAAATAAGCCAAGACAAGCCCTTGAATGTGAACACCTTGTTAAGCATATCACATTTTTATATAAAGTCAATTTTAAAAAATAAAGTTTTTTGATTGAGCACCATGAGATACAGTGCACTTTATTCAATATTTAAGTTTAATGTTTGGACCCTGTACCTTATATGCTGTACTCACGTATCACATGAAGACATAAGTATCGTATATTTTGGAGTATAAGACACACCGGAGTATAAGATGCACCTTAGTTTTTGGGAAGGAAAATAAGAAAAAAGCTGATTGGCAGGTGGATAGGCCTCCTGGAATACCCCCAATCAGCTGATCCAGGTATGAATTTTAGCAACAGGTTCCTTGATTATGAGCTCTGTGCCTTACTTTTTTTTTTTTTTTTTGCTTTTTTTTTCTGCCTCTGAAATTTCTGAAACTGTTTCAGAAAAAACTTTTTTTTTCTGCTTCTGAAAGCCTCTGAAACAGCTTCAGGAAAAAAAGCCTCTGAAGCTCTCTTTGGGGACTTCTTTTCTGAAACTTCGTTTCTGATGCTTTTTTCAGCCTGTGAAACCTCTGTTTGATAAGCTGGGTGGGGCTACATTTGGAGTATAAAACGTAGCCATATTTTTACCCTCTTTTTGGGGGGAAAAAGGTGCATTTTATACCCTGAAAAATACAGTAACTATGACAAACACAGCTGTTCTTTGATGGCCAAAGTATTTTACAATGCTGTGAGAGTGCTATCTTTTCTGAACAGGGAGATTGTCTCATATGGTTGAATGAATGGTCAAGCTTTCTTGCTTCAATTTATGTGACTTTTTGGGTGATCTTCTAGTCTGGATTTATGTTTATTACTTTTGTGACGTCTACACTGCTTAGATTATAGCGTACAGGGGAAAAAAAGTTTTAATCTATGTTAATGTTATTTTCATTTAGGTAATATGCATTCATTGGATCATTGTCAAGAACTATACCGAATCAGTACAGGATATTCCCAGTAAGCAAAACAGATTTTCTTTCAAGCTTTCATCAGCTTCTTACAATTCACAGTTAAGACTGAATTTCTTTCGACCATAAGATGGGTACCTCTCTTTTGCAATTAGTTAATGGATGCTTTCTTTCTCTTTCCTGATCTTACTTTTTCCTCCTTGACCTTTCTGTAGTGCTTCAATTAGATTAGACATGGCCATATGACTCTCAGCTAAGTAAATTTGCAGTATGGTTTAAAAGATTTGAGTAAAAAGCATGCATGCATTTATTTTATTTTTGATGTTGAAAGAATTTTAATTGCCTAATGTAATTATATAATCTTCTTTGGAACACATAAAAAGAAAAATATATATCCAAAACCACTGTTTTATTTTTCTCCAAAAGTCATTGCATATGAAAAATTAAAGGGAAGCCTTGTCAATTTCACCAATTTCTAGTATAACATATTGTTTTAATATACTAGTTAAGAGAATAACCTCATGAATTTGATATACTTGGCTCCAGGTTTATTCTGCATTAAAAGCTAGACTTGGTTTTATTGTTTTTGTTTACTTGAGCCAATATTATAGGCCTTTTACAGTATCAGTAGACCAATAACATAAAGTAGCATGTATCAATGCTACTCGGTAGTAAGTAATCTCGGTAGTAAGTAATCTTTCTACAGATTTTGGCTGAATTCATACATCATATTAAATCATAACATTTTGATGGGAAATTAACCTAATAAATATCTTAAGTCAACAATTGTGTTTTGAAAACCATGATTTATGATTCAATTTTGTGAGAATAGGCTACTATGAATTATTCAGCGAATAGGGCAAGAACAATAATGGGAATTCATCCAAAGCTCTTATGCCGCTTTATGCCAGAATTCCCCAACCCAATATCCTTTAAATATAAAGCTTTATAGTTCACTGAGATTATTATGCAATGTTTATGCTGGGCATCAGATTAGCGAAAATTTCTTTATAGGCTTTCATATATACAGTGTATAGACCAGGGGTGTCCAAACTTGGCCCTTTGAAGAATGGTGGACTTCAACTCCCAGAATTCCCCAGCCAGCATGAGCTATAAACATGAGCAAGTTGCTTGCTGGGGAATTCTGGGAGTTGAAGTCCACCACTCTTCAAGGGGCCAAGTTTGGACATCCCTGGTATAGACTATACACTTAACACCTGAAAACAATTGGGAATAAAATCTTCTACTTAATTGCCCTAATTATGTCCTTTGTGCATTCAGTCTGTCCACATGATCATGCAAAAGGAAGTTTTGGGTTAGAGCAAAGAGCATGTACTTTTGTAATCTGAAACAAAGGTATAATGTTGCTTTCTAACTTTCAAAGTTTATTTTTCCTTATAGAATATTGCAGGTTCAAATATCTCAGCTTGGTAGCTTCACATGACTAATATTTAAGATGCAGCGTAATTCATATTAGGCTAAGGAAACCTCATTACAGTAAGAAAAAAGTATTTTAAGAATCACACAGTCAGCCAGATGTTAAGACTGAATTTGGCATTTTTATCTGCCTATCAAATCCTTCCAAAGGACCTGGGAAAGGAAGATGTTATCTGATGTGTTAAATGTATTATCACAGGAGGTAAACTGTTCCAAGTAAAATTACCTTTTGCAAAATCTGATGGTGATTTTGTCAATGCCAATGGTATTCAAGTTGTTTTGGGATTGCAAATGCTTTTTTTGCCATGGTCGTTCTCTTCCTATTTGTAGGTCTTTGTATTTTGTGATGTTCTCTAGTTCTTTCTCCTCTGTGGTGCTTTCTTCAGGTACTACAATTTTCACTACCCTGATTTTTTTTTGTCTTTCTTGTCAATAATTGTTAAGGCTGGAGTGTTATGGCATGTGCTTGTCAGTTTGAATTTTAAATTCTTAGAGAATGTAATGAAGTTGCTTCATTTTATATTACTACTTTAAATTTGTTATTACACTTTATATTACTTCTAGTCTCTCCTTAAAAGATTCCTCTCTTGATATTAACCCTCCCCAATCTATCATTGATGAGCAAGTGTGTCTTCCATTGCACCAATGATCTTTACACTAAGCTTCTAATGTTTCTATTGACTCTTGCTCTTTCTAGGAATTTGATTTTATATATTTATTTATTTTGTCAATCATATATAAGATAACAGGTAAAAGTATAAACATAATTTGGATATATGAAAAGAGTAAGTAAAAAGGAATATTAGGACAGGGACAGTAAGCATACAGGTGCACTTATGCACACCCCTTACGGACCTCTTAGGAATGGGGTGCGGTCAACAGTAGACAGTTTAAACTTAAAGTTTTGGGGGTTTGGGGAAGAAACTACAGAGTCAGGTAGTGCATTCCAGGCATCGATCACTCTGTTACTGAAGTCATATTTTCTGCAATCAAGAAATTCCTGCCACATGATTATCCAATCATGTGACAGGAAATCAAATGTCTTGTAATTAATCCAAGCTGCATTCCAGTTGGTCTTTGTTCTCGTGAGATTTTACAAAATCATCTCATCAATCAGGAAGTAATCTGTTGTTCTTTTACTGTTTGGGCAGTTTGTTTTCTTCACAGGGGGAAACAGCTTGTTTTCAACTGAATAGTGATTGACTGTCCCAGTGTAGGCTTCTGTAAATTGCTTCTCACCATATTGTTTATGGGAGATGTACTTTCTGTCTTAGTTGTCTAATGAGACCCATCCAGTGTGGTGACACCTCATCATCTTCTTTGTGCATGCAAGCCCCACATCCATGTAAAGGTAGAGCCTCACTGAAGAGTTATTGTTGTTATAAAAAATGAGAAATCACAGCTGCCATTTCTTTGGCTAATGTTGGTCTTCATATGCATTGTGTTATTCCCAAGAAGCAATGCTACTTCAATGACTTTGGAGATCTATTTTTTATGTGGCTAACTCTACTCTGTAGTCCGCATGGGCCTAAACCTGTTGTCCTCCAGAAAAACACTGAAGATCCGGCTTTTCAGCAGGCTTTTCAATGGAGTAATTTATTATTTGGTTATTATTGCTTTATACTGTTATTTCCTCATTATAATTGGCTATGTTTATGCTGATTTTAAACTGTTTCTTATCTTTGAATGCCATCTAGAGTTCTTTTAGTTAATGAATCAGCTAATATTTTAAATAAACAAACCAGCACTATTCTTGGTGTTTTGAGTTTATATTCTAGTAGTTCAGTTTTTAATTTTAAGACTTCATGCCTGATTTCTTTGACTTTTTTCTCACTTTTTATTATAATATCATATAAACAGCAACAGGAAATATAGTTGTAAGTTCTTTACTATTGGCTTTCATTTGCATAATATTCTTCACAAGAACTTAAGATGTTGTAACTGGTGTACTTGGGGACTTCAATCTGCCTTCCTACAAATGGTTTCTGAAATACATAGCTACTATGACAGCCATGAGTCTAGGTCATCTAGAGCCTGAGATGGGGCAGTGGTCATACTGCAGATCAGGTGTTCCTGTCAGAGCAATTATGTCACCAGGCCTGGAACCTTCCAAAAATGAGACAGAATGTTTAGAATGTTTCCCCGTTGAGGTTGATATACTCATTCACTCTCTGCCTGTGGTTTGTATATAACTTCATTTTAATTAACTTCTAGTTTTTAATGTTGATTTTTTAAAAAATATTTTAAATGCTTGTTTTTATATGTATAGTTTTTGTTTATATAATCACTTCCACACAGTCACTGATCATGAGATGGGCTGCTTTATAAATTTGATTAATAAATTAAATAAATAAAAATAATGAAATATCCTTCTCTGATAATATAAATGACATGATGATGAATGACTAGATGATAATTGGATTGAAGAAAACCCCATGTTGCATGTATATCAGCAGATCATTTTAAAATAGGTATTACTGTCACTCCAACCATTATGGCAGTTTGTTTGACCCAATTACCCTTTTTTTCTATCTTAAAACAATGACATGTATCCCCTCCACTACACAAGACTTATTTTACATAAGTAGTCCCACAATGGATCCTCAACTCACTAAGCAACACACTACATAATTATTCCCAAGGTCGCTCTATAATGCAATATTTTGCCCAATTAAATGATACAAAGGATCAAACAACTTGAGTGTTTTAGAGGTATAATTGTAGGATTGAAAGATAGTTTCTCAAAATTCTAGGAATTATAATCATTACATTGAAATAATTTAAATACTGAAGTAAGATCATAAAATAATTTTCAAATGTCCCAAATGTCCCAAAGGTGTTTTTCAAAGGCAATTGGATTTTAGGTTTTTTTCCCCTTGAAAACAATTCGCTTCTCATCCAAGAAACTTCTGCAGCAAGAAAGTTCTGCTGCCTTTGAAAAGCACCTTTGGAACAACCATGACCTGGATGGTTAAGAATTTCTATAGACGTTTAACCTTCAAATACACTGGAGTTAGTTGTTGTTATTTAGTACTATAGAATAGTTGTACTGTAGCAAAGCTTCAGGGAATTTACATATTCATCCAGATAAAAATAAAATTCATTTACACCTCACCACAGTAGATGAAACATGCAAATTAAATCTTCCTTCTCCTGACAAATAGCTGTCTTTTCTCTGTTTCTTTTGCCTATAGTGCAAATTGTTGTTTTTTATCTTTTGGTCTAATTGTTTAGAGGGAAATATACAATTTACACTTCAAAGACTTGCTATAAATAATTTAGGAGTTGTGCAACTGCAAGAAAGTTAATATGATTTCCCTAAAACCCCAAAGGCTTTTTATTTATTAAAACAAGAAAGTCTTCATCTACAAATTTAAATTAGAAAGCCAGCAAGCTTGCATTTGTTTAATCCTGTAGAATATAATCAGTTTGATCAGAACATCTTTTACAGCCAATTTGTACAGTTCAAAGTGTTTGCAATTGTAAAATTCCAGTATGTAAGGGGGCAGATTGCTAATATGCAGTTTGGATTTGCAGCTGATTATGTCTTACAACTACTGTACCTTGTTATCTAGTACCTACTCTTCTGCTGCCTTACTATTCAGTAATGATTATTAGTTATCAGCAATTTTTTCCTTACCTCTGTCTGTCTTGGATCTTATCTGGTATTTTCTAGCTATCTTGTTCCATTGAAGAAACTAGACACACATAGTATTTAAGCTCTGATCTATTGAAAATATCTAAGGAACATAAAAATTGTCTGTCTTTCAATGATCAAACTGTGAGTTGATTTGTTTTATGATTTGTTTTCTTTCAAGTCATTGCATTCTCTGCATGTCTTTATCAGCAAAGAACAAAGCATCCATACTCTTTCTTTTCTTTCCCACTATATCACTCATGTGTGGATTTGTTTATGCATACACACACACACCAAGAAATTATATTTCAATTCATACCCTATCATTATTTATTTGTCCCAAATTATATAACAGGAAAAGTCCTAGACATTTGCCAACCTCCCTCCCAATCATGGCAGATCATTTTGCCAAATAAATGGAAATATGTGGCTAATTCAAAATGGTCATCAACAGTCTTTATTGTTAATTTTTGTATTCTTGTGGGAGAAAAAGGCATCATGTTTGATTCCACAATTAGAAGACCAGCAAGGGAATAAATTTTGATTAAGAGCACTCCAAGTGCCAACGATTACTTGAAAAAAGATAGCACAAATAGCATTCTCCCTGGCTTGAATTCCACCAGATAATTTATATATTTGTCAACTCTCAATGGCAGGGTGCTGCTTTTTAGCAGTTAAACATATAGAAAACTGCTTGGACAGCACTTGTGATTAATTCATTATGTTAACAGTCTTTCTTAATTTATGGATACAATGCAATTCCTGAGGTTTATAATATTATTTCACAATGATGGTTGTAATTGCCTAAATCTATTTGAAAAGCCTAAGGAAAATACCATTAAAATATGCATGCTCAAACCATTCCTTTATGGTTTACTATTCCAAGCCTGCTATTTGATTATTCCAGTCATATTTTATTCACCAGAAATGTGAACAGTTTTCATAGAAAATTTTGGTGAGTGAATTAATCTTGTTGCTGTGTAAAAAAAGAATCCTATGCATTCAAAATGCTCAGATTTGTTAAGTCAGTGGCATTCAAGATAAATAAATAAATAAATAAATAAATAAATAAATAAATAAATAAATAAATAAATAAATAAATATTATTTTTTTATAAATAGTGTTCTGCTTACAGCAATTGCGCATCCTCACAAGTATTAGAAATAGTATTTTTCAGGCAAAGTCACTCATGTCACAAATAACCAACACATTTGACACACATCCTTGAAAATCAATTGCAGCATATTGTTAATGTATTATTAATGTATAGAAAAATACTGGAATGCTATGAAATGTTCTCCTGCCCAGCTTTTCATATTTCCAGAGAACCACTAAAGTTCAGCCCATTTGTTCATCCATTTTCCTGTCCAGACCAACTGGACAAGCATGAATTGTTTAGTAAGACTCATCTTACAACAAAACAAGATATTTAATTTTGTTTCATTTGATTATACATTATTTTCCAAAGTTGTTGAACTTTGCAACAATGGCCTCAAATTGGAAACATAATCCAACTGGTCATTACATTTCCAATAATTTTTAGAGAACAACCTATCCATTTTAGCAATCATTACTGGAGTAATATTCCAATAGCAAACCAATTTATTCCAGTTTTCTCTAATATAGTATTCTCTAATATAATATTCAAAGTGAATTTAAGGTTATTCTTCTACTGCAATTCCTTGTTGCAATCCATTATGGCATATCAATTACCGTATATACTCGAGTATAAGCCGAGTTTTTCAGCACGTTTTTTGTGCTGAAAAACGTCCCCTCAGCTTATACTCGGGTCTATACGGCTTATACTTGAGTTTTTTTTTTTTTTAAGCCCCTCGGCTTATACTCGAGTATATACGGCTTATACTCGAGTTTTTTTTTTTTCTTTTTTTCACATTTTACCAGACGGAAGCCCTGCCGGTGCAGTGAGAGGGCGGGGCGGGGGAGCCGCCAGCCTTCTCAGCTGAGGGAGGGAGGCTTTCCCCAACCGGTAGGTGCCTCATTTCCCACCCTCGGCTTATACTCGAGTCCCCAGTTTACCCCAGTTTTTGGGGTAAAATTGGGGACCTCGGCTTATACTCGGATCGGCTTATATTCGAGTATATACGGTATTCTATCCAAATTCTGATTTATTTAATTTTTAACATTTGCTTTCGGATTTATATTTCACCAACAGTTCATACTACCTACCCTCAAAACCTACGCTCAAAACCTACCCTCAAAACCTACCTTCAAAACGACGCTATAGAGCACTGCACATCAGAACAACTAGACACAAGAACAGTTTTTTCTTGAAGGCCATCACTCTGCTAAACAAATAATTCCATCAACACTGTCAAACTATTTACTGAATCTGCACTACTATTAATCGTCTCATAGTTCCCATCACCAATCTCTTTCTACTTATAACTGTATGACTATAACTTGTTGCTGGCAATCCTTATGATTTATATTGATATATTGACCATCAATTGTGTTGTAAATGTTGTACCTTGATGAACGTATCTTTTCTTTTATGTACACTGAGAGCATATGCACCAAGACAAATTCCTTGTGTGTCCAATCACACTTGGCCAATAAAATTCTATTCTATTCTATTCTATTCTATTCTATTCTATTCTATTCTATTCTATTCTATTCTATTCTATTCTAAATAAGGCTCAGCAAATACTCTGAATTTTATGGTACAAGCTTGTCAAATTCAGTCAAGTCTCCCGTGCTGGTTTTTGAGGATCTTTAAAGCAGTTGAGAGATTCTGGCCATTCAAAACAGATAGATTTCATTTTCATTTTAATAATTAAATTTTGCTGGCTATAAGATTTGCTATTTCTCCACTGAACTAATTTCTTTCGGCTTTCCTCTTCTTAAAAATAAATGTTTAATAGTGAAGTGAGAGGCATAAACCTAATTCTATATTCATCCAGACTTTTAATATGCTACATATTATTGCATTATATCTTATAAACTGTCTATTTATGTACATTAGTTCAAAATGTTTGTACAGATCACTTGGGAGTCCTGCTTCCTTAACAGAGTTAACCCAACCAGAAGGTTGTTTAATTCCAATATGTCATTCAGATTAGACAGCTTAATCTTTTGACTATCTTCCTCTGACTACCCCTTTCCCTTTGTTTATTCAGTACTTCTTGCTTAAGAATGGTAATGAAGACTGCAATTTCATTGCTAAACGATGAGGTCATAAAGCATGATATCACATGACCACATTGCTTAGTGATGGCAATCTTGATAGTCCCTATTGCTGTTGATATAATTGAACATATTGGTTCAACCACAACTTGCAACTTCCTGTTGGCTTCCCACAAGCAAATCCAATGGAAAAGCCACCAGGAAACTACACTTTCCAGACAACTCACAAACAGGCTAGAGGGCAGGTGAGGACTACAGAGTAAAATCGGGTTCTTGCTGTTTTGTGTGTTATGTGGGCTGAGTGATACTGCTTGAAGAGGGCATGCTGTGGTTCTATGCATCAGATAAAGAACTTCAACTAGCAGGGTCTAGGAAGAAACACTGCTTTGCCATTGCCCCACATCCTGTGGAATATTCTCCTCCCCCCCCCTCAAAGTGAGGCAAACCCACACTCTCCTGGCCTTCCCAAAAGGAGTTAAAATCTGGTTCTGTAGGCTTTAAGGGGGAGCCCAAAGGAGCTTGGAGTCATGGGGCTGGTTGGTGTCCTGTGAGCCCTCCCATGCCTTAATTAATTTTTAAACAGTTTAATTATTTTACCCCCTTTAAAAATTGTAATCCAAAATTTAATTCTAACATTTTAATGTTACATATCTTTTTATATTTTGATGTTTTACTGCCCACCTTCATCTTTGACAAAGATGGAGGGTGCATAAATGTGATAGATAGATAGATAGATAGATAGATAGATAGATAGATAGATAGATAGATAGATAGATAGATAGTTGTGGTGGTGGTATTATTATATTTTAAAATTAATCATGTTTTATGAGGATAGACTCATGTGACTGGATGAAATCATACCAGTAAAGATGTTAACTTTAAGCACAAAGAAAAAGAACAGATGCAGTGTATTAGCAATACCCAGTTGTAGCTACAAAAAAAGGCTTCTCTGGTTCTGTGGCAAGATGAAGATAGCAGAGACTCACAAATACGTCACCATAGCAATATCCATGACAGATAATGCCAGTAATAACCTCATTATTTACGACTTTCTATGATCTTTTGTCCAGTATTGGTTATTGTATCAATAGTTATTGAAGCGCCATAATCACCCTTCCCAACTTTCTACCACTATTCCTGCCACTGAGATTAGGAAACTGTTATAATCGAGAATGACATTTCTGCGCTGAACGAGGCAATTTCAGAGATGATTTGTAAAATATATATAATAGTGCTGAGAACTATGCTGACTCATAGCTAGAACTGCTGTGAAATATCATGAGTTATAAGCAGAATGCAATTCATTTAAAAGAATAAATTGATGTGGTTTTTTTTCCCCAGTCAATATGTTGCTCTGGAAAATCCAAAAGTAAATAAGACCACAAATCTTCTTGATTATGTCACTAATGTATAATGTTGACCAATCTGATCATTTGGTAATTAGTGTACATGTTTGCATATATGGCAAGAAGAGCACTGTTTAGAATATTGATGGAAACACCATAGTATGATTTAAAGTGGTCAAATTGTTTTGGCTTTTTAAAATGCTATTGACTAACAAGTCGGTTTCAGCTTTGGATTGACACGGAGCTTTTATAGGCATGAATTATGGCTTAATAGGTTGTGCTAAACCAATTATAGTTTATTTAACAAACTATAGTTAAACTATGGTTTATTTTAATGTGTTAAGACAGTTTACTGATTTCAACTGAAAGTCTTACTTTCACAATGATTTTTTTTAATATCATCAATGCCTTATTTCTTTCTACTTTATCTTAAAGTTTGAACCTACATAGATCAGAATTCATGAAACTTTCTGAATGTAGATGTTTGTCTTTTCCTCTCTAATTTTAACAATTTCTGTAAAGTCCTCAGACTTACGACGCGTCTCTAGCCTGGCAACAGCCAGGCAGTTCCTGATTGGATAAGACGCATCTCAAGTTAGGCGGGAGTTTTTGAGCCCCGTCATTGGTGCAGCCGTTTTGACAGCTACTATATAAGAGCTGTCAAAGCGGCTCTGGTTGTTCTGTCAGAGTTTTCCTTGCTGTTAACGTTGTGTTCAAATAAAGTTAGTTAAAGCCGTTCCTGACTGGACCATTATTGGGGAAGCTGTCTCCGGACTTAATACTGGCGACGAAGGTGTAGTTGACCCTGCGCACCGCTGATTTTTTTTAACTGATGGCGAATCAACCGTCCTTCGTTCCTTTCGAGCCTTCAGCTGAGACTTGGGAATCTTTCCTTGACAGATTCGAGTGCTTCCTTCGGGCCAATGATTACACTGATTTGTCTGCCGAACGGAAGCGCGGTTATTTCCTCAGCCTTTGTGGTCGGGACATGTTTGGGACGGCCAGGGCTCTGGCCGCTCCCCTTCCTGTATTCGAGGTGCCTTGGGAAATTTTGTTAAGGAAGCTAAAGAACCATTACTCCCCCACTCCCTCCCGTATCGCCCGGTGGCACGCGTTTAGACGGCGGACTCAGCTGCCCGGGGAATCTATCAACGGATATGTTGCTTCCTTGAGGACGGCCGCCTTAGATTGCGAATTCCATGATCTTGATGAGGCCCTCCTGGAACAACTGGTAAGCGGAGTTGCCGACCTTCGTTTACAGAGGTGATTGCTGGTGCGTACAGACTTGACTTTAGCCACAGCGCTCGATGAAGCCCGCGCGACTGAAATGGCGGCGAAATCGGCGGCGGAGATCCATACATTCAAACCTACTCCCGCTCCTGTCGAGAAAAGTCTCGCCATTCATCATGCTGCCTCTGAACCATCGGATTCCTCCGACGATGACGGCGGTGTTCGCCACCTCAAGGCCACTGCCAAGAGGGACCGCCCTGCAGCCAGATTGTCCATCGCTGGCTATATGGGGTGCGGGGGGGACCATGGCAGATCAGATTGCCGTTTTAAGACCGCAACATGCCGCTGTTGTGGGAAAAAGGGCCATCTCGCCCGAGTCTGCCGAGCTATGTTGCCTGTTTCCAACCCCCCAAGGGACCCGGCTACCCGGAAGAAGACGACGGGGAAGTCCTCCGGCCCTCGGGACGACTGTTTTGCCGTTGACCATGCCAGGGCCACCCCTCATGGTCATAAGATTTATCTCACGGTTAATCTGGAAGGCTCTCCCTGCCGAATGGAGGTGGACACTGGTTCCTCCAAGTCATTAATCTCCTGGTCCACTATCAAACGACTTTTGCCGGGTTTTCCAAAAAACTGTCTGTGGCCATGCCCTATTACCCTGACTGATTATCAAGGGGGTGCTATTCCTGTTGTGGGATACAGACAGTTCCTTGTCCGCCATGGGAAGTTCTCCGGGTATTTGCCTCTCATTGTAGTACAGGGGCACCTTCCGACTCTTTTGGGGTTGGATTGGTTTGAGGCCCTAGGGCTAAATATCCAAGGTGTCCACTTTACCGCTCCTAACTATTGGGATAGCATCACCCATGAATTCGCTGATGTTTTCAGTGAGCATCTGGGCAGGTACACGGGTACCCCGGTGTCATTTAACTTGGACCCTAAAATAACGCCAATACGGTTAAAGTCTAGGAGGGTGCCTTTCGCATTGAGGCATAGGGTGGACGCGGAGTTAGATAAACTCATCTCTCAGGGGGTCATTGAACCTGTGGATCACTCCCCCTGGGAGACTCCTATTGTCCTCTCCCTTAAACAAGACGGCTCAATTAGAATTTGTGCCGATTACAAGGCTACGATTAATAAGGCATTGCAGGCAAACCCCTACCCTGTCCCAGTTGTGCAGCATCTGCTCCACTCCTTGGGACGGGGCTCCATTTTCGCCAAGCTCGATATGGCACAAGCCTACCAGCAGTTACCGGTAGACGATGCCACGGCGTTGGCACAGACTATCGTGACGCATAGAGGGGCGTTTAAGTGTAACCGCCTCCAGTTCGGTGTCAGTGTGGCCCCTGGGCTGTTTCAGTGTTTGATGGAGCGGTTGCTTCAAGGATTGGAGGGCGTCGTTCCTTATTTTGACGACGTCCTCATCTCTGCGGTCGGTCCAGAGGACCTGACCACGAAGCTGAGGGCCGTCTTATCTCGATTTAGATCTGCTGGGTTAAAACTTAAGACGCAGAAATGTCAAATCGGGGTTCCACAGGTGGAGTTCCTGGGTTTCCTTTTGGACTCCCGGGGAATCCACCCTACCCTGTCAAAAGTAGAAGCTATTCGCAGGGCTCCGGTTCCCATGAGTAAAATGGAGC
The DNA here is from genome assembly GCF_028640845.1 of Ahaetulla prasina. Classification (NCBI taxonomy): domain Eukaryota; kingdom Metazoa; phylum Chordata; class Lepidosauria; order Squamata; family Colubridae; genus Ahaetulla; species Ahaetulla prasina. The sequence goes on from NC_080543.1 coordinate 49,459,964, forward strand.
TTCAGGCTTTTTTAGGTCTCCTGAATTTCTATGCGGTATTCCTACCGCATAAAGCTTCCCTTGCGGAACCCCTCCACAGGTTGCTTGCGGCTAACGCGCCGTGGCATTGGGGAAAGGAGGAAGCCGCGTCCTTCAAGGCTGTCAAGAGCCTCCTAATCTCCCAGGCAGTCCTTGTCCAGTATGACCCGCGCCTGCCCGTTACACTGATGTGTGATGCTTCCCCCTTTGGCATCGGTGCGGTTCTGAGCCATGTACTGCTTGGGGGGGGCTGAGGCGCCAATTGGCTATTATTCCAGGACGCTCTCGGTGCCCGAGCGGAATTATAGCCAATTGGATAAGGAGGCTCTTGCGGTTGTGGCAGGAATCAAGAGATTCCACCACTACATTTACGGCCGTTTTTTCTATTTGATTACGGACCATAAGCCGCTCCTTGGGTTACTGGCTGGGGACAGACAGTCCCCTCAAATCCTTTCTCCCAGGATGACACGCTGGGTGGAGTTTCTGGCCGCCTATAACTACAAATTAATCTATCGGCCAGGTAAAGAGATTGGGCATGCTGATGCCCTGAGTCGTTGCCCCCTACCAACCTCTGTGGTGGATCCTGCCCCTGCCGCAACAGTTCTTCTAGTGGATGAATGGCAGTCCCCGATATCCTCGTTGGACATCGCCACTCTGTTCCAGACCGGACCCTGTCCCAGGTTCTGGACTGGGTACGTAGGGGATGGCCAAAGGACCCAGTGCCAGAGGAGTTCCTTCCTTACCGACGCAGACAGCATGAGCTGTCAGCGTTAAAGGGGTGTCTATTGTGGGGAAATAGGGTGGTGATCCCGCAAGAGCTAAGGGGGACCGTTCTTAGCACGCTCCACGAGGCCCACCCGGGCATCGTAAGGATGAAGTCTTTGGCCCGGAGTTATGTGTGGTGGCCGAAGATTGACCGGGACATTGAGAGTTGTGTAAATAGGTGTTCACGCTGCCAGCAATCGCGGCCAGCGCCCCTGGCTGTGCCCATCAGGGAATGGGAAATCCCCCGCTCACCTTGGTCCCGAATCCACTTGGATTATGCGGGACCATTTCTAGGGCAGTCATTTTTGGTGGTAGTGGACGCTTACTCCAAGTGGGTGGAGTTGGCCCACATGTCCTCTACCACCGCGGAAGCGACTATTAGGGTACTGGAACAGTTGTTCGTGACCCACGGGCTGCCGGACCTAGTGGTTACTGATAATGGGCCTCAATTCGTATCGGCACCCTTTCAGACGTTCTTGGCTAAGCATGGCATTCGCCACGCGCCAACGGCGCCGTTCCACCCGGCGGCGAATGGCCGGGCGGAATGGGCCGTTAGATCTGCCAAGGAAGCGTTGAGTCGGATCGGGCCCTCGAATTGGCATGACCGGATCTGCCAGTACCTGCTAGCCCAACATTCGACACCGTGCCCAGCCACCAACCTTAGCCCGGCCGAACTATTAATGGGGAGGCGATTAAGGACAACCCTGGATAGGTTGCACCCCCACTATGACACGGAGCGGGGGCCGGACAACTCGCTCGCAACTAGGGGGTTCAGTAAAGGGGATGCTGTGTTTGCCCGGAATTTTGGGTCATCGCCTAAATGGGTGCTGGGCGTCCTGGAAAGAGACCACAACCCTGCCAGGCCGCCTCTGAGACCCAGCCTTCCGGACCTACAGGTCGGGGAGGGACTCCAACCCTCAAAACGCGGATCGATCTCATCGGGAAACTTACCTGGAAGTTTGGGAATTCCCGCGTCGGCCAGGCCTCCTTTGGGGGTGGAGTTGTTAGTTCCTGCAGAAGCGGCAGCAGCCGCAGCCACTCCTCCTTCAGAGGCTGCCACCCCTGAGCTGAGAAGATCTGGGCGGAGCCGATGGCCGCCTGCGTACTTGGCTGATTACGCATGCGCGGTCCAGGAGGGAAGGGTGTAAAGTCCTCAGACTTATGACGCGTCTCTAGCCTGGCAACAGCCAGGCAGTTCCTGATTGGATAAGACGCGTCTCAAGTTAGGCAGGAGTTTTTGAGCCCCGTCATTGGTGCAGCCGTTTTGACAGCTACTATATAAGAGCTGTCAAAGCTCTGGTTGTTCTGTCAGAGTTTTCCTTGCTGTTAATGTTGTGTTCAAATAAAGTTAGTTAAAGCCATTCCTGACTGGACCATTATTGGGGAAGCTGTCTCCGGACTTAATAATTTCCTATATAATTGCCATGGCTTACTTAATGCTTACAAATAGTTCTCCAGTTACAACAGCAATTGGGATTGGAATTTCCATCACTGTGACACAGTCATAAAGCATGACATCACATGACCACGTTGCTAAGCAACAGCAATCCTGGCAGACCCAGTTAACCATTATAATCTCAGAACTCTGTGGGCCATCAAATGGAAAGAGGTGGAGTCCCAGGCAAGGAGGCCAGTGGATACATGGGTGTTGTAGGGCCAAGTGGGCACTGCAGGCAGGCATAATGAAGCATGTGGGGGGGGGGGAGAGTGCCATGGGAAAGGAAAAAAATGAGCCATAGCAAGGTGGAAGGGGGAGTAGCTTCACGCATCCTGCCAGCTTCTCCATCGACTTGCTTGTGACAAGCTAACAGAATTGCAATTTATATTGCAATTATGTGACCAAGGCTTGCTGCAGCTCCTGAAACTTCAACCATCATTGTTATTTTGAATGCTTGTTCAATGAGTAGTTGTCATCTAAGATCTACTTGTATTAGATATTTTCATATTAATTAAATCATGTGATCTATAGAAACAATAAATCTATTTTTATTTATGCTGTTATTGGGTGTAAAAAATTAAATAATAATATTAACCATTAAGTGCATGTATAATTGTAAAACTTAGGTTTTTGTATAGCCACTAGACAGTGGTGAAATCCAATTTTTTTTACTGCTGGTTCTGTGGGCATGGCTTGGTGGGCATGGCAGGGGAAGGGTACTGAAAAATCCCCATTCTCGCCCCACTCTGGGGCCAGCCAGAGGTGGTATTTGCTGGTTCTCCGAACTACTCAAAAATTCTGCTACTGGTTCTCCAGAACCTTCAGAACCTGCTGGATTTCACCCGTTACTAGAGTTCTCCATTAGTACTGAACCAATATCCTTAAGATTATTTTGAAGACAATGATGGAATCATTTAAATAGATTAAATTATTGCCCAGAATATTGTTGGGGAAATCCTTGATTGCCTGCACATAACCAACAATTCCATATGATGTCTGAGGTGAACTAGCTTAAACAGTCCACCATCTTCAGAGATCAATGGTACTCCCAAATCACATGCAGATCAGATGATCATATCAGATGATTGATCACAACATCCTATCATTTTCAGTTCACATTTCTAATGTGAAAGTAGGTAAAGTATATAATCACTTGCATGGATTGCACCAGTTATCAAAAATGACAAGCCTTTGTCATCTTCAAGACAGATTGCACTCTTAAGGCAGTATGAGATTGAAATTTTCTAGCCCTATCAATCTGGAATCATGCTGATAAGATTCAGAAGCTCAATTATAATAAAAACAAAAATAGGCCAATAACAAACCACACCCAGTTTCATCTAATGGTTAAGGCACCAGATTAGAACTCAGGAGATTGTGAGTTCTAATCCTACTTTAGGCATGAAAAATTGGCTGTGACTTTGAGCCAGGCTCTCACTCTCAGCCCAACTCATCTCACAAGGTGGTTGTTGTGGGAAAAATAGGAGGAATGTGTGTGTGTGTGTGTAATATAATATATTAAATAACTTACATACACTCATGTATATATCAATCTATATCTACTGTATATCTATATTTATATATCTATTGATATCGATATATATTCATCATGAGTTTTTCATGCAATATAGAAAACATCTTAAGGTTGTAAAATCTGTAAAATCTGTGAAATAATATTGTAATCTGTATGTGCAAGTACAAATCTGCATATAAATCACAAAAATTGACAGCCTAAATTAAGAAGGAGAAAAGGGTTATTGCTCAAATTAGAAATGTTTTATTTATGAAAAATCATGCAACAATTTATCAATCTATTCATTTCCATCTATTTTCCTATCATGAATGATTTAAGTATCCCTGAGGTGTTTGTCTTTGTTGGTGTATTACAGTATAATTCACAGCACAAGTAATAGGAATTTTTTCATCTAAACAATGCACACCAGTGTACACTATGAATATTTGTTTAAATGCCTACATAGGATAGGTTCTTGCTGTAAGAAATCCACGAATTACAGCATTTAAGTACAGAATGTGATGAACCAGACTTGCAAGTCAGAAAATGAACATTAATGAGATGCCATATGTAAAAGACCTGATTAGTGGGTCCATATTCTTCAGAATTATATTTAAGAAAAGTTGAAGTGAAACATATTAGAACTGTAGGCAAAAATATGTGCTTCATTTAGAGAGATACTCTGAGCTTTTTGTTTTCAGCCTGATGTCCCTTTTTGCAATAACTAACATCTTATTTAAAATAAATCTTTGTGGAACTGAAGTATGTAATGTTTATGACTTAGTAGATAATGAGAACAGCTACTGATATAACTTTATTTCATTAATTTATCTATTGGAATAAATTGAATTTTCTAAGTTCTACTTGTATAATAGCATGGACTTCGAAGTGATTATGATTTCCCCTTCATTGGTTTCTGATTTGTATTTGATGTCAACTTAATCTTTCTGTGAGTTCTGGTAGCCAGAACTATTGGTGGAATAATGCACTTTAATACCATCATATCCTCATTTCAGACAATTATAATAGTAATTTCTATCACAAAGCTGTTTTTTTCTTTTTTCAAGATAGACTATATCTGATTATTCACAATATATTATTATTATATTCAGATACAGGGCACTTATTCAAAAATTTGCACCTGATATTTGGTAAAGTAGCAGGCTCCATTCCAACTGCCACATTTTAGATAAACTAATCTTTTGCCTTCTCTTGTTATCATTGTTATGTTTCCTATTTATACATATGGCATTTCCAGAATATTGTAATTTTCAAAAAAAGCAAAATAAATGTTGGTTTTTTAAAATTAATATTTTACAAATGTCTGATCTCTGAATTACGCCTGTAGGTTAGGGTCAAATTATTCCATATTTTTATGCTAGCACAAAATGTAATGAAAGCATATAGTATTTAGTGCCAGAGATTGAATGTAACAAATACCCATTCTAAGTATGGTACCATCTTCCTTATCTCCATCCCTTATTATCACAATATTTTTCTTATCTCTATTCTGATCATTCATCAGCTGAAGCTGTCTGTGCTTCAGCATCTATATGTTTCTGTTTTCATGGTTATGAAGTGATTCAATTAAGTGGGATACTCTGAATTCATATCCTTCCTTCTCTTGTCTTTGAATATCTCACTAGGTATGCTGAGTAAAATATCTATGTTAGGCTTGCAAATCCAGTGACAACAGCAATTATTAGAAGCCATATGGGCATTTGAGAGGCTATAATCTTTGATACTCTGGGGTTTACTCTTATTTTAGAATAATGTGGGATCTTAACTGTGACTCGCAGCTTTAAAACCATGATTTTGCACAAGTTGATATTCTGCAGCCCATGGATGAAACCATCCCACTAGTAGCCCCTAAAGAAGGCAGAGCTGAAATGGATCTTGTGTATTGCAGGAACTGGGTAAAAGCTTGCAGAAGGAGTTGAGAGAAAAGTCACAATTTCTGCAATCTTAAGGCAACAATTTTATCCCTAAAAATCTTCATACCCAAAGGCACACAGACAAAAACAAACAGAGGTCTGGAAATGTAAAGCCTGCCATTGCAGTAATATCATATCACCCTCCTTCCTTTAAACAGGCCACCGAAACATAGTGCAGCCACAGTCTAAAGATATCAGATCTATACTGTAAAAATTGAGATGGCCATTGAGTGGCAGCAAAGACATCTCAAAACCAGAACATTACTTATAATCTGGTTGACTATAGTTAAGAAGCTTACTGTTTTGTAGCTACTGGTACTTATCATGTTCAGCTTTCATTGTGATGTTCTTGTTTACCTGCCTACTTTGCTTTTTAATATATCTTATAATTTTTGCCCTTATAATAATTTGCAAATCTTGGGGTTATATCAATTTTTCCCTTTTGTGTGTTGGTATTATCTAGGGTTTATAAAATCAATAACGATGAACAAACTCAGTGTACTAAGGGAATATGTAATTACAATAAATGCACAACAGCTTGGAATCTAATCAGCCACCTGAGATTGAAATTTAATTTTTTTTATTAGCAGCATTCATTATGACCATTGGTACCATATTAGATTGTTGTTAAGCACATAGTAGTTAAATTAATGATTGATACACATATGGAACCATTTTCATTGGAGAAATTTCTTTTAGTGGTAAAGTCCCAGTGTGACTCCTCCAACCAAACTAGTTCTTAATATTAGAATTTAAATAGACTTTGTCTGATGCCATGCTAAGCAGTCTTTAATCCTACTTGTAAATGACAAGATGAACAGAATTTAAACTGTTTCAACTGCCCAATATTAATAAGTTGGTTTCTTATAATCCCAAATATTAATTTTAATGTGTAATTTAAAATGTTAATGAAAATCAATGTATTGGGGAAAATTTCACTATTATATTAAATAAAGAGTACTGTAATACATAAACAAATGTTGATAATAATAATAATGGCTTGCTAGGGTTTTAAAATGCTTTCATATATTTTGCTATATGAATATCCAACTCCCCTTTAGAATTTCCCAGAAATATTAATGAACAGAATTTTCAAGAAAGAAACCAGGGTGCTAAATTTGTATCAAATCTGAAAATATTTTAGTACTGTATCAACAAAGACACATTCACACCTTGTAGAATTATTATAATAAATTGTTTTAAGAAAATAGGGAATTAAGATACAATCAGGCAAATTTGATTTTCATGTTTATACTCCATAATGGTTCACAACATATTAAATCTAAATGGGGGGGGAGATGATGCATTTCTACGTTGTTTTATTTATAATACATGAGTAAAGGCTGCCCTCTTCTGATAAATTTTAATTCATAAAGTTTATATGTTTAATATTCTGAATAGGTTTTATATGTAGGAAAATATTTAAAAATATATTTTAATAGTATTCCTGGGAAGCAGTGTATAAGAGCCAGTTTTAGTGTAGTGGTGAAGGTGCTGTCTAGAAACAAGGAAACCATTAATTCTAGGCCTGTTTTCAGCATGAAAGCTGGTTGGATGACTTTAGTTATTCTCCCTCAGCCCAACCTACTTACAAGGTTGTTTTAAGGAAGAAAATAAGAGGTTATCCCACCACCTTTACATGGATGATCTGAAGCTGTATGGAAAAACACCATCTGAAATAGAATAATTGCTGAACACTGTCCATATATAGTAGAGCCAAGATATTGCAGTGGCATTGATGTGAAGAAATGTGCTACCTTAACAGGAAAAATATGGAATGAAATGAAAAAACCCCATCACATTTACTTTATATTTACTTAAAACTAAAGGTTTACCTTGCTTTAGATCCAAACTTCATCACATTTATATAAATCAATAGGACTGAATTAAGATGCAGTAAATAAAAACATTTACTTTCAGCTGATCTAAGCAAATACCCTGCTTGTATTTTCTGACACAGAAAGTGAGCTTACCTTAGAATTTGAACAATTTGCAATTTATATGAAACATAAAAATGCAGGCTTTTGAGTAATACTGTATTGGGAAAATGGATTAACATAGTAGTAACAGTACTACCTATAAATTCTAGGAGTTGAAGTTCATGCAACTTTCTAATTCTGGGAAGTGAAGTTCATTCATCACAAAATTGCCAAACTTGAGAAATTCTTCATGAAATTCTTCATGAAATACTTCAGCTTCAATCGCAACAATACAAGAGCAAATAATAGATTTAAACTTAATGTCAACTGCTTCAAACTTGATTGCAGAAAATATGACTTTTGTAACAGAGTTGCTAATGCTTGGAACTCACTACCTGACTCTATAGTCTCTACTCAAAACCCCAAAATCTTCAACCCAAAAACTGTCTACTATTGACCTCACCCCATTCCTAAAAGGACTATAAGGGGCGTGCATAAGAGCACAAAAGTGCTACCGTTCCTGTTTTCTTCATTATAGTATTATATGCATACTTTTACTTATAGTTTTACTTATATATACTTTTTCTCTCATGGTGGATTATTGTTTATGTTGATGATTGTATATACTGTTGTGACAAAATAAAAAAAGTAAAAAAAATATTGCCTTAGCCTATACAAATGTCCTTCACATGAAGAACATGACACCAATATAGTTTCCTTCTAAACTAGCTAACATAATACAATGTTTCTTCCTACTTCTCTTAGGAAACATTTTATATCCAAGTAGATTTAAACTATATTTGTATTCACTAAGGATATTGACATCATAAATTTATTTGCCATATTTATTTGTCAATCTCTATTTCACTCTGCAAATTTCATAAATGACAAAAATAAACATTTCCAAATCTTTATAAGCCTTCTATCATAAAAATGCAAAACAGCTTATATTTCTCATTACAAGTATGTGCTAATAAGATCTCTTTGTCATTGCTGCAATAAACTAGCTGCATATTCTTAATTTACTCCTGGGATAAATTTTTGTTGGATGAACAGGCACCTTCTAATACTGTTAAAATCAGAACTAATATAAACAAACACAAAATTAATTAAATCTAAGGATTGCTGCCAAATTCTAATTTGTGGATGAAATTCATTGGGATGTAGATGAGACTGCTTTCCAGATTGTGTCATGCTTCAATTTGGTTTTCCTCATGAGTTCTGCACTAATAATCCCATCTAATGTTCCAGCCTCTAAAGAGCTACTAAAGCCAAACCTTCACAAAAGTAAAATGCACATCTTGAAAATGCACATCTTGGTAGTTGGAAGATACATTCAAGTTTCATCCAAGAAATTATTGCTGAAAGGCCTAGTGCCAGAGCAATATTATTTTCATTATTTTTATTTAAATTTTTAAATCCTAAAATTTATATAGTGCTGGCACATTTTAACTTGCCCATAATTTTTGATACAAGTTGTTGGCAGGGTGCTTATTTTATATTTATAGTCTTGTATGCCACTTGCTTTTTTGTCATACAATGGATATTTTCAAAGATTTTCTCAGGCACAAGTACAGTCCAGACTTTATAATTATTCAATATTCCAAAATACCCATCAAAACATTTTACTCCATTGCTAATTAACAAGAAAAAAATATTATCTTGTAGCTCCCACAAGTGTCAAACATTCAAGGTACCACTGTCATGTTTCCTCTTTTAAAAAATCCCCAATCACCATTTTCCCATGAGAAGAATTCTTCTAATTAATAAAAAAATATACTTCAAAGTCTATCTGGATCCTTAATCCTCTATTAACTTTTCAAAATTCATATTCTAAGCATCCTTTTGCTGTTAAAAAAAAAATCTAGAACTTTTAAAATAATATTCAACAAATTCTTTCTTCAAGGAGAAGGCAAGTAGCCTGCAAATACAGTATAAATTTTTCCAGTGTGAGTATAATCTATCCAATATAATGAAGGAAAATATCCCCAAAAGTGATTAAGAAATGAAGTTCCTTATGCTTTTTGTCCCTAAAAAGCTGTATGTCTGGTGCGGAAAAATCGGGTCCACATGACAAGATTCAAATTGATTGAAAGCCTATGAAGAGGAATCTTCTCAACTAATGGTCAGCACCTGGTGAAAGTCAGATAAGTTAGATAAGGGTCAACAGAAATCAAAGGAGACTCTCAGCCACTCTACTCGTAAACAGATTGCAATTCTTGATATCTATCATGAGAAGCAGCTGCTGTTTGATTCACCTTTCCCCCATAGATCTATTTTCCCCAAGAAATCATCCAGAGTGATCCTTGTGAATCTTCACTGTCCATTTCCCTTTATACTTACTTTTCTCATGTACTTATATACCTTTTTAAACTGTGCCAGATCTTTAACTGGTCAGTTTAAAGATTTTAACTATATTTGTTTTTCTCCCTTTGCTCTTGCTTCTGGTAAAATCCTCCATCCATAATCTTCATTTTGTAGCTGTGTCTGCTTGCTCTAATCTCAAAGGTTATTCCTTGTGCTAGCATTAGGGGGAGTCTTTTCCAAATTTCATAGAATTTTATCCATATCCTGAATAGTAGACATTGCTTCTATTGCTTACAATTTTAAAATTATGTTTAAATGGAAATCCCCCTAAATTCCCATCTTTATCAACAGTTATGTTGGAGGCTTGAATACATTTATTCTTGATTAATTTTTTCTCTAGTACATTCATTAAGAAAATTATTATATGCTTGTTTTTCAACTTCACAAGTCTGTACATGTCCTTTCACACAAATGTAAATCTGTGAGGACATTGCTCAGTTTCATCATAATAGCATCTGTTTATTATATTTAGTTTTTTTTGCTGTTAACTCTAATGGAAAAGTTGTTTCATCTATCCTTAAAATTCAAAGCAAATTTCAACAATAGCCATTAGTTGAAATTATGAAAATATCTATCTAGGCATGTATCAATCCCCCCCCTCTCTCTGTGTGTGTATGTGTGTGTGTATTATCTATATGTGCATATGTTCATATGAGTATACATTTATCAGGCAATGACACTGACAATCGTCAGATTCATAAATAATACTAAACATAAAACAAATAACAATGGTAAGATTTGCCCAGCACAGCAAGTACACCACCAAATAAAAGTTTTAGAGAATAGCGCAATATACAGGACCATTAAATACATATAATAATGGCAGTTAGGAGAGAAAGCAAAAATAAAAAATGGTTCAATTTTTTGCTTTGTGTTATCAGTGAGTGATGGTCCCATCACAATGATTTGTCTCTTAAAATTGCTATAGAGATCTTTGAAAGAAACATCCATAAAATATATATAACATTCGTATTAATTATCAAGGTATTTGTAATTATTTGCTCTATGATTTAATAAATATTTTATTTAAATTAATATTAATGTTCACATGCTAAATAATATCGATCATTACACAGCCCAGTTATTCACCTGTTAAGAGGTAGATACTTTCTTATGCATATGAACAATATGCACAAATTTTGCAGACAGTTAGCAGCTACACCTATTGAACATGCAAAGGTGATTTTCAGAAGATATCACATAATTCTGTTGCTTAGAGGCTTGAGTGATGCTACCAAGAGACTGGCTGTAATAAATGGTTTGTTTGTGTTTCAGGATCAATAAGATGAGCTAAACTGTAGCTTCTATATTCTGGATATTTACAAATTATGTTGCATCTGTTTCATAAAGCATAATATTATATTGATTCAATTTCAGTTTCTATTTAGCAAGTTATTACCAGCCTGTGGGTGTCATTATGAACTGAGATGCTCCCATTAATGACTGCCTTTGTTCAGATGCCCAAATGCTGGTTTGAACCTATTTCTCTAAACTGCAGCATTTCATATTCATATAATAAGATATTAGATCTGTCAAATATAAAAGCATCGAAACATATATTTTAATGTACTATATTCCTGCATTTAGTGATGAAGTTATTACTGTTAATTTCAATGGTGTGTCAGCAGCCTTGTGAATAAGACTGAAATTGAAATCTTCTCAAAAAATAATTCACAGTTCTGAGTGCTTGTTAACTAGAAATTGATTGCTAACATATGCAACTAGGCACACGAAAAATATTTGAATTTCTTTTAAAAGTTCATTCTGTGATCTTCAGAGGTACTCATAAAATCGGCAAATTAACTTTCTTGAAGAAGGCCAGTTAAACTTGTTACCAGTTCATGTTGCTGTCTTTAATTTCTTGCATACAATATCCTGAAATAATCAATTGTCTTGCATATTTATCTCATGGCATGGAATAGGTGTAAAAGTTGTTTCAACATTTTCCATAAGTATTAAATCGTATCTACATAACTGGATCCTGTACAGAGAGAAGAAAATATACAATCAGGAAAAAGTGTATTTTATTATTATTGTCCATAAGTAATATTCATCCTATATTTAACCAGTGTTTTTAAGAGAAACCAGGACTCATTTTCAGTGTATTAGCAATATAATACAGCATAATATATGATAACAGATTTACCTCCCCATTCTCTTCCCCACAAACCTATCTTTTTTACTAGTCTTATTAATGTATTTTCTTTGTTCTCTTTTTCCTTGTTTGTTGTATTACTCTATTATTTTAAATTTCCTTTGTTTAAACTTCCTTTTTATTTCTTTATATTTTATGGCTTTGAGCTTCCTAGGCAAGATAGGGAGCAAATAAATTTAACAACAACAACAACAATTATAATAATAATATATTATAATATATATTATTATAATGTTCAGTTGACTGAGTTTCATGTTTAATGATGATAATAATCATAATCATCATCATCACCATTAGAACAAATGTAATCAAAGCCAGAATAGAAAAATCTGCTGATGATCCCAAATGCAGATTCTGCAAAGAAGCGGATGAAACTATTGATCACATACTGAACTGTTGTAAGACAATAGCTCAGACCGACTACAAACAATGTCACAACACAGTTGCTCAGATGGTCCACTGGAACTTGTGTCACAACTACCATCTGCCTGTAGCAAAGAACTGGTGGGATCATAAGCCTGAAAAAGTGATTGAAAATGAGCATACAAAACTACTGTGGGATTTCTGAATACAGACTGATAAAGTTTTGGAACACAATACCCTGGATATCACGATTGTGGAAAAGAAAAAAGTGTGGATAGTCAACATTGCTATACTGGGTGACAGCAGAATTGATGAGAAACAACTTGAAAAAGTCACCAGATATCAAGATTTGAGAATTGAATTGCAGAGACTCTGGCATAATCCAGTGCAGGTAGTTCCAGTGTACTCAGCACACTGGGAGCTGGGCCTAAAGACCTAGGCAAGCACTTAAAAACGGCGCTGACAAGATCACCATTGGTCAGCTGCAGAAGGCCACCTTACTGGGATCTGCTCGCATAATTTGCCAATGCATCACGTAGACCTAAACTTGGGAAGTGTTCAACTAGTGATCTGTGATACGAAATCCAGCATAGTTATCTCGTTTGCTGTGTATACTGTCATTTTGTGTAAATATTATTATTATTATTATTATTATTATTATTATTATTATTATTATTATTATTATTATTATTATTATTATTATTATTATACTAAACCATGTCCAAAACAGATGGGAATAGATTTTAATCTTATTTACTCCTCTATCTTTAATTCTTTTACCCTTTGAACTGATCATCCAAAGTTATTTTAAAAAATCCATATTGTACTGTTTCCAAATCATATATAAAGATGTATAAAAACACTGGTCTGTACACTCTCAGAAATGCTTTTTTCTCCAAACCTTTTAGAATAAAAGCCACTGGTCTTTGCAAAAGTCTTTAGGTATCACCCAATAGCCAAACCTATTAGATAGGTAAAGCCCAGAATACTCATCCGCAGCTAAGTGTTATAGTTTAGATATATGTACCTTAATCACAAGCTATCTGGCTGACATTTCAGAACTTTTTTTATTAAATTAAGTGTCGGAACAATTATTTTATTGCATAATCAATCATTTTATTGCATATGCTGAATAATATTAAAGGAAATCAATTCTAGAAAAAAGCATTTCTGTTTCAAGCAAAAGAAATTTTTAAATAGCTACTAATTTCTATATAATATGCACCAGTCTTTATTTGAGAAATGATTTCCATGACTGTTCCTGAGATGGAGCAACCAATACAGCTATACATTATCTATCAATATAATCAAGAATTCTTGCAGATGTACAGTAGTTCTACTTTTCGGCCCCACGGTAAATACAGAAAAAAAAATCTTTCTAACACGTTTAACATTTAAATAAATTAAAAAAGATAGTAAGATTATATTCCTTGTCCAGGTTTTCTCAGCTTCTAAGCTAAACTATTGGCATGCATTAATTTAATGTAATTCTTAGATATTACCTTACATCTTACATCTATATATTACCTTACATCTGTATATTTTCTATCTATTGTGTCCTAATTTGATTTAATTTGCTAATTTGTTTAAATTAGCATTCTTAGAGTTCTGAAACTCACATGACATTCTTCTGAAAATATTCCCTTCAGATGCAGTTTTAGCAAATTTTGTACTTAATTTTCTAACTCAGTTTTAAGAAACAGTGCCTTCAATCAAAACTATTCTGTCATCCCTAAGTGCTATCATTGAGCAACAGGATTTGTGGTTCAGCCTTTTTTTAATTTTTTTTTTTCCAGATCATGAAGCTATCACAAAATGACAATCTGTGTTACCTTTCTGGATGTGAGAGAGATTTTAATCTCATTTCGAGAACCCTAAGCTTGTACTTGGGGCCAACTGTACTCCTTGTAGAAAATGTCAAACCAATTGCTGAAATGTTTCCAAAATCCAAATAAAATCCAGCAAGTATCTTTGCTTGCCTATATTGTTGAAATACAGCGGCATCACTAAAGAAGAAAAAAAAGAATTATTCAATGTATGCCTCTTTATAAAATAAGATTCAATGTGTTATGCAATGGGTTCCAAACATCTTTAAAAAACAAACAAGAATAGAATATAGAAATGACTACAAACCTTGGTCCAGGCAGAAGCAGCAGGAAATATATTTTGACAACTGGATTCTCAAATATTTCCAGTACAGATTGTAACAGCATTGTGAACTGATCTACGAAAGGTCTTATTATACCTTAAGTCTGCTCAGCTGAAGGCTGAACAAGCAAAATTAGCCATTTATTTGTCCACAAGACATCAGAAGACAAGAAAATACATGCACCTCCATCTTGCTGCAGCAGGATTGTGACAATCAAAACCTTCTCCTTTTGAATTACCTAGTACATATATTGTAAGGTAGGCAGACAGCTATGGCTATCAGCACCGGCTTTTGGTACCAGTCTGTTGAAAAATAACCATGAAGTGAAGGAAGTCACTTGCAATGGCCACTTCCAGCCTCCTACAATACCTACTTTCTTATTTTTCCTTTGGCACTGCTACATTTATATTTCTACTGAGCACTGAAATAAGTGGTTTTTTTACTTAATTCAGCCTTTGGATGCACCCTCTTTTATAAAGAATTTTATAGTTACTATAAATACCTTGTATTTACACAATAGCAATTTCTGAATGTGCATGTACTGATATAAACTTATGTAAATTGAACTCTCTTGTTTTCTCCTCCTGTCATCTTCCTTCCTTCCCCTTTTCCTTCTCTCTCTCCTGATATATACAAGGCAGGTAGCAAAAATAAACAGCATAATTAGAAACCAGAAAGAAAATCTGATTGAAATAGTATTTGCTCAACTTCATATTCTGCATCTTGCATTCCAAGATCAGGGGGCTCTACTCACAGTCACTCATGCCTCATGGTTGGACTATTGCAATGTGCTCTTTATGAGGCTGTCCATGAAGAACATCTGGAAGTGTCAGCTATTGCAAAATGCAGAATGCAACAGAGCAGGCAGTTATGTGTTTCTGTACAAACACATGTTTATACCTTTGTTTGGCAAGCTGCATTGTTAACCAATCTGTTTCTAAATTCAATTCAAGGTGCACATTTTGATGTTTAAAGCTCTACATGGATTATTTGAAGGCTGCCTTTCTCAGATTATATCTTTCCATCCCAACTTTGTTGTATACAGTGTAATTTTGTATCCCATCTAGAGTCACTTGATTGTGAGGTTGGCAACTATATAAATAAGACTAATAAATAACATCCGTACAATTTCAATACAGTTAGTTCTTGCTTACTGACTGCATCATTTAGTGATCATTTAAAGTTACAACTGTGCTCTAAAAATAATTTTGTGATTAATAACTACATTTCAAAGGGTGGGGATTTTCAAAGTTTGGAAGAGTGGGGACAGAGAAAATATAGTCAAAGTCATGTAATTTCCCATCTTGCATCCGCTTCACTTAACGATAGAGCTACTGGTTCCAACTAGGTTGCTAACCAAGGACTACCTCTATTATGTTTTTTTCGTTGCATATTAACTTTCAAACTTCCATTCTAATTCAAAAGTCATTTATCAGTTACTCATTTTATTAATCCTTGTTCAAACTAGTTCTAATTATAGCTGATACTATTTTGCACAAAGAATACCAAAATGAATAAATATATCTCACCTATTAATTCTGGATTCTATTGTATTTCCTGAATTATCTGTTATTTTGATATTTATGAAACCTCTCCTAGTGCTTTTATTCCATGTAATAATATCCAGAGAATAATGATACACTGTGGGAGATAAAAAAAATGTAATTTTATTTTGATTTATTTTCCTCTTTTTCAGAATGGAAAAGAAGAATCCTGGAAAACGGACTTAAGTTTATAGAGCAAAGCCAGAAAGTTATATATCAAGAGACTATTGAAAATGTTCTCAGGCTACAATATCAGAATAATGTATACATTTCAGAGCTAGCTGCATAATAGTAGGTAACAGCTTCATGCTAAGCCATTTTATTGAAAAATGTATCTCTTTTAGCAGCGAACTTTTTTTTATTATACTGAGATTGATCAAAATACCCCATTAATGGCAAGATGGAGCAAGGTAGCAGGTAACATTATTATGCTCTAATTAATCATGATATAAATCTTACATTTGATGCCCTTATAAATTGGCAGATGATATGGATATCTTTTGCTATATATTCAGAATTTTTGCTTGTTTTTGTTCTATATTCTATAGTTGCTGAACTTACTAAGAAAATATTTTTTAAAATTACTCATTCTGTATTACATTTATGATAGTAAACATAGTCATATTTCCTAAGAATGAGACATTCAGTCACTTTATTTCCATAGCACTCTGGAAAGATAGATCATTATATAAAATATATTGTATACAACATAAGGAAAATAGTCTTCTACAACAGGCATTTAAACAATTGATCTGAACTCTATAGAACAACTATATAGATTCTTACACTGAATTAGATTTCATTGAATTCAGCTAAATTTAGTATTAAATTTTCAAATTCAAATTATCACTTGCCACTAAATATCTCTTGTCTTTTGCCTTTAAAAACCATCCAGGTTTTTTTGTTAGATTCACAATTATTAGTAAAATACTATATGCAAAGGAAAAAGTATAGCATTATTTTTATCATATCCAAAATAGCCAATAGTCAATATAACATTTTCCTAGCCGTATGTTATATCACCCATATATTGCCTGCTTCCTAGACCTGAGAGTGAGTAACTGGCCCAAAGTCAACCAGCTGGCTTTGCAAGACTAGAACTCACACTCTCCCAGTTTCTAGCCTGTGCAGTTTTTTGTGCCGTTAACCACTGCACAAAACTGACTATATTGTGATATCGCACAATAGAATAAATGGAAGTCTGGTTTGCAGTATGAAATATTTCTAATAATATAATGCTTTTGTATTTAACTTAAATATGGCACTCTAAGGAGTTGCATAAAGGATTCCATCTTTTATTCATATCAATCAGCCAGAATTAATGATTTTATTAATACTGAATTATTATTTCTGCTTCAAGTTCTGTTTATCTTACAAAGACCTTGAATGCAGTTATTTAATTATGCGTTGAAAACATCAACACAGACACATACAAAAATACACACGGCCCTATTTGTAAGAGACACTAGTACAGATCTCATATGGACCTTTTATAATGTATGGTAGTAAATATTTACCAAATTCTCTGTTTCATTATACTTCTTTTCTTGACATTCATTTTGTTATTATCTAATATAAATCCATCTCTTTCTCATTTTTTATCAGCTCATTTGTCATCCTTTACTAGGTTGCCCAGATAATTTCCTGTTTTTAACATTTTTCTCCAAGCACATAGATCTTTTCAGCATTATACTATTTCATAAATAAAACTGTAATAAAAAACTAAGTTTAATCAAGAATATGTCAAGTTATCTGGACAGTAAAATGCCCTTGGTTTTTTTCCTCCTATTTTTTTCCATAGCAGGAAAAAAAAAGAAAGCTGAAGTAGATGCATGGAAAATAGTTAATGACTTACTGCAAAATGGGTCTTTGTCTGAAGTATCAAAGTAAGCTGTTGTCATGGGAAGATTCTTTTCAAGTAAATGATCCTTCCATTTATCAGCATAATATCCTGAAATTAAAATATATTAAATACAAAATAAACAGATGCAAAAAATACTAAAGATGTATTATTTTATGATGCTCTGTGAAATTAACTTTCCCAGGATATAATAAAAATATTTAAGTGTTACAATTCTATACCAGAAGAAATAAGTTCTGTTAGCTATGAGAAGTTATCAGCTAGATTTTAAGTGAAGCTCTTGATTAACTCTTTTACAAATAATAATGTTATATTAAGCAATAGCTTCAGACAGCACACTGACATAGCAGAAGCACTGCTATTGTAGGCAGGCAATTGATTTTTGATTGGTAAAGCAATTAGACCATAAATCAACATGCCACATTCTACTCTTTTTGTAAGTTAGAAGTTGTTGGGAGGGCAAGTGATTGATTAGTACTGCATGGCTGAAAGAAAAGCTAATCCTTTTCCATTTTAGAAATGTTATGCATAAACAAAGTAAATAAATATATTGGATTGTGTGCTCTGTTTTGTCTGTTTGAGCCTAACAAACCTGCTCATAATCTCATTTATCTTGTTTTAGAAAGATCCCACATAATACTATGAATTAGTCAAAAGCTATAAAGAAATGAAGTTTGAATAAGGAATAGAAAGTAGTATAGCAATTCATCTGAAAATATGAGTGCTTTTTTAATGATTCATTCAGCAAGCAAACTGACTGATCAGGTTTCTATTACAACATCATGGATGGCAGTAATGAAACAACAACTAGACCAAGCATACTGTCAGTGCACATAGATAATTTGCATGTTTTATTATTTGTCTCTTCATTTGAGCAGCTAAAGAAATATACAGAAATAACAGCATTCAAACAAGCTACGGTCCTAAGCCAGTTTAAAGTATTATTATTCCTAATCTATTTTACTAATTTTCTTTTCAGAAAAGCAGAAGTAATCTGTGTTAGTAAACTGTTCATTCAGCTGTGATTTATAATATTAGGATTTCTGGTTTAATATGAAGTAAAATATGACCAAGGTGCAACAAAGTCCCCATGGGTTTCTACAACCAACAGAGAGAGCCAAAACAATCTTTGATCAGGATGACAGAATATTTAATAATGTAAGTTTCATCAGCCATTCCTCACATAAAATATATCTAGAATATGTAAATAGTATAAATCCATTTAATGGATCCTAGCTTCTATTCACATGATGCAGAATGTCTTCAGGAGGGGAATCTGCCTACTATAGCTGAAGGCAATCCTAGATGCAGCTTACTCATGTACCAGTAGGACTTCAAGTACTCATACACCCTGCAAGTAAAATGTGACCAACACATAAAATCAGTGTGTTTATTTGTACATTTAAGAATTAATACTTAATTCTTTTAAAGCATAATGATAGTGATTTTTTAAAAAAATGTATTTATTTGCATGATGATTTACAAATAGTGCACCTGTTTCATTTTTATTTCTTTTAGGATATATTTCAGGCATATATTTTTAATTCATTTGCAACAGGAAACTTTAGAATATCCAGTTCTCTTAAACTATCTTTCACTCTTATGGTGGTGTGATATGGAGGCTTCCAGTTTTGGAAATAAATTTTAAGATTCCATCAAGTCTCCCAGCTTAAAAAAATACAATTTCTGACTCTTCCTTTGGAGTGTTAAAATTAACCATGAAGAATTCTGTTTCCACAATAGCCAAATTGACATTCATCCTTTGATTCTGATGCAGTATCAGCAACATCTGAGTAAAACCTTATTGTACGTTGCTTGAAATGGAGAAAATACAGAACATATGCATTTTCTTCTACGAAGAAAATAATTCTCAACTTTTTCCTCATCCTGTTTCCTGTAGGAACAACAAAATATGATGGCATCTATATGACACCAAATAACTCAATACTTTTACTGTGAAGCAGTATATAAGTCTACGTGCTATTGCTATTGCGATTTATTACAACAATTTTTTTGCCTAAAATCTTATATATTTTGGAAAGATAATGTCAAGTTTCATAACAGTTAGTAATGATAACTTGATGTTTTGGAATCTCCATTCTCAGCATCATTGTTATTCCCTCATTACGTGCACCAGGGATCACCTAAAATACATTCAAATACTAGCCTACAAATAAATGTGTAGAACCTGAAAATAATAATAATTGTAGTTAATGGTAGTTGTAGTTAACTTTCTTGGTAATTGCTCCTCAATGACTGTTTTTAAAATGAAGTTAACAGCTAAGAAATAGTTGGGAATGTTTTATAAATGATTCAGGAAGCTGAGTTTGAAAATTAAGATATCTGCTTATCTGAGAAGGGTTAATACTATTTAAGACACAGATAACCTAACGATTCATTGGGAGATATTTTATTTTATTTCTTTATTCGTATCCTGTCTTTACAAATAACTCAAGGTAGCAAACATATCCAACACACCTTCCTCCTTCTATTTCCCCCATTAGAACAACAACTGTGAGGTGATTTAAGCTGAGGGGATGACTGGCCCAGCTGGCTTTCATGGCTAAGGCAGCACTTGAACTCACAATCTACTGCTTTCTAGCCTGCTGCTTTAACCATTAGATCAAACTGGCTCTACTAGAAACTGGAGACGAGAGTTAAGTGAAGATATCTTGTGCAGTGCAGTGACTGGTACTATATTCATCTTTAATATAATATTTATATAATATTTGTTCTATAGTTTAAAACAGACAAAAACATGTTTTCCATGTTTTCTTTCTGCCAAAGAAACTAGAGAGCTTTATGCCTAGAATTTTTCACTGTATCAGATTTAAAAAGCATTACATAACAGAATGTTCTGTATATTGTAGAATGCCATCTAAGAAAATCTCCATAAAATATTATTTGAAACACATTACTCTTACCTACTATTGGGCATGGAAGTGATTTAAAATTACAGCTCACACATTTTCCATTCCTGTAATCCTTATACGATTCACAAGGATATGCAGTTATATCACAATTATGTTGTAAAGATGACATATACAAAAAAACAGATCTCTGATGATCACATTTGAAATAAGATGATCCTAGAAGAATCAAAAAGTAAACTCAAGACTATGTAATTATGTTCTGTTTTTCACAAAATAGAATAGCAGCAGCATTTTAAAATTTGCAGTAGTTGCTAGTTAATACTTGAAGGGGAGACTCCCCAGAAACTCCTAACTATAGCTTAAACTGGAATTACATTAAGTTAAATTACATTCTGGAAAAACCATTTGTATACAGCTGCCAAAAAATCCAGCACAGATTTTCCCTTAAAACACAAGAGTAGAGAGTGACTCTTTGCCTTTTACTTCATGACTATCTTCTGCATTTAAGTCCCCAATTCTTTCTTTTCCCTTCCTGAATTGCTTATTTTGCTCTCCCAGCATTTTCCAAGCAAGGTCCAAACAAGAACACCTAGAGATTTTGTGCAGATTGATTTCTCAACCATGTGTTCTAACTACAGTAGGGCTTTCTGTCCTTCCTGGGCAAAAAAGGAAACTTACTCATATTTTCACATTTAAATCCTAATATAAGCCTGAACAATCTAGATTTATGCTTGTTTAATATATAGCACTCAAGAGCAGGATTCAATGAATAGTTTAAAAGAATACTAAAAATTACTGAATCAGTAAATCTTGATTCTATACAAAATTGTATTATTTTTTTAAAGTACACTAACATAATTGCCTTCATGAATGAATGAATGACTTCACTACAATTAAACCCCTCAACAAATTCCTGTAATAATTAATTTATCTATATTTACCACTAAGTATTGTCTTTGGACATCCAGGCTGATCAGTTCCTCCATTTGGATAGAAGTCAATGTGTCCCAAAGACTCCTTGAGACCAAAACCTAACAATGAAATACATAGTGAAGAAAAAATAAATAAAGCACCTTAACCACAATACTCCTGCCCACAAAAAATTAGAGCTTAATCTCTCACATATTTGTAAAAGCATTAAAAGTAATAAAAATAATAATAATAATAGCATTAAATAAAATAATAACAATAATAGCAATAAAATAATAATAGCATTAAAAATAATAGCATTAAGATATCAAAGAGCTAAGGGTGGGTATTACTAAAACACTGAAATTTATAATCTACATCACAGAAATTCTAAACGTTTCACTGAAATCAATCATAAAATAAGGAACTGATTGCTTCAAGGAGCTTGGTTAGGAGATGAAATGGAATCTACAAGCATTAAGGTGATGTCCTAATATTTGCTCAAATATTTGCTCAAATTATGAATTTACTTTCAAATTCATAATTTTATATTTTAGCTGTAATCTTATATAAAAGGGAATTTCCTTTTAAATGTCAATGCTAAATTGATTTTTTTTCCTTTGTTGTTATTTATTTTTAAAAGAACTTTAGTATCTTACTGTAGGCAATACCATCATGAGTTTAAATAATACTTTTGAACTGAAAAACAGGATTTTTAAACAAATATTATAATGCGGAGTTTATCCTCTGTTCATAATTAGGATTATTACTAAATCCACTGGTATTAGCTGGGTTAAAGTTTCTAATGAACTTAAAGAATTTATACCTGCTGTAAGAAATGTATTTTGAATTGATATTTTAAAAAATAGCTCCTCCGATGTGGAACTGTAGTTTAGAAAATAACTTTTTCTGTATCAGGAAAGTCTCCAATTCAGAGACAAATGAAAAAGTTCTTACTATGTTTTTGCCAAATCTTTAATCACAAGCCTTTTAGCATATCCTAAATATCTAGTTGGATTCCAGTCATAATAATTGCATACATCCTGGCCAAAAATATGTATTTTGAGATGGAACTTATTCTCTCATAGATATGTACAGATTCTAGTGGATTCATACCAGGAAGTGAAGTTGGGTGAGAGGGAATCATTCAAATACAGAATGCTCAAGATCCAAATGTGTAATAATTACCATCAGTATCAGAATGAATGACATCCACAAACTGGGCATCAGTATGATCCAGTCTCTCATTAGCCATCTTTCTGGCAAACAATGGACCTGCTGGGTCAAGACCTAGAGTAGATTCAAAGCAGAGCTCATAAGAATAATATGCAAGCATTGTTTAAATGTAAGTACTATAAGTAACACAATATTAACAACAAAACAGAGTCATTATTTAGCGGACAGGTAAACTTCTTATTAGCGCTCCCCTTCCTAAAAGTCTAAATCTTAAATGTAGTGGCAGCAATCTAATTAATATATACATATGGAGATATTACTAAGGAGACACTAAGGAAAAAGACAAGTTGCGATTCTACATGGAAAGTTTCTACAATGTGCACACTGATCGAAATATTATGTTAGAAATCACGACTTAACATCATTTTATGAAGAGATTAAAGGTTTGTTCAGCGATCAGGAACTTAGGTCCAAGTTACCTTTATTGGTTTCACATTACACTACTTTCACATGAGATACAGCCTAATTTAAAGGATATTTTCATTTAAACCAATGCACTGATGTCTCTATCAAACCATAGTAATATATTAAATAGCAGATATTTGGAGGGCTTTCTTGGCCATTTCTCTGAGCCATTAGTCAAGTTCAGTTTGTGAACTTGTGATATATATATATCACCATTGTGAAAAGCCCTAAAACTGGCAAGCAGGCATAGCAATGTCTAGAGCAGATCATACATCTCTCAAACAACATTCCTGTGCTTTTCTTGTTAATAGAAATGTGTGATGACACTGCTCAGTTGCAGAATTGTTGTTTTTGTTTTCATTTGTAAAAGAGTGTCAAAATAGATTCCCATTGCAATACTTTATATGAAAGAATTCTGCTATAAAACATGCTCCAAATTTGCTAAAACTAGCCAGCTTCTAAAATTCAACCTGGAAGACTGTTTGAAGTTTATTCAGTTTGTAAGCCTCACCTGTAATTCTTCCAATTTTGCCATTATATGTCTTCCCAACAAATCCAGCTATATGAGCCCCAAGGCTTACACCAATCATATAAATAGAATCAACAACAACACCATTTTCCTGTGGGGGGGGGAGTTATGGAAAGAGGGTTATAGAAATGTAAATCATAGAATATTTGATATAATTAGGAAATTCAAACAGAATTTATTCTAGTTCCTTACACTGACATCCTGCCAATATGTTATACCATATATCCAAAGATTTTAAAGAACAATTAAATAACTTCAGAATAAAAATATGACACTGCAGCAGTAAGGCCAAGACTATTGCATATTTCATCTCAGAAATGTGCTGTGTTAGTTTATAAATAAAACTATAACACATCAACATGACCTAATTTCCCCGCCCCCCCACTTATACACTACAACAGATTGAGGTAAATTTTGTGATAGTACCATATAACTACATCCTATCCAGAAGCACTCCAAATCATCATCAGCTCATGGAGAACAACAGAGATATTTGTAAGTGGCATAACAATGTTGCACATTTCACTGTACGTAGTTGAACACAAATGAATTGTTTTGTAGAAAAAGAAAAAGAAATGCTACTATTATAATCTAATCCTGATTAGGGATTGTGCATGTACGATAAATTCATTTGTATCGTAAAGTAGAAAAAAAGCTTTCAGGAAAGTAGCTTGATTTCTAATACAGTGAAATGAAACAGTATACACAAAGAAATTTGTATCTATGTATTTCAGTAAAGTAATTCTGATAGGACAATGTGGAGTTAGCCTTCTATGGCATTGCCAACAAGGCTGCCATCTGAAATTAAATTATTCCTAGGAACAACTACAATATGGTAGTAAGTGCTATATATACAGACATATAATTTATGAATCTTGTTAGATTTTAATATTTTTTATGGTTGGAGTTTTCCAGTTTTCCAGCCATAAAAGAAGCTAAGGTTTTAACACCCAACAACACTTAGCTATGTTCTGTCTGTTCACATTATTTTCCTATCATAGTAAAATTCTATGACAGTCATTTCAGAACTTCACAAACATAAAGCAGCCATAACTGATGTTTGCAGTTTGGAGACTAATTTTCTATTTTATGTGGTTTATTTTAAAACATATTTTATTTACAAATAAGTGAAAATAATGAATGTCCACATGCTACTCTTGCAATGATCACACATCTACAGTTGGACAACCATTTAGAAACAGCATGTAACAGAACAGATTGATTGATTTATATCCCACTTTTAATATTTTTACAAATAACCCAAATTGGTGCACATATCCAACACACCTTCCACCTCCTATTGTCCCCACAACAATGCCCTTGTGGCCCAAGGTCACCCAGCTGGCACTAATGGTTAACGGGGGACTAGACTCACAATCTTCTGGGTTCTAGTCTAGTACCTTAACCACTAGATCAAATAGACTTTATACTGTAGTTGTATAAGTATTGCTCATAACAGTCTGAATACATGCTCATGCATTTTCCACAAGAATACAAAAGCATTGTCTATAAAGTAGATAATGATCCCCTATTATAGCCCAGAGTTCTCTATTTTTACAAGAAACAACAATGAATATACAGTACAATCAACCTGATAGAGTTAACTGGGCAAGTAGATGAATCTTTCTCTGATATCAATATTATATATAACTTTCTTACCAACATTTGATCAATAAGATGTGTTACGCTGGGTACTACTTTCTTCGCTCTAGAAACAGCACTAAAATAATTCACTGTTGTTGCACCCCGATTCCAATCTACTATAATGATGTTGAAGTCTTGTTTTTCAAGCAGAAGATTTTTAATTGTATCAATCCATATTGGGGGAGAACCTGTAAATCTATACCCATGGATGATAACAACAATATTCTTGGTTACATTAAAATGTGTAGAAGTTGTTATATTATGTTCATCAAGAAGCTCAGCACATTCTTTATTTCTTCGTGTGTACAAAAGCAGTTTCACCTTCAGATCTGTGCCAATCACAGCATTGCCAAAATTAAGATCTGTGAATTTAGAACATTCTTGACCTAAATTTGTAAAATATAAGCAAAAAAAACAACAACATTTGATCAATATGATTTTTAAAGATCACACTGCATTTCATTTTTCTGCAAGACATCTATGGAATCTCAAATAAGAATATTTTATTTAACTTCACCAACACAATAAATTCAGATCAGAATTCCTGGTTTATAAAAGACAAAATCTAAGAAGTACAAATTTTATGCTGAAAAGAGATAAATCAAACATAATTGGGCTGAGTTCATCCAATTATTCTTTGTTTATCCTTCAAAAAAATTAATATAAATTTCAGAAACTTATAAAATACTACAGAATAACATCATTATTAACAAAAAATTGCTACAAATTAGGACTCTTAAAAAATGTTTAATATGCTTTAAGGAGTAGATCCGGGATTTTGAAAACACTGTACTTTATTCTGCTTGTTCTGGATGAAAGCCATTCTGATTTGTTGATTCCAGAACATGATTTGAAAGAATTGAGTTCAGCCCCCTCATTACCTAGCATGGGAAACACATACAAGAATAAACAGGTATAACTCTTAAAAAAATAAAATGTTCAACAAAAATGCTCAAATCTTTGGCATGAGGACTGAATAAACTGCCAAGAAGCATCTGATGTCAATTGTCAAGTAACCTTATCTTCTATAGCATTTAATTGAATGTTTTGATTTTTATTATTTTTCTAAGGAAGGAAACCTTGTGAAATTGTTACTGTTGACATGCCAAGTCTTGCATCTTCATCATTAATAGTAAAGATTGTTTTGGAATGTTCTCTCTCTGGTAGTACAATAATAGCTCTTGTAGTCTGCAGTCTACAGACCTTTCCACACTTATGCCATGAGAAAAAAATAACAAATCTCCTTCCATAGGGCTTTTTCAAATCAGAAAACATGGACAGTTGCAGAATGACACAAGGTGTGTAAGTACAACAGTTTTTCCCAATGTCACAACAATACAATAAGTTCAAAAGCACCACTGAAAAAGTTCCAAGGCAACTAAGACTATCACAAGCAGAGCACCTCTTTGTTGTTATCTAAAATATCTTTTTCAGGTGACCTTGAAAAATGATGTAGCTGCTTTAACAGTTGATTTAATTTTTCTTGCGGAAACCATGGTTGCTTTAGTTAGTAGTGCAGTAGAATGGTGATGTGCTCTCTTGACATCTGAAGCACATCTCAATCTTAGGCTGAACTTTACTAAACACTGGCTATATTTTACAAAATATTTCAAAAGCTTTTTTCCTCTTCTATGGGTATAATTAGGTTTGCATTTACTGTTTATTATCGAGGATATACAAATATGAGATAAAAAAAAACATGGGAACAGATTAAAAATAAGTTTCCAGATGTTTTCTTATTTTATTCAGAAACAACAACAAAAAATATGCAGTTTGAATATCAACCAAGCCTTGTCAGAGCAGATATGTTTCACCAGCTACAACTTTGTCAATTGTTTGTCATTCTTTAGCAGTTTCCCATTTCTCAATTAATGTAAAAGTACTAAGCAAGGTTTTTGTAAAACGAGATAAGATGTATGCCTAACGTGTGTATGCCCTGCGAGTGCTTAGTTACTAGTATTACTCTTATTTAATACTATACATTTAAGAAAAAAAGAGCTTTTGTTATTGACCGATACTCAGAGTTCAAAAATTCATTGACAATCTGTTGGCCCTTTAACAGGCAAACATCTTCTATCTACCATTTTCAAAGGTAGTCCCAGATCATCTAGTCAAGCATACTATAATTCAGCTTTTCTTTAGCATTCTTTAGCACTCTTCTACTCAGAAAATGTTCTACTTTGAACATTTCAGTGACCTTTGACCCATTGCCACCAATATTCTATAAATCTTAACATAGTTGCTAAGACGATTTTAACAACTAACTTTCTCTATATACTACAACTTTTGTTCCTGTAATCTTCAATTTGGCAAAACAGTGCATCATAGGGCAATAATTTTGAACCAAGGTACCTCAAATGGGGTACCTCAAATTTTATAAAATATTTAATGATGTAAAAACTATCATAAAACAATAATGCAGCATAATAGAAAACTTCATAAAACATTTCCTGTGCTAATGTTCAACATGGGTTATTTTTATTCTTCCCAACATCTGCTCCAAACTTCACATAGCTTCAGGATCCATGTGTAGTTAACATCAAAACATAGCTACTGCTGGTTTGTTACACTGCCATTTAGACAAATTAGCTCTCTAACACAGCACTGCTGTGGAAACCTAACTTTTATATATGTAAGCTGTGCTAGTGTTTATAGCAGGAAGGGTCAGGTGTTTAAAGCCAAAGGTCAATTTTACTTTTACTTCATTCTTTCCCCATGCCATTTCTGTTCAGATAAGATAATACCTTGAGGCTAAACATGAATACAAGACAACCTGACAGTTAAAGGCTGCATTTGGACATAAATTAGTCTCCTAGCTTAACCTATGCCATTATGCTAATACAAAATTTCACAATGCTTTTCAATTAATTCTGTGAATCAAGCCAGATTCTACCCTGAATAGGGATTACAGGTTCGTAAAAGGGGAGATTTTATTTTATTTGTAATTTATTATGCATAATGCATACACTACCCTAAAAACAAGCGTTAATATATTCAATACAATCTAGTTT
The DNA here is from genome assembly GCF_028640845.1 of Ahaetulla prasina. Lineage (NCBI taxonomy): Eukaryota > Metazoa > Chordata > Lepidosauria > Squamata > Colubridae > Ahaetulla > Ahaetulla prasina. Next base: position 49,488,597 of record NC_080543.1, read on the forward strand.
TGACTAAATCCCTAATTATAAGTCTTTTAAATCATTTAAACAAATGAACATGTTACACCTTCTCTAATAGTGTCCTCAGTCATATGTAATATAGTTTAATGAATAAGCCATAATTGATTAGACTTAGAAAAATAAGCAGTATGGTTTACAAATCAAAAGGATAGTTAAATTCACGTAACTATCCTTATCTTGGAGTAGGATATCGATTCAAATTAATAATGACAGCAGTACTCATAAGTATATAACACAATGCTCAACATGTTAAGTCCAAACCAATAATATGATTTAGTACATTATGAATCTAGTGAATAACTTTTCAACTTTACAGTATGTCCTTTTAACTCAAGATATTAGAAAATGTAACATCTTCTCCATGCTTCTGATCTAATGCTGTAAAACCTATTGCATTAAACTGAAATAATGAAATAATGAAACCACATAGAACTGATCTAACAACAAACCTTTATATAGAAATTCAAATATCTTAAATTGTTCTACATTAAAAAACCTTTTAACTCTATTCAGAACTGTTTTTAATTCAAGTTTCATACTAGTATTTAAGATAATGATTCATTATTTCTTTTTAGAATTTGAGTATCTTATATTTATGATAAAATGTTCAGAGGTAACATTCCAATGGCTTTCTTACCTGCTCTCGCACAGTATGCCGCAAAACAAATGAAAAAACAGAACCTCAACATTGGGAGTATCGGAAAGTAGCATGTAACAGAAGGATGGTACTGCTATTTCCTTGAACATGTTGATTTTTGCTTAAATTAAACGTCACCACAGGCGTGGTACACTGAAGGAAGTAGTTGGCAGATTAAAGTCCAGTCTTAGAGTTTTTGCAATCTACAGTTCCTCCTCCCAATTTAAATAGGTGAGGCAGTTTCTTTTCCTGAGGAGCTGTATATCTTTTAAATCACAAAAAGTTCTTTCCTCTAGATTCTCAAAACCAGATTTTATACGGCTTTTTTTACAGTTCCTGATCTGCTATGAACAGGCAATATTTTGTGGCATATAGAGTAGATATAATAATTTCAATTTTCAAAAAGAATTGATTTCATTTATTTGAATGTTTGTTGAGTATCTACACATTTTAATACTCAAAATATAAAAGATGATATAGATGTTTGTAACATTAGCAATTTGGCAATATAGCTTTTCCCTCTTGAATAATACAATGGTTCTGTATTTTCAAAAAAGCTTGTAATTTTCTAATTTAATATTTTTTTTTATTTACATTTTATCCCGCCCTTCTCCGAAGACTCAGGGCGGCTTACACTATGTTAGCAATAGTCTTCATTCTATTTGTATATTTATATACAAAGTCAACTTAAGTCTGATAATGAATAATATAAGCTTACTAAAGAATTTAGGTATTCCAATTAACATAAGTACTAAAACCAAGAATGATAGAACAGATCATTACGTTGCTTTCCCCCTTACAATTCACAGTAATACAGCAAGTCTTGATGCTTTATTTTTTTATCTTCTTGTTTTGATATTAGTATCATTGTTTTATTTTGTATTCTCTTTATGGTATTTCATTGAAATCTATTGATTTTATTAAATGTATTTATTTTTATATTTTCTGAATAATCTATTTGTATGATTCTTGACCATATATTTGTCAGTTACGATGACTGGAAGACATTCTTTTGGAAAATCCCTAGAACTTGTCAAAAGAAAGTAGCAATGTACCTTCAGGAAAAGAATAGAGAAAAATCAAAAGGTATGTTTCTAAATTTAAATGTGTGATTTTCAGAATAATTATACTTGGTAGGCCAGCTACAGTATTCTTAAATAGCCTATAGACTGAAATAGAGAACTAGTCAAAAGAAAATTGCTTAATACACAGAGCACAAAGGATTCAGAAGATACATTAGCGAATTATACTGTATCATCAATATATGTCATCAAAGAGGCAATGATATCCTGTCAGAAGAGAAGCATTTATCAGCAAAACCAGGCAGTGGAGTGTTACTTTTTCTGGACTATAACGAGTGGGGAAAGACAGATGTTGGTATCAATCTTCCTCTTGGGAGAAAACAGCAATATAGACACTAACTTCAGAGGAAACAGTTTGGTAGTTTCAGTTATAGCAGTTGCTAATACACATAATGCTTTCGTTGATATGACAGGAGGGAGGAGTGCAGTTTTTCTCATTCCATAAAAGTTGCGTGGCTAGGCCCCGCTGAGATCAGTGTGTCAAAAGTCATCCTTTCTGCTGAAAAACGCCGAGTCATCTGTTATGAAATCAGTCTGACTAGTGTCAAATATTTGGTAATTGGTTATTTAAACAAGAAAAAACTGTTATACAGTAGATGAACACGAGTGTTTAATCACACAAACACATTCTACATATGTTGAATATGTGTTATTGTATATCATTTGTCCAGACATTATGCTGATATGGCAGCAAACAGAGGTTTCCTTGCTAGAGAATTGTTATGTCAGTGTGGATCAGATGTCTTCCAAGGCAGGTTTGCAGCTGGGCCATGGTAATGGCCAGTGAGCATGTGCGCACATCCGCATCCTCACTTATGCGAGCAGCAGGCGAGCATGTGCATGTGTGCTCCATTTGCGTGAGCCGCTCACGCAGAACCATCTCCTCTCCCTCCCTGCTGGACTGCAAAGCTGGAAACGTTGGGAAACTCGGTTCTAAGGCTATTAAGACAACTGACAAATATCTACCATATTGATTTCACAAATACCTTTAGTAAAGGGCAAAATATTTATAGATGACTGTGTTCATTATTTTGCTTTTTAAATGTGTGATACAGCTCTGGTTGTAGCTCTCCTTTGTAATATGTGTGTGTGTGGGTGTGGGTGTTTGTGTGGGTGTGGGTGTGGTGTTTGGGTGTGTGTGTGTGTGTGTGAGAGAGAGAAATTATCTGGGGTGAAGACTTTTTTTATTCATTTATTACTTTTAAATAAAGAGTACATTTTGGCAAGACTGTTTAACATTCTCACATCTTGTCCTACGAAAAAATGAAAAAGAAACACCAAAATCCAATTCCAGACAGATTAATCCTTGGAAATGTTTAAATCAGCTGAAGTATTTGCTTTCAACTTACACATTCCAACAAATAATGTCAATTTATGTTAAGTAATAACATAAGAAAGCAAATTTTGTCTCAACCAAGACTGAGGAAATGTTAGGCAATTTATCTGTATCTGAATATCTTTGGGGTGATTTTCTGTCAAGCTAGTGACTTTCCTTCGCAAACACAACATTTTTAATCTTTAAAAAAAAAACACTGGGCACTAATTAAAGGCTTGATAAGCTTCATCAGGCTCCAAATTGTTCCTTTGTTAAAATAGCAAGGTGACTGGGACATTAGCCAAGAAGAGTTCTAAATCGAAGGCAGCTGCAGAAACTGTAACCCAACCACCAATTAATATAGAGTATTCCTTCAACCACCCAGTTGCTGGACTCCCCTTTCAGCTATGGTTTGCAAACATCTCAAATAATGCTTACTGTGAGAAATCATATAAATTAATACAAATAGCCTTCTTATAAAGTAAACAATCTTCTATTAAACCAGTTGCTTGATATTCAAATACAGCAGATGTGAAGATAACTCATTGGCTTCCTTGAATTTAGTGGCTGTAGAATTTTAATTTAGAAATTTCATCCATTCCGTTATTCAAAATTAATAAATTTCAGAACTTTTAAATTTTAGACAAAGTGTTTGTTTTGAAATTTAGTTATTAGAATACTGCTGTCTAACAGAAAGGACAACAGTAAGATCAACCATGAAATTAACCGTGAAATAAGCAAAACTCTTAACACAAAGCATTACATAAGATCATATTGGAAAGAAAAAGCTTCTAAGTCTCTAATATTTTTATTGCTTGAACCATAGTGCAAGGTTTTTTTTAATAAGAATAAAATCCTAAAGCCAGCTCCTAAAGGATCAGACTAATTTTCTTCACAGCTTAATCTTGACAGAGTTACATACTGAAATAATTTCCTTTACAATCATATCAATGTCCAGCTCAAAAGTTGGAAGTACCGAAATAGAGCTAGCCCTCGACTTACAGCCACAATTGAACCCAAAATTTCTGTTGCTAAATTAAACATTTCTTAAGTGAGTGTGCCCCATTTACAACCTTTCTTGCCACAATTGTTAAAAGAATCACTGTAGTTGTTAAACTGTGGTTAAATGTATCTGGCTTCTCCATTGACTTTGCTTGTCAAAAGGTTGGAAAAGAAGGTTAGTTAGGGTGGAAGAAGGGAGGAGTGAAGAAGGAGGAGAGGAAGTAGTAAAGTGAAGGAGATGAAGGATATGAAAGTAGTAGAGGGTAGAGAGGGAGGTTGTGAAGAAAGGAAGTGGCAGTCGGGCAGGCCTGAATCAGTAATAAATAAAAATTAATGATTAATGATGGATAATAGTTTGTACATAAATATGATGTTGGAAAATGGAAATAAAAATTATTTTTAAAAAAAGGTTGGAAAAGGTGATCAGATGACCCTAGGATACTGCAACCATCATAAATATGAGTCTGTTGCCAAGCATCTGAAGTTTGATTGCATGACTATAGGGATGTGACAATGGTCATAAGTGTGAAAACTGGTCATGTCACCTTTTTCAGTGCCTTTGTAACTTTGAATGGTCACAAAATGAACTGTTGTAAGTCGAGGACTACCTGTACAATATCAAAAATAACGCTTTCTTATTTTTCATGCAATGGAATCCAATGGTTTATCAGATGTAACTTCCTTGCCTTTCTTAGACGCAGACTCTATCTTTTGTAATTTGTAATTAAAAGCAATATAATAAAATGACATCTAGTAAATCTATATTCAGTATATCTTTCCGCACTATTCAAATGTTATAAACCATCCTTCCACTAGGATCACACACCTATTCATACATTGCTTTTTATTCTTTAAACTTCTCACCTTTCTCTTTGAGAACCTCAGCAGCTCCATTCACAACTTTCTTAATCTGCACCTTCAACTCAACCTCTACATTGTTCATGCTTATTTGTTTTGCAATCCAATTCTTCATTCTCTCTACATGACCCAACATGCCCTCCCCAACATACTTGGATTTGGGACTGTTTTTCAATCTATTCCTTCAACCCTAATGCATCTTTAACTTCTTTTTGTTTAGCATAAACAATTCTTAAGTATCACACTTCCACCAATTTGTTTAGTTTTCTTTTTCTCCTGACATAGCAACTCCAGTTCTGGCATGACAAAGTGGTCTCAGATGAAACAAACATTTTTTTACTCTCTACTCTTCTGCCAAGTTTCTGACGACTCGCAGTGGTACCTTAATACTGTATGCAGTTCTTTTTTCTTTTTTTTGAAAATTTTTTTTTCTTTAACAAACCACATACAAATTGTTTTTGAACAAGATATTGGTCAGGTACATAATTAAACCCAATTCAATTTTCACTCCCTCAAAATATAATCTATCCAATATGTTTCCCTTTCCCCCTAAAATATTTTATTATTTGCAGATTTCTATTCATAAAGTCTCCCCTTCATGGATTACTGCCTTGTTGTGGCAAAGGGGCTTGCGTAGCTCAATGAAGCTATGAGCTATGCCATGCAGGGACACCCAAGATGGACAGGTCATAGTGGAGAGTTCTGACAAAACGTGATCCAGTGGAGAAGGAAATGGCAACCCACTCCAGTATCGTTGCCATGAAAACCCCATGGACAGTACAAAAAGGAAAAAAGATATGACGCCGGAAGATGAGCCCCTCAGGTCGTAAGGTGTCCAATATGCTACTGGGGAAGAGCAGAGGGTTAGTACTGGTAGCGCCAGAAAGAATGAAGCGACTGAGCCAAAGCCAAAAGGACGCTCAACTGTGGATGTATCTGGTAGTGAAAGGAAAATCCGATGCTGTAAAGATTTTTTCTCCATAGGAACCTGGAATGTAAGATCCATGAATCAAGGCAAGCTGGATGTGGTCAAACAAGAGATGACAAGACTGAACATCGACATCTTAGGAATCAGTGAACTAAAGTGGACAGGAATGGGCAAATTTAATTGAGATGACCATCAGGTATACTACTGTGGGCAAGAATCCCTCAGAAGAAATGGAGTAGCCTTCATAATCAATAAAAGAGTAGGAAAAGCAATACTGGGATACAATCCCCAAAATGACAGAATGATCTCAGCTCGAATCCAAGGCAATCCATTCAATATCACAGTAGTTCAAGTCTATGCCCCAACCACAGGTGCTGAAGAGGATGAAATTGACCAGTTCTATGAAGCCCTACAGCACCTGATAGAATTAACACAAAAAAATGATGTCCTTATCATCATGGGAGATTGGAATGCTAAAGTAGGAAGCCAAAAGATTACCAGAATAACAGGCAAGTTTGGCCTTAGAGTACAAAAGGAAGCAGGGCACAGGCTGATAGAATTCTGTCAAGATAATACGATGGTCATAGCAAACACTCTTTTCCAACAACCTAAGAGATGACTCTACACATGGACATCACCAGATGGTCAACACAGAAATCAGATTGACTATGTGCTCTGCAGCCAAAGATGGAGAAACTCTATACGATCAGTAAAAACAAGACCAGGAGCTGACTGTGGCTCAGATCATGAGTTTCTTCTTGCAAAATTTAGGCTTAAACTGAAGAAAGTAGGGAAAAGCACCAGGCCATTCAGGTATGTACTAAATTGTATCCCTGATGAATATACAGTAGAGGTGACAAATAGATTTAAAGAATTAGATCTGATAGACAGAGTGCCTGAAGAACTATGGACGGAGGTTCCCAACATTGTACAAGAGATAGCAATTAAAACCATTCCAAAGAAAAAGAAGAAGAAATGCGAGAAAGCAAAATGGCTGTCTGAGGAAGCTTTGCAAATAGCTGAGGAAAGAAGAGAAGCAAAAGGCAAGGGAGAAAGAGAAAGATACACCCAGTTAAATGCAGAATTCCAGAGAATAGCTAGAAGAGATAAGAATGCATTCTTAAATGAACAGTGCAAAGAAATAGAAGAAAACAATAGACTAGGGAGGACCAGAGATCTCCTCAAGAAAATTGGAGATATGAAGGGAATGTTTCATGCAAAGATGGGCATGATAAAGGACCAGAATGGCAGGGACCTAACAGAGGCAGAAGAGATTAAGAAGAGGTGGCAAAATTACACAGAAGAACTATACAAGAATAAGCTTAACATCCCTGATAACCACAATGGGGTGGTCACTGACCTTGAGCCAGACATCCTAGAATGTGAAGTCAAATGGGCCTTAGGAAATCTGAGCAACAACAAAGCTAGTGGAGGAGACAGTATTCCAGCTGAGCTATTCAAAATCTTAAAAGACGATGCAGTAAAAGTGCTACACTCAATTTGCCAGCAAATTTGGAAAACTCAACAATGGCCACAGGATTGGAATAGGTCAGTTCCAATTCAAAAGAAAGGCAATACCAAATAATGTTCAAACTATCACACCATTGCACTCATTTCACATGCTAGTAAAGTTGTGCTTAAAATCCTACAAGCTAGGCTCCAGCAGTATGTGGATCAAGAACTACCAGAAGTACAGGCAGGATTTCAAAGAGATAGAGGAACTTGAGATCAAATTGCCAGCATATCATGGAGAAAGCTAGGGAGTTCCAGAAAAACATCTACTTCTGCTTCATTGAAGCTAAAGCCTTTGACTGTGTGGATCACAACAAATTGTGACAAGTTCTTAAAGAGATGAGAGTACCAGACCAAAGTATCCATTTTGTTTCTGTTACAGAGCCCGCACCTTTTTTGTTTCAATTTGTTTCCCTTTATCCAATTTGTCCCATTCGAAGTAAATAGTTTAATTTTAATCCTTTGTTTGCTCTAAATATGTAGAAAATAGAGGAAATAGGAGATGTTCAATTACAGTCCAATTTAGATCCTTCTTTAGTTCCTTTCTTTTTTCCCCTTATATATATGATCTTTAATTAGTCAATAAAACTTTCAAAATTCTCCAAATTTTAATTTAATTAAAAATCTTGTTTTCCACTGTTTATTTAAGGCTCTAGACTTCGGTTCCAAGCCAAATTTGTCAGGTTTTAGGTATCACTTTAATTATTTCCTTCCGGTTTCATATCCCATTTAATTTAGCTTAAGTTAAATTAGCTTAAGAAAAGTTTTTTTCTTAAAAGTTTGTTGCCAATATCTCCCAAAAGTGCCACTTTGTGAGCTGGTGTTAACTTACCCGGCTTGCTTATCTTGTTCAATGTTCCTCCTGCCCATTCTTTGTGGTTGTCCCGACTTTAGGAAGCTGACGATGGCTGCAGTCCACCTTGCTGGGTCAAGGGAAAAAAGCCAGAGCTGTAGGGAACTTGCAACTTCCCTGTTTGCTCCAGCGGCTCCCTCTTTCTTCACTGGCCCTGCAGGGCAGCTATGGTCTGATCCAGACCCCCATAACGAGGGGATTTTCAGCGCTCACCCTGGAATTCCCGGGGTTCACGTTCGTTCCATCGCGATGCTGGCCATGCCTCCCTGCAGTTCTAAGCACTATATTTCCAAAAGGCTGATTGATTAGAACAAATTCAGAGAAAGGTAACAAAGAGGAAATGACAAAGATCTGAGGCCATGCCATATGAATACAGATTGGAAGACTTTGGGATGTTCAATCTGGAGAGAAAAAAACTAAAAGGAGACACAACATTAAACTACTACAGAAGAATATAGAATAAAAAAGTTGTAAGGGATTTTATAGGCCATCTAGTCCAACCCCTGCTCAAGCAGGAGACCCTATAACATTTCTAACAAGTAGCTGTCCAGTCTGTTCTTGAAAGTCTCCAGTGATGAAGCACCCACAACTTCTGAAGGCAATTTGTTTTATTGGTTGATTGTTCTCACTGTCAGAAAATGTCTCCTTCTTTCTAGGCTGAATCTCTCCTTGATCAGTTTCCATTCACAGTTCCTTCTCTGGCCTTTGGGTGCTTTGGAAAATAGGTTGTCCCCAGGGTGAAATGCTCCCGGATCGGACCGATTCGTGCGATCCGGTATTGATGGCAGCTGCTGGTTCGGAGGACCGGCAGCAAAAATCCCTGGCCCCACCCACCCTGCCTCTGCTGAGCCGCACCATCTGCAGAGGTTTTTTTTTTTACTTTTAAAAGCCGGTTTTGCTTCAGCCGAAACATGCCTTTAAAAGTTAAAAAAAAGCCTTTGAAGATCCCGCCCCTCAGCTGAGATCGGCAGAGACTTTAAACTGTAAAAAAATTTTTTTTAAAGTCTACTCTGGAGATCTCACCTGAGTTCCTCATCAGCAGAACCTTACTTGTACTCTTACTTGTAGAAAACACGTTTTCTACAAGTAAGAGTAGAGATTCTAAGGCACTTACCTGATTACTGATGAACGCATGGCTTTTTTTCCAGCCCGAAAGCAGTTTCACTTTCAGCCAGACAGAATCAATTGCTTAGCTAATCTATTTCCTCGGTGATCAACTGGCTGGCTTTGCTGGCTGAGGAACTCTGGGATTTGAAGTCCACAATAAAATAAAATAAAATAAAGTAAAATAAAATAAAATAATAAAATATTTGTGCAGCTTTCTGAGATTTGGTGTGTTTCTATAGTGTTTCACTCTAACTACACAAACACACAAAATCTCAGAAAGCTGTATGTGGCATTGTGTGTGTGTGTGTGTGTAAAGTGTGAAAGTTGGTTTTTGAGCTTTTTGTGGCTGTGTGAAGTGTGAAATGCAGCTGCTTTTACATTGTGTGTGAGTCAGTTGTGTTGTGTTGTGTGTGTGTAAAGTGTGAAAGTTGGTTTTTAGTACCTCTTATTGTTTTTTATACTTTGTTAATTATTTTTATTTATTGTTATTGGCTACGCCCACCCAGTCATCTGATCACCAAGCCACACCCACCAATTAAGCCACGCCCACAGAACCGGTAGGGAAATTTTTTAGATTTCATCCCTGGTTGTCCCCCTCCTCTCTGTGACAGCCCCTCAAATATTGGAGCAATATGGAGCTTAAAACAGAGAAGGCCAATTCTTTATTTTGAGAATGATCATTGTTACAAACTGCAAAGAAAATACAATAACATTACAATAAAACAATAAATGTACAGATAGTTTAATTCCTGGTAAAGATAGCACAACTGGTTGTCAATTTCATGACAACTTTGTATTTTTGCTCTGACAATTCCTAGAAAGACCTGCCCTTTTTCAGCAATTGATCATAAACAGAAGTGAGAAGCGATTTTCCAGTTAAAAATCTTCAAAGGAACTGCAACAGATACAGTAAATGCTCCAATGCTGGAAATTTTAAGATACTTCTGATGGCTTACCATTGTGCATTTTTTTGTGAATGGCATCCTAAAATGTCTTAATAAATGTTGCATTTATTTAATCAAGGGCAGAAAAACCAAATATTTGCCTGAATTTGATTATAAAAGGAAAACAAGTTAATAGAAAAATCTAACTTGGGAGGAATATTCACTTTTGGGATACACACACACACACAGAATACAGGTTTTTGTTTGTTTAATGTTTCAAAATGAAAATTCTTCTTTAAATTTCAGTAATAGGAGGGAACTCTATTGGCTGCAAAAAGGATACTGATGCATCAGCAGCTCTTACAAATTGTCTATATTTTCAATGACATCAGAATGCAATATGAATGCAGTATACTCAGATAACTTGTTTGATAGCAAAACGCTCATCTATAATCCATTATGAACTGTTGTAAGTAGAGGACTACCTGTAGTTGCTTGGAATTTTTTTCTTCTTCAATTGTGTCTGATTCCCAGAGACTGCCTGAACAAGTCTCTGCAACTGTATTTGTTTGGTTATTTGTTTGCAAGGTTTTCAGAAATCATTTGCTATTGTCTCCTTCCTAGGGCTGAGATAAAGTGAATAGTCCAAGGTTAGCCCAAGCTTTGTGCCTAAGGTGGAACTAAAACTTATTGTCTCTGGGTTTCTAACCTATTTCTTAATGACTATACCAAACTGACTTTCATTTGGTATGTTTAAATATATACTATTGTAATGGTAATTACATATGTAAATACAGGTAGTCCTTGACTTACAACCACAATTGGGACTGGAATCTGTTTAACTTGTTGCACATAAGATAAATTGGATCAAATTTTATAATAATTTTTATAGTAGTCACCACAGTTGTTAAGCAAACTATATGGTTAAGTGAATTTAGCTTCCCCAATAGCATTTTTTTGTGATCATGTGACCACAGGATGCTGCAACCAGTCATAAATATGTCTAAGGCTGTCTTAATTTTGAACTATAGTTAAACAAATGATCATGATTCAAGAACTACCTGTACTATAACATGAGTGCTAGAACAAATAGATCTGCCTATGCTTCAGAAAATGTTAAGGCCAGTCACTCCCTCTCTACCCAAACCATCTTACAGAGTTATTATGTAGGAAGCAGAGTTTTGGTTATATTTCTCACCTTGAATTATACATAAAAAGGCAGAATAAATAGCTAACAACAATGTAACATCATATTATACCAAGAAACAATGATGAAACTGATATGAAATAACAAAGTAAATTTCTCTTAAAGTACTTGCCCAAGTATATAAAAAAATTCTCACTAATAAATAACACAGAGAATTCGATTTCAGTTATTTTATGGGGAAAAGGTGTGGGAACATTATGTATGTTGCCTTGAATTGTTCAAAATAATGCCGGGATACAAATTTAATAACAAATGTAAAAAAAAGATCAAACGTGGACAGCAGATTCACTGCATTATCAAGATTTGCCACATGATGGCAGCCCATGTTTGGGAATGGATCATTCTCCATCTTCTACTATACACACACACGAATTCAGAAATCTATGCCACTGAGTTATGAGAGTTGCTAGGATACCGAAGAATAGGAAGTTCGCGCAGCAGTATGTCGGCGTTTAGAGCAACTCGTGTGTGTATGTGTGTAACTTTGCCTTTTACATGTGAGAAAGATACACACAAACATACAAAATCTGCTTCTTAACATCGGAGAAAGTGATTTTAATCATTACTCTTCCCCCCTCCCATAACTAAGAAGCATCACGCCGGAAACTGCCGCAAAGCGCGGCAGCATCCCAGAACGCTTTTTACCGCACAGTCGCGCGACTCCTGTGCTTTACGGCCTCGTGTGCGCTCTCGCCGGGGGCCCTCCCCTTTCGCCGGCTTCCCATTTCTAAACCAGAACTCGCGGCTGCCGGAGCTGGTCTTCCTCACGATCATGACAACCCAAAATAGGGCGGACGAGCCCGACCGGACCCTTTTCGTGGGCAATTTGGAGAGTCGCGTGAAGGAGGAGATTCTCTATGAGCTTTTCTTGCAGGTGCAAGAGCGGGTGAGGCGGGTCCTGTGGGAGGTGGGTGTGTCAGGTGGGAGGTGGGCGTGGCTAGCGATGTAGCTGGGAAGCACGTGTTCGTGTTGCGAGTCCTGTACGCGGTGGTGTGAAGGGATGGGATTGCAGGGTCCGCCCATGCGACGGGATGTTGGGGCGGAAAGATGCCGTCTCATGATTCCCTCCCCCCTTTAATAGCAAAATACTTTTTTCAAAAAAAAAAAAAGTACGACATAAACAATTTCACAAAACCGTATGTCACTCTACAGTTAGTAAACTTGAAGGTGTCACAGGGCTCTGTTTTTACTGCAGCTGAATGTTGTCAGAAGATACCGAGGCATGTCTTCTGCAGTAGTCGACGGGGTCGCCGCGCAAGTGAAATCTGTATTTATTTTATGCTCCATTTCTGAAATACAGTACTGGAAAAAAACTTTAAAAATTTTTTTCGTGGATATGCTTTAAACAAGGTTTATTTTATCTACCCATTCTATACTAAATATTGATGACAACTTACAATCAAGACAAGTTATGTAAGGTGGGGCATTAGAATTCTTAAACAAACAGAAAACCATAATGGGTACTAGTAGGTTTATATTACTTTGGTTTATTAAATAATAGCATATTAGACAAGTGAAACATTTTGGAAGGAGCATGATTTTCTTCTGAGTGTGGAAAAGGTTAGACCTAACCTGCAGTATTTTTAAATAGAAAAAAGAAAAAAAATTGCAATAACATTTAATATGGGATAGAAATTAATGCACATGACATAGAAGTTCATCTTAAAATACAGAATGTCAGGTAATTCCTAGCAACAGAATTGTTTGGAAATTCAAGTAAAATTGAAAGGACCTGACATTATTATTATCAGGTAATCTGATAATGGTCTCCAGCCTTAAATCCAATACTCTGACCTATTAGGAGGAATATAAATTTATAAGCCTCCTATTTACTCATAATTTATTCCCTGTAAATTATCCCATCTAAATATATCCCATCTAATATATTAACAATATATTCAGAATTAAATGAAGGGAAGTGTAATCACATGTAATATCCTCTGTAGTCCTTTCTTGTTTAATATGGATACTTTCTTATAAATATAGAAATATTAAGAACTTCAGTAGTAAAGTGCAAATAAGAAATATTGAGCAGTGGAGTTATGAGTTCAATTCCTTTGTAAGTGATACATTGAAATTGAATTTGGCATATTAATCAGACTTGAACATCTTTTAAATGTTATTTCTGCAATTTAATTTGTTAAAAAGTTTTTTAAATAGGAATAGTATAAAAAGTGTTCATTTTTCCACATAGAGTAGTTTTTCCGACAACTTAAATATTTCATTCTTGACTTAATCTGCCCAATCCATTTAATTGTTGGGTGAAGAAAAATAATTTTAAAATGGGTTATTTGTATTTTAAAGCCCTACCTGTATGTGTAGCTTGCTTCAGCAGATTTATTATTTATTTTTTTATAAACAGGAAGAATCTACATGTTTAAAAGAAAAAGCCTCAGAATGTTTGATTGTCTACTTCCTACCTTTGAAGAAGTTCATCCTCTTCAGTAGGCAATCCAAAGTAGAAGAGTGGAAATGTGTTTTTTTCTTTAAACTTTTCTCTCTCCTAAAAGTGGGGATTAAATAAGCTGAATTTTGTTTGGAAATGTTGATTGTGGCCAAAATATTATTTTTAAAAAATAAATATATCTTAAATTAAAAAAATTAATAGACCTTAAATGTAGAATCTATAGATCTAAATAACACTGAGATGAATCTTGCTGTAATAACTTCATAATTTCAGAAAATAACAACCTGGCCCAGAGGTTAAGGCAATAGACTGCTAATCCATTATGTTCTGCATAATGGTGGATCAAATCTAACCTCAGTCAACAAATCCTGAGAGCCAGTTAATCTGGTGCATGGGTGTCAAACTCGTGGTGTCACATTGCTGTCATGTGTCATTTTGCGACTTTTTTTCCTTCGTGGAACTGGGGTGGGTGTGGCTTGTGTGTTGACACATCCGGTCCACAGGTCACCAGTTTGATACACCTGGTCTAGTGGCTCAGGCACCAGATCAGAAACCAGGAGACTTAAGTTCTAGCCCATTTTTATCATGAAAGCAGTCTGAGTGATTTTGGGCCAGTCACTCTCTCCCAGCCCAGCTTACCTCACAGAGGAGTTGTAGGGAAAATAGGAGGAGGAAGGAATATTAATTATGTTTGCCACCTTCAGTTATTTGTAAAAATAAAATTGAAGCCAATATCTTTTTTCAATGTTTTAACAATTAGATCTTAAGACAATGGAATTAAAAATGAATTATAGTTCGTTATTCTTCCCCAAAAACTCAAATGAGTACAAATGGGATCTTAGCCTTTTACTAGAGTAACTACTTTTTACTGGAAAGATTAAAGAGATGGAATTATTCTCACCTTTCTTGATTTATTATATGCTATTTATTTCACGTGGTATTAGCTAAACTAATGAAATTTATATTTGTTGATATTTATTTATATTTATTTCTCAGAAGTTGTAGCACACTCAATTCTACTTATTAATAAATACTCAGTTCTGGTGAACAATTGTGAATAATTTAAAATAACATTAATTGATAAATAATGGGTGTTCGTTATCTAGTCTAAATCTGAATTATCTCTTTAGCAGCTACTAAGTTTTTGGAAATAACTTATCGATTTTTGAAAGTACATAATTGAAAGATAAATAAATTTAAATGAAGGAAAACAAATTGTTGATAGTGCCTAAAGGCAATCATTTAACTTTGGCTTAAAATAATTGAATATTTATCTCAGTGATTAAATAGCATGCAATATTTGGATAGATAAGCCTCATTTAATTTGAAATATTCATAATTTAATTGTATCCCTTTAATTACTGTTGAACATTAGAGTTGAACATTCCTGCAATGTTTTACTTTTTTATTTCTGCATATAAAATATATGCAGTATATATGCAATATATTCAATATATATTGAATAAAAATATTGCATAAAAATATATGCAATATATTCTGCATATAAAATATGATATATATATATATCTGTAACACTGAGCATAAACATTGAGTGTTTTGTCAGCACCGATTACTATAAAATAACAATATTTCTCTTTTTTCCAGTCACAAGCTATTTCTACTTTCATTGTAATATCAGTGAGAATCAGATTTGGAATTAATTCCACAAAGTAGGCACTTCGTGTGCTTTTAGCTTTGACAGCTACTATCTGAACAAGTTTTAGTTAATGTACTCCAATGTCCATAAGATTTACGTACTGTTAAATTTAAGATTCCAAGAAAAGGGAAAATTTAGTTTAACAACAACAAAATAGGAATAATATAATCTATAGGTGTACAACTGATTCCAGATAAATGCTCTTGTTTTCTTTTGCTCTTGTTTTCTTTTTCTTTCTTCGTACATCATGCCAGTTTACATATTTTCAATTGTTTCTGCAACTTCCTAAGAATTTCCTAAGAACAGACTGGTAAATACCATGAAAGACACGGCTGGGCACAGCTGTAAATGCTCTCATAAGCATTTGCTTATAAGAATGTGTCATTGGAAATATTTTTAGCAATAGAAAATAACGATCAAATCTTTCTCAGCTCTAAATGCACCAACACTAATTTCCAGTCTAAGTTGTTCTCTCCACAATGCTTGTTGCCATCAGTTCTCATTCTACTGGAGAATGAGAAATGGTTCTTATTTTATGGACTAGATACAGCATTTATATCTGAGGATAATATGTTAATTAGATTATGAAATTAATAATTGTCATTGGACTATCTATTTTTCTACAGAATTTAAACTTACAAGATTGTCATAATGTTGAAACTTTCTATTGATTGCCAATACAACATGGAAAATAATATATTAATAAATCTATACTTTGGGTTTATTTTGGTTATATCTTATATTTGATGAGAGTATATGTTTGCTTTTGTTTGAATAGCAGAGTGTTTGCTGTTGTGCATTTTAAAAAATTCTTTAACTGCTTTGATACTTCATCAGGTCCATGTACGGTAAATTATGCCCATAACAGAATAAAACAAGACATATGTAAGTAAGCTGTGAACATACAAGGAAAATTACAATGCACTGCCTCTCTGCACAAAAGAAAAATGGATACATTGATAGAATAGGGTCCATCAAGATTTTGAATGAGTAAGTAACATTTTTGTTTCATATAACAGAATGATAAGAGAATAAATTTTAAGTTTCTTGCAGGCTGGACCGATATCCAAAGTCACCATATGCAAGGACAAAGATGGAAACCCCAAGAGTTTTGGATTTGTCTGCTTTAAACACACAGAGTCAGTGCCTTATGCTATGGCTTTGCTGAATGGGATTCGTTTATATGGAAGACCAATTAAAGTTCAATATCGGTTTGGTAGGTTTAGTTACCTGCCAATAATATTTCATAAAAACTCAGAAATCTCTGGAATGTAAATGTTGTCAAAATCTTGACACATGAAATAATGTGTCAAACAAAATTCTGCTATGACAAAGTATATTTTTCTGTACTTTGGGGTCCATTTACTGAATTAGCATTTTTTAAATAAATAAAACTGATACGTTACCTTTCTGGTCTTTAATAGTCATTCCCTTTCAAAAAGCAAGAAATTTAAATTTTACTAAAGTAAAAAGAGTGATTTTTATTTCTGCAATGATAAACTATTAACCAGGGGTGAAATCTAGAAATTTTCCCTACCAGTTCTGTGGGCGTGGCTTAATTGGTGGGTGTGGCTTGGTGGTCAGGTGATTGAATGGGCATGGTCAATAATAAATAATAAAAATAATAAAGTATACAAAACTTGGGAGGTACCGGTCTACCTTCTTTAAAAATAGAGGCACTGGTCTACTAGCTGCCTACAGCGCTAATCAGCTGTAGTGCAGCCCTTTGAAGTGCCGCGGCAGTCATTTAAGGCCGTTTGCAGCTATATCACCACCGAAAGTTTCAGGGACAGAGAAGAGGAACAGCGAGGCATGGGCATTGGGGAGGGGGCAGGGATTTTTGCTACCGGTTCTCCGAACTACCTGCCCCAATCGCTACCGGATCACGGGATCCGGTCCGAACCGGGAGCATTTCAGCCTTTCTATTAATCCTTATTTCTAAACAAGTGCTTTGATCCATTTTTAATAAATGATTTATCAGATTGCCTTTCTTCTAGTCCTAAAGAAGAATTCTTACCCCATACAGATTTTGTCCAAACCTGCCCCAATTGGGTTTTTTCTTTAGTAAATCAGACAATAGTGGTGTTCAGGAATCATCCTAAAATTACACTTGGGTAATCCCTGAAAGATAAACCAAAGTATTCACTTTTTCCTATTTATAACTAGCATTAAATTGGGTTTCCACAAAGAAGCATTATGTTCCCATATGCACATTTTGTGCTTATGTTTTTTATATTACTATTTTTTTCTAATGAGTCAATTTCACTTATACGTACAAATTGAAATGCATCAATAATGAGTCAGTTTGGTTTAATGGTTAAGGTACCAAGCTAGAAATTGGGAAATTGTGAGTTCAGTCCTACTCACCTCACAGGATTATTGTTGTGAGGAAAATAGGAAGAGGAAGGTACGTTGGATATTTTTTCTGGCTTCAATTATTTGTGAAATAATAAAGGCAGGATACAACTAAGATTTACCTTGGCTAAGATATAGAGAAGTGTTTTGATTCATATAAGGATCTTCTGTTTTCTTCCAGGATATATGACCTCTGAAAGACAAACTGCATTAAAGTTAAATTATAAATTTCCAACAGTTTGTCTTAGATGTGGAATGTTGAGTTGAGAAAAACAAATATAGAACCCCTATCATTTATGAAATGAATTTTGCATTCATTGCATTGTGACTTTTAAAAAATGTTCAGAGGCATACCAAAATAGATAATTTCTCACTAATCTCTACCCTACCTATCAATACACATTTTTTAATTAAAAGGTTGCAATTTAAGTGTGATTACAACAGTTTTGTAAATTTATATATTTTGGACTGTTTATGTTATTTTAGTGAACATGAAAAAAATAATAATTAATTTTGGTATAATTCTGAGATTTGTTTCTATGCATTTTTAGACATATGTACACAAATGCAGTGATATTTTTAATCCTAAAATATTTAGTGTTTCATTTATAGGAAGTACTCACTGCCTAGAGTTAAGCAGTCCTTCCCAGAATATGGATGAGGATGTACAGGCATCAACCTACAGGTAATGTGCATTCAGTTGTCTTTATTGTTGTGAGGTAGGGGTGGGGACAGAAACTGGGGAAGAAAAAAAAATCACCCTTATCATAGCACAAGCCCAGGTACTTTCGTGACACTGTACATTAGAAACCTTGTAGTGCAACATTGTAATACTACTTTGATAATCTTGTAGACTCAGAAGCTGCATGCACATCACTATACACCACTTTCAAAGTATTTGTAAAACCATAAAGCAGATCCTTTATATAGGCCATGGGGTGTGGCTCCATGACTCAGCACTTATCCAGGCCTGCCCCTCCCTTCCTTCTGTTGCCGCTGCCTATCAATTCTCCTGAAGCGAGGGTTACTCCAGTCTGCAGCTGTTGGTAATTGACCTTCCTCAGGCTCACATGCTGTGGGGGAGGGGGAGGGGTCTAGTTGCTCCGTTTGCATGGGCATGGAGCCAGAGCTGGGGGCTGGAGGCACTTCTTCCTGCTCGGCCTGTCTGGGCATGGAGCCAGAGCTGGGGCCGGGAGGCATGCTAGGACATTCCTCAGCGTTCGGAAGCAGATAAGACGGGCCCGGCTGCGGGGAAAGCGGATGAGGCACAACACTACATGTATTAGATTATAGGCTTAGGATATTTATTTGTTTATTTACTATTTATTCATTCAATTTCTATAGCTGCCCATCTTAATCAATGACTGCGTAGCTTACAGTTTATTTAACTGTAACTTCCACCAAAATTAGAATTCCAGTATGTGCGCATTTAGCTGTTTGCTACTATTTCATACTTATTTGTGTAGTTTTAAGTCACATTAAGTTGAGTCAGAGTTTCTGCTTAGCATATAGGAATCTATTGGTAAAGAATTGAAATAGATTCTCTGTATATCGTTAATGGATAAATGACTTTTGGAAACTTTATCCATCCTTGTTTTTAATAGGTATGCAGACTCTTATTGTGATATTCCATTACCTGTTAGTCCTTATCAGGTGAATAATAATCCACATCAGATTTATTCTGCTATTCAGAGCATGGTAAGTTTAGCATAATGATAGTAATACTATCCCAGTAATATGTCATGTGTACGCCGATTCCTTTATTATATACTGCAAGAAACAATTATTAAGAAAGCCAAGATGTCTAATTTTATTACCAATTTTCAGGTGAAATATACTTTATAATTAGCAGTTGGCCTTATTACCCATTTTATCTATCTATACTGTAGATATAAAGGGAGAAATTGACTGGATCCTTCAGCAGTGCTTTTTCTATGTAGTTTTATTATTATTAACATGCCTTGCCTTGTTTTAGAGAGATGTCACGTGATCTCAAAATTACATGAAATAATATGGAATGTGTAGAGTATTTGAAAGCTATAGCTAGTCTAGAAGGCAGTGGTACAAGGCAATTTTGTCTCAATATGTTCGTATAATATCACTGCTCTTAGCTGTACTGATTTCCAGTAGGCTTCCAAATCAACTTCAGGGTCCTGATTACCACCTGTAGAGTATTACATGGCATAGAACCAGGCTATTTTCAGGACCACCTGTTCCCCATTATTTCTGCTTATCCCATCAGGTCTAGCAGAGAGGACATTGTCTGGGTCTCTTACCCTGAATTATGTCTTCTCTGTGCCTGCACCTCCCCTGTGGTCTTGACCCCATTAGTGTTTCTGAAGACTAGGACACTCCTCCGGACTTTTGAGCCAGGCAGTTAGACGAGCTTTGTGGAGATGCACTCTTATGATGGCCATTGTTGTGAAATGGACAGCTCTATGAATCATATAAATAACTAATAATATGTCATACCCCATCGAACTTCCAATTGATAATTTTACATCAAAGATGTAAACAAAAAGGCAGAGTTGCGCAAACAGCTTATGCAACTTTACTGTTTGTGAGTGTGTCTCATGCTTAATTTTTGAAGGTATTGCATGTTACCATTTTAAAAATCTTTTGTATGCCATCATTATTAAGTGTATAATTTGAAATGATTTTTAAGCAACCCATGGTCCTTTTCATACAATAAATAATGAAGATAGAGATGATTTGTTTTGAAATATTTTAAAATTCTTATTTTCTAGATGACATGTTTGACACAAGAGTATGTTCCATACAGTCCAATGGGACAGCCATTTCTTTACCCACAGATGACATCACCACAATTTCCAAGTATTCCAGTATCATCCTACATGAATACTGGGCAAGAATCTTCTGAAAGTAGCTACTCAGAAGCAAAAACCCACAGTCAGTATCTTATTACAAAAAATACTCCCAAACGAAAAAGAACTCTGGAAGTTGGGGACAATGATAGTAACAATGAAAATAGTAGGAAAAAATACAGGAAAAAATGAGTAAAAATGTAAAGGGATAAGTTATTAAATATTATAGGATTGTATTTATTTATAAATAAATGTATTATTAAATAAAAGCATATGATCCTGATATTTATAAAAGAAATATCAAACACACACACACACACACACACACACACACCACCCTCAAATGGAATCTAATTATGTTCTTTGAAAAAGTCATGAAAATTAAATAAAGTTTATTGAAAAACATCTCATTTTACTTGAAAGTAAGTGTGTGTTATTCTGACAACTATGTTCAAACTGTAAGCAGAAAGATTTCTGAATTACAAACATATAATTAACATATTGAATTGTTATACTATTCAAAATGCAATGCATAGTTTGTGGTTAGTCCATTTTTGTGGGAAAATATAAGATTCATATGTTGTCATTGTCAATGCTAAATTGATGAAGAGTTGTTTAACTAGAAAAAAGTCCTAAAAACAAGACTGGAAGATGGCTGATTTGCTTTATATTTCTTTTTGAACATATTAGACATAAACTATATACCGTATATACTCGAGTATAAGCCGATCCGAATATAAGCCGAGGCACCTAATTTTACCACAAAAACTGGGAAAAACTATTGACTCGAGTATAAGCCGAGGGTGGGAAATGAGGCAGCTACTGGTCAATGTAAAAAATAAAGATAGAGCCAAGTAAAATAACATGAATATTTATTTGAACGAAAAACAATAAAAGTGCAAAAGGGGGAAGGAGGATTCCCAGCTTTAGAAAATTTAGAACTACGCCGCCTTTGGTATGACCTGAGCATAGCTCATAAAATTATCTGCTACAATGTACTTCCTATCAATGACTACTTCAGCTTCAACCACAACAATACACGAGAACACAATAGATTCAAACTTAAAAGTGAACCTCTCCAATCTAGATTGCAGAAAATGTGACTTCAGTAACAGAGTTGTTAATGCCTGGAATGTGCTACCTGACTCTGTGGTCTCTTCCCAAAATCCCCAAAGCCTTAACCAAAGACTATCTAGTATTGACCTCACCCCATTCCTAAGAGGTCTGTAAGGCGTGCATAAGAGCACCAGCGTGCCTACCGTCCCTGTCCTAATGTTCCCTTTAGTTGTATTCCTTTTATGTATTCAATTCATGCTTATATTTATATAATTATTTAATATGTATTTGACAAAATAAAATGAATGAATGAATGAATGAATAGAATAGAATAGAATAGAATTTTTATTGGCTAAGTGTGATTGGACACACAAGGAATGAATGAATGAATGAATGAGTGAGTGAGTTACTTCAACAACATTGTCTCACAGAAATTGACAATACAACTGCAAGCATGAAAATGAGTCCTCCTTTAGCTTCCAAGGGACCAGGGTGCCTCTGAAGGTCAGTGCTCTAAGCACTAAGAACCCAGCACAAATCTAAGCCTGTATGCACACCAATAGTGAAAATACCCTGCACAGTGTCTCTTGGCAGAAGGTTAATTTTCATAGACGTTGGGGTGGCTCTTGTTTTTTTTGGCAGGGCAATAAGGGTCTCTAATATCATTAAACCCAAGTGTGAGGAAAAAGACAGCAGCTAAAATGTTAAGGCCAGTTGTGTGACCTTCTCCAATACAGTTGGCCTGGCTGTTTGCCAAAACTTAAAACACCCTCCCATCCCCCCTCCCTGCTAAAGCTTCTTTCTTAAAACAATTGTGGTCTTTGCCTTTCATTGTGCCAATCGACTTTAGAAGTCTGTGTGTGTGTGTGTGTGTGTGTGTGTGAGAGAGAGAGAGAGAGAGAGAGGGAGGGAGGGAGTGCAAAAGGGGGAAGGAGGATTCCCAGCTCTAAACAAAGGGAAATCCCGGAATGCCAGCGCGAAAGGCGGTGCTCACGTTCCTCCTCCCTTGCTCAAAAGCCCCAACATGATATTGGAATTGGATGCCATTATATACCTGCTGAGGGGATAATTTGAATAACTTGAAAGATATAAAAGCTCTAAACATATTTGTTTAAAAATCTAAAATCTATACTTAAAATAAATGAATATAAAGTAATAAAGTTCTTTAAAGTTGTAATTCACTTTGCTGCTGAAAAAGAAAAGAAGCTTAACACCTTAAATGGTATTTATTAACTGAAATATCATCAAATCAAATATATAATGAGGTATATTATAATGACCTTTGTTTTCAGAAAGAAGCATGATGGAAGTTTTTCAATAAAGGGGGAAATATAGAAAAAACTTAGTGTCATGCTCATATATCATCTTTACAGATGTTGTTAACACTATACTATGGCAGCATATGATGGTACAATGTTTCAATCAATTTCAGGATGAAAAACTCATCAATGAGGAGGAGGAGTATAATTTATTAACCTTGTATGATATCAGTTTCTCAAGGACTCTAGAAGGACCCGAGGAAGAAATCTCTGCCCCCTCCCCACTTTCCCTTTCCAACCCAGCCTTCCAAGGGGACCTTTGAGGGAGAAATCTCTGCCCCTCCCACTTTCCTTTCCAAGGCAGCCTTCCAAGAGGACCTCTCGAAAAGAGCGAAAGCTTTCTCCTGGCCGTTTACCACCACCACACCCTCCACGCCGCCATGGCACGAGCTCAGATTGCCGGCTGGGGATGATGGGCGCTGCAGTGCGATCTCGGAGAGACTAGGGGGGAAGAAAGAATGACTGTTTCCCCACACCCTAGGATTGGGGAAAACATTGACCCCCCCCTTAGTTGCGGGAGAAGGGTTGCGCTTCAAAGCGGTCGCCTCCATCCATCAATCCATCCTTCCTTCCTTACTTCCATCCATCCATCCATCCTTTTTTTCCCAGCGAGCGTGTGTGTGACATGCAAGCAAGGCGTCTCACGGGCGTGTGTGTGTGTGTTTGTGGTGGGGTCTCGTCCCAGCCACCCACCCACTCGCTCCCTTTCCCTCTTCGGGCGTGGGCTGTTCCCGTTCGCCTGGCCTCCGTCCTCCGATCTCCTGCGCTGGGAGGCGGCGGCGAGCCAGCGGCAACCGGGCACCGCGGACTTTGGCAAGGAGGAAGGTGGGAGGAAGCGGAGCTGCCGGCTGTGGGGGTTGAGGCGTGCAAGAGGAGTGGCGTGGAAAGGCCTTTTTGTGTGTGTGTGCGTGTGTGTGCGCACCTGTGTGCCCTAGGGAGGGAAGCGGAGCTGCCGGCTGTGTGGGGGGGTTGGGCGTGCAAGAGGAGCGCGCCTCCTCCTCTTCCTCCACGCTCGCTCTTCTTGCACGCCTCAACCCCACCATCCCCACCCTCTCCAGCGTGAAGGTCACCTCCTCCCTCTTCCAGGCGGCGGCGGGCGGCGGCTCGGCTCGGCGGGCGCCACAGCCGGCAGCTCCGCTTCCTCCCACGGTCCCAGTCAGCGAGCGGTGGCGACATGCGGCGCGCGCTCCGCTTTCACCGTTCGGCTGGACTGGGACCAGTGGGAGGAAGCGGAGCTGCCGGCTGGGGATGATGGGCGCTGCAGTGCGATCTCGGAGAGACTAGGGGAAGAAAGAATGACTGTTTCCCACACCCTAGGATTGGGAAAACATTGACCCCCCCCTTAGTTGCGGGAGAAGGGTTGCGCTTCAAAGCGGTCGCCTCCATCCATCAATCCATCCTTCCTTCCTTACTTCCATCCATCCTTTTTTTTTTCCCCGCGAGCGGTGGCGGGCGGCGGCTCGGCGGGCGCCACAGCCGGCAGCTCCGCTTCCTCCCACGGTCCCAGTCCAGCCGAACGGTGAAAGCGATGCCGAGCGCCGCCGCCGCCGCCGCCGCCGCCGCCGCCGCCGCCTCCCAGCGCAGGAGATCGGAGGACGGAGGCCAGGGCGAACGGGAACACTGCACCACCAGGGCTTCCCGCCAATGCACAGCCCGCCAAGTTTGCGCCGTCCGCCCACCAGACACGGGAATGGGGCCGGCCTGGGGCGACAAATCGCGAGACCTCGGCGGGCCCGCTCCCGTCCCTCCCATGGGAGTCCGTTCGGTACCCCTCCTGTGCGGGGTTCCCGAAGACGACTCGAGTATAAGCCGAGAGGAAGAGGAGGAGGTGACCTTCACGCTGGAGAGGGTGGGGGATGGTGGGGTTGAGGCGTGCAAGAGGAGCGGCGTGGAGGAAGAGGAGGAGGCGCGCCTCTTGCACGCCTCAACCCCCACACAGCCGGCAGCTCCGCTTCCTCCCTAGGGCACACAGGCGCGCACACACGCACACACACACAAAAGGCCTTTCCACGCCACCCTCTTGCACGCCTCAACCCCCACAGCCGGCAGCTCCGCTTCCTCCCACCTTCCTCCTTGCCAAAGTCCGCGGTGCCCGGTCGCTGGCTCGCCGCCGCCTCCCAGCGCAGGAGATCGGAGGACGGAGGCCAGGGCGAACGGGAACACTGCACCACCAGGGCTTCCCCGCGCCAATGCACAGCCCGCCAAGTTTGCGCCGTCCGCCCACCAGACACGGGAATGGGGGCCGGCCTGGGGGCGACAAATCCCGCGAGACCTCGGCGGGCCCGCTCCCCGTCCCTCCCATGGGAGTCCGTTCGGTACCCCCTCCTGTGCGGGGTTCCCGAAGACGTAGACTCGAGTATAAGCCGAGAGGACGTTTTTCAGCACAAAAAACGTGCTGAAAAACTCGGCTTATACTCGAGTATATACGGTATGTTGCAAAGCAAATCTAAAGCAATATAAATGTCACCAGTGCATATTTGTGAATTCTATTTTGCTCTCTTCTAAAGTTCATGAAAACATCTCCGGAAACTCGGGAAGGGGGTTGTTTTCTGTTTCTTTGCATTCAAACAAATTATTTGTTCTCAATAGATCTGGAATAGTTTACGTAATCAGTGGTCATAATTTAAAGGGTAATTCATATGTAGACCCTACCTCCCCCTGCCCATCTTTTAATTAAATTGCTGTACTTTTATTATTTCATTGTTTGATTGTTATATTTAAATTTTTAATAATTTTATATTTTTACTGTTGTAAGCTACAGAGAACAGCAAGATGGGCAGAAAATAAATGTAATACTAAACAAACAAATCTTTAATCAATTTTTTTATTTTATTTGAAAAAAGTTAAAATACAAAACTAAAAAAAAATTAAAAACAAAAAGAACAAAGAAAAAAACACAAAAGAAACAAAAGAAAGTGTATTAAAAGAAAAAAAAATCAACACATAAACACATATTGTCCCTCCTACTTGAATACTGATTACTACTAAATTTTCATCTAAAGATTGTGTGTTGCCAAAATATATTTTCTCAAGTTTCAGCACCAGGCCAAAAGTTCTTTCAGGAAAAACTATGGTAAATAATTCCTTTATTCAATAACCAAGGAAGTAATAAGTAAAATATAAACAGAGGATTTAAAATATATTCTGTCAAATCTATATTATGATGCTTTGTTACCCAAATCGGTTCTTGTTCCTTTCCCCAAGGAATGTGTCTTGAGAGGTTAGGCCATGTTATAGCAAAATACCATAAATACTATAAAATATTTTATTGTGGTAATACAAGACCATTTTATAAATGCAGTCTCTTTTATAAAAAGGTATAATTTGCCATGCAGAAAAATTGTTTCACATTAGTCTGCAAACCAGCTGTTCATTTTTGTGTCACAATCCAGAAGGAAATATAATAGTACAAAAGATAGCAAGATACATATTAGTCAAACCACGAGTTAGGCTTCAAATGAAAGCATGAAAACGAACAGCAATCTTGTATTAACACATATATTATTTAATTATACAGAAAGTAGTGAGAGCGATTTCAGTACATATTTTTAATAGAAAAGCAAATGGCTTCGAAAAGAAAATCACTAATTGTTAGCATTTGTTATAAAAAAAAAAGCTCATGAGTTGTGTGATATTGTAAACTGCCCAAAGTACATTTATAATTTTGCATAAAAAATTTCTCAAATGAGAGATTTTTATAGCTCATGCATTACTACACCAATATAGTAGTTTATAGCTCAGATTATGAACACCTGTTCCAGCAACCTAATAGTGATAGAAATACTTTGCATGCTTTGGTATGATATATAAATAGGTATAATTGCATACGTGCAATGCTCTCTCTTATCAGATTGCACAGATGCAATTCTAAATTAGGCAAACCAGAATTTATACCTATTTGCTGAAGACTTTGAAATATTGTTATTATAAGGCAAAAGTTTTAGTTTAACTTTAGGTATATTTATTCTTTTAAATATATTTTTCACAACTAACTTTCATACACTTTTATTCTATACAGAGTTTGTTTTCTTCCATGTAATCATTACTTACTGTTCTTGGCACACATTCAAATTTTACAAAAGGATCAAAATGCTGGCTTGGCAATTGGTTTTTTTTTTTGGTAGAAAGTGTGACCACAGTAATATAAAGAAACATTGCTACTGGTTTAGAAACAACAGGATGTGGTCTTGTACTGATAGGACTATGAAAGGATAGTACTGTATATGTTGTCTTCTCATTGGGGAGGGGGGAGGGGATTCAGAACTTTACTATTGATACATAATACTTAAATCTCCACTCCAATAAGTTACAATTTTCTCCAATACCCTCAAAGAATGTCAAACATAATGTGTTTGACTTTCTTCCCGTTGCTCAGCTCTTAAATTCCCTCTGAAATAACTGAGTTAATATGCTAAATATTGCACATTCTGGAAGAGACTTTTGAATCATGAAGAGTATTTTTTATGAAACCGATGATATCCATAAACCTAGAACTCAAGACTTAAATCACAAACTGTTTTTGCAGGACTGTTTGATTTGAAAAATAATTTGTTTTACTAAATAGAAAATTGATGACGAGTTTAAAGCACTCTAAAACCAGCTACCCAAACCACCAGTTCTGGTAAAATACTTGTTGATCTCAATATAATTGGCAATACCTACACAAAGACTATGAAACAGTTCCCAAAATATTTTTATCCAGACAGGATAGATCCCCATTATCCTTGAAGACTACTCCATATTTTTTTCCAAGAATCAGAAAATCACTTCTTGCAATCAACACCAGCAAAATCCTCTGAACTGTAACTAATTTTGCTATTCAAAATACTCAAATGCTGCCAACTGAAAGTTGTTTGATTGGAATTATAAATATAAATAATAACTTCCTCAGTTACATTGATACATTTACTGACCATCATGATCAGAAAAATTGTTTAGGTAATTGTTTAGGTAATGCAACAGATAAAGTCACACTAATAATACAGATGAGTACACAAAAATATTTCCTATTTTTTATTTATGAATTTATAAACCGCTTCAGTCACATTTACAATGCAACAGTTCTTGTGATTTCTTTTTTGACATTTAAGTATTTGAAAATAGTTCCATGTCTTTTAATTTATGAGCCTGGACATAAAAACAATATGTATACTTTATGACAATATCAGCAGCCTGAAAATACCAGCATTTTATTGGAAAGAATGGAGTGTTAACAATTGTTTGTCTTCATTATTTTCTATAACAGCATTGGCTAAACTTGGTCCTTCAAAATGTCATATGGAATGGTTAAAAAGCTTTACCCTACATTGGATTAGCAGTAAAACCTTAACGTGTGGACAGAGCTTATGTGTATTATTATGATTATGATGATGATGATAATGATGATGATGCAGTAATATGAAAAATGTTCCAACTTCAAAACATCTTCAGCTTTAAATGCCCCATTTTAAATTTATGAAACAACGTTTCCTGTTTTCCAGAAGTGTCCTGATGCCATTTTAAGCATAGTGGAAATTCTAAACCCCACCATATTTTTAAAGGTTAAAAATAGTCTGCTTTGAGGTCAAATTTTCAGTATGATTGGAACAGTATTAGAACACTCAGACAAGATAATTTGTCTCCAGGTTAAATTGCTTCAGTTTAAAGTATTTTGCACAGGTATAATTTTAATCTGAAACGGAATTGACTATTAGGGAAAATTAATTTATTTACTTCATTGTGATGTAACATTACATTTTCACATAAACTTGTATGAAAGTTTTGTATGAATCCATGGGACATTCATACGTTGCTAAACCATAAACTAATTGTGGTGAGCTTGAACTGTGAATTATTGGAGCAAGCTAATTTCAAACAGTGGTTATGAAGAAGGCATGTTTCAGTATACCATAATTAGGATTAACCATCATTTACGGTTAAGGCGTAACACTAAACTGCAATAAATTGAAAACGGAAGCAATGAACTTTAATCTCCTCATGGCCTTACTGGAGAAAAGGGGAGCATATGAACCCAAGGCTCATTTTTATAACACTACTTAATAGTTTTGTATTATATCAAAAAGGGTCATTCTGTCATATAATCAGCAATGGTTAACTAGTGCCAACTTCTATATGGGAAGTTATCATGTACAATGATTGCCTCTTATTAAATCAGATATTAAGAATGGTAGCTCCCCAAAGTTTATGGTGTTAATGAACACAGACACAGAATGGACAGTACCTAAAACATAGTCAGGCTTGAACACAACGTTAAGAAAAGTGCTTTTAAATGCCATTTAAAAGGAACTTCACTGATATATATTAATACTGCTTCATGTCAGGCCAGGCCCAATCAATACAAACTCCTGAGAAATATCAGGATACAATACCAACACTATTGTCATCATTACTCTCAAATTATTTTGTTCCTTATTCAAGTAATGAAGTCTTGAGGTTCTGTTCATTATTAAAGCAGGACAATAAGATAAAGTTTCAGAAATGAAGCTTCTGATCATTGACTTTCTTTAAATAATGAGCTCACAGTTCTCCTAACTCAAGCAGAAACGAAATATTTTTTAAATCCGATTTCTGAATCTCTTCAATGATGGGGAGGAACTAAAAGTCCAGCATCATGCAAATAGAATTTAGTTGAACAAATAGAATCCTGCTTTGTTGATAGTATTAAAAAATAATAATGCAAGAACACTGAAGTTCAATTGAAATTTGTCTTCCGTAAATGCCTGTTTGGGATTTCCACAGCACTAACTTGAAGAGGCCAAGATCCCCCAACAATTCCTGCTTGGATTGCCACCCCTATTACAACAGCTAGGTCTGGATCAACAGAGGTGTTAGGTTTCTTTCCAAAGAATTCTGTAATAATTTTACGTATTTTTGGAATTCGGGTGGAACCTCCAACTAATACAATCTCATCCACTTCTGCCTTGTGTAGATGTCCTTCTTTCAGTACCTGTGCAATGGGCACAAGGATTTTCTCAAAAAGGTCATAATTCAATGTCTCAAAGAGTTTTCGAGAAATTTCTGTTTCAAAGCTAATTATTTTCCATGTGCCATCAAGAGATTTTGAAAAGCTATCTTTCCTGTGCTCTTTCATTTCAGTTTCTGAAGAATTATTTTCATGCATGTTATCCTTTTGCAAATTTTCATGCTGGTCTGTCTTCTCTGGCATAGTAAGAGAAATTTGGATTGTTGAAGAAGTATGAACTGTCAAATTTAATTTGACAGATTCTACAGCCTGCCTGAGTCGATGTATTTCTTCTTTTCTAGAGGGCAGAGAGCCATACGTGTGATGGATTTCATTATAAAGGTATTGCATCAACCGTTGATTAAAGTCCTGCCCTCCAAGTTTGTTGTTCCCTAAAAGACAAAATCTATATATATCAGATAACAGATAGGGCAATAGATACAGCTTGAATAACATTTAACACTTGGACATGAGTAAGATGTCTCAGTTGAATAGAGCATGTGCTACATCTGTCATGGGCTAAATAACACTATTCTTCCTAACCTAGTCTGAAAAGAAACTATTTAGTTGAACCTGTAACAGGCCATCAATCACAGCTGGCAATCCACAGTTGATAAGATGCAATGGCAAACTACAAATACGTTACATCAAAATGATATATAACCTATAATGTGTATTTAACAATATACTGTTAACCTTATTTGCGTGAATAAATTATGGTAACTGTAATACCACTGAGATTTTCTGTGGTTAAGTTCACATATCTTGCTAAATCATGGTTTAAAACACCAGATAAACTGGACCGACACAATACATAAAACCAATTAAAAAAAACTAGCATAATTAATGGCAGGAATGCTTTACAAGGTGACAGCAACGTTTCCATGTGTTTTATGTCTTTTCACATTATAAGAAATGCTGGATGAAAGAAGCATGTTCTCTGCATTCAGTCATTATTCATACATGAACTGTAATGTAGACAGATGTAAGTGCTAATTTAAAACAACTGTTGCACATAATTAAATAATATAAAAGCATTTCTTTACCTGCCATAGCTCGAGTAAGGAACATTCCTCCTTGTTTATTTAGCAGGGAAACATCTAAGGTTCCTCCACCCAGATCTACTACCAGAACATTGGATACATCAGCCTTGTGAAGGCCATATGCCAATGCTGCAGCAGTGGGCTCATTAATTACCCGCAAAATTTCCAGACCTACAAAGATAAAAATGTATTTTCATTTTCCAACATTATTTTATATAGTCAACAAAATATATGTTCAAGCATAAACTGTATATTTTTTGTCAAATATGATACTATGAGAATTTAAGCAAAAACTGAATATGTCTAGTTTTGGAACTCTTTCCACAAATTACTGAGCATTTAAAATAGAGAATATTCTATTTTGCATTTACAGTGATTCATTTTAATCATTCAGGGATTTCACTGTGGCTTCAAATTCTGCAAATAAAACCTATGGTTTCATTGCTGCTCCAGTTTACGTCCCCTTGAAAACTGAGTTTAAGAAAAGTATAAAAAGGCCTCACCTGCAAGGCTAGCTGCCTTAATTGTGTAGTTGCGCTGTCTTCCATCAAACTCTGCTGGCACTGAAATAACTGCTTTGGAAACTGGCAGTCCAAGAAAATCCTCTGACATCCTTTTCAGTTTCAAAAGAAGCTGAGAACTAATATATTCTGGTGTTACCCTAATAGTCTCATTGGTTATAACAGAAAATTCAGCACTTCCTTTGTGGTTAAGAATCTGAGAGAGGGAAGAGGAGCAAAAACATGAAACGTATTATCTAACATAGGCCCAGGTTGCATATTAAGTGTACAGTATTTATTTTATTTAACCATAATTTGTTTCTGCTGTGTGGAAAATAAACTATGGTTTGTTTCTGGCAAAAAAATGTAATTAGATTAATACAATGTTCAGCATTTGTTTGCATTATGTATGTTCTCCAAAGCTCAGCTACTCTTGCTGCATGTTTCAACAAATTCCCAAGTAAAATGAAAGTAACATCACCTTTGCTTGCTGGTATAAACACAACTTCTGTAAATTTGAATGAATACTAGTTCTGACCAGTTGCTTACAAATTCAAAATAAGAAAACAATGATTTTGACAAATGCAGATGATTAGGCAATTCTTTACAGGTAGTCCTCAACTTACAACCATTTGTTTAGTGACTGTTCAAAGTTATAACAGCACTGAAAAAAGTGACTTATGATCATTTTTCACACTTACAACCATTGCACAAACAAATAATAAAGGGCCTCTTAATTGCCTGTAAGAATTTTTTTGTAGTTGTTATTTCTGCCAAAAGAACTGCTAAAATTGAGGGATCCTTGGTGCTCTCTGAACTTGTTTTCTTGCAGACATTTCATTACCAAACTAAGTAACATTGTCATGATACCTGATATGCACTGATGATGTTACCTAGCTTAGGTAACGAAACATCTGCAACAAAACAAAGAACACCATGGACCCCTCATTTCAACACTGAACTACAAATATTCTCCTTTACTGTTAAAAGTATTAACTGAAAGGTTCTCTAAATATCCGCATTTTCTAGATTTATTAAAATCTTAAAACAACTGCCTATTAATAGAAATATGTTCAAATTTGCAGGAATACTTTCTACTATGTAGAGTTTGTGTCAGCGTTTTTTTATGTATACCTGTGTGCCCTTTGGGTGAGTCTGGACTCATGGTGACTGCCTTGACTAGTCCTTAGCAAGATTTTAGGAAGCAGTTTGCCATTGCCTTGTTTCTAGGATTGGCCCAGGGTCTCCCAGCTGATTTTGTGCCTAAGGCTTGATTAGAATTCAAGATCTCTCCGTTTTTTGCCAAGTGCTTTAACCTCTACACCAAAACATCTCTGTTTTCTTAGGGATAATTTTGACCAGGCTGCCTAAACTTTTGCATACAACTGTATCCACCAAATCTAAATCTAATGTTCTATTTAATTTATTATTTGTATCTTTCTTGTATTAATGCCTCTTTCCTGCAATTCTGCAGAGCAAAAGAGCAGCTAAGAAACGTAGGACTATTTGCATGCACATTCTCAGATGCTCATTCTCCTTAACATCAGATTTTTGACAGAAATATACTCTGAGAAGAAGATATAAGTGAAAAATTCAACTGCAAATGCCAAACTACATAATTGTCTCCCAAGAAGTATAAGAAAATGCACATTTCATAAGTGGAAAACTAGTGTTATATTGTAAGAAATGCGTAAGAAAAACATATAACCTATTAAATAAACTACCTACCACAAACCAAGAACTTCACAGGTACACAGGGAAATATCCTAAACCCCCCCGCCCTCAAAATAATAAAAATGGGAAAAAAAACACAGAACACAGAAGAGCAGCACACTTCATTAAAAAGAATTAAACTGTTACACATACGTAATCCTGAAAAATACTCACACACAAATAAAAACTCTTCCCCAAATACTCTAAACATATAAGTAAGGACAATGCATTTACAAACTCAAAGTAAAATCATCTTATAATTGCTAAGATACCCAAGTTACTAACTGGACACTGGCAGGGAAAAGGGAGGAAAAACAAATAAGGATCTGGTTGAACATGACATGAGGGCTTTGTGCATCTGGAGTCAACAAATCCTAATTTAATGATGAGTGGAACCTTGCCAAAAGTTGTCAAGGAAAACAAACCTAAACTTACAAGAAAATGAATATGATTAAAACCACAAGGTTTATTCCTTGTAAGCAAACCTACCTCTGCACTTTATAAATACCATTCATTTTGTATGGGAACTACATGATGACAGAATGTGCTACGGAAACTTAGTTTTAAAGAAGTGTCTGAACTGATCTTCCATTATTTACAGCCAGAGATAAACAGGATGCATACAATGTAATCCATATTAAACACACATATTCAATACAATTGATAATTAAATTAAAACTTAACAAAAACATCAAGTTTTAGTAACAGTAACATATTTCATAAAGCAGCTGGACATGAAAATCTTCATAAGATCTTAAGCATTTCAGTTTTTCCCCAACAAGAAAGTGATTATCTGAAATCATTCATAGGCAAGTAATAAATAAAATGTTAACTTTACCTTAAATGGATATCTGCTGCTTTCACTTAAAAGTTCCTTTGTGGTGAAGATCTTTCCTATAAATCTCTTGGCATCATACACAGTATTTTGTGGATTTGCATCTGCTAATTCTAATGCATCATATCCCACACACACATCATTCTCAGTAAATGACACTATGCTTGGAATGCTATTGTGTCCATTTTCATCTGGAATCACTTTCACCTGCCCTTTACCAGGAAGAAACACTCCAACTGAACAATATGTCGTACCAAGGTCAATCCCTATTACTTTTGGCGTGGGCATAGGTAAATACTGTTGGGCTAGATATCCAGCTAGTAAAAGGGTCAAAATAGCAGAACCTAAAAAAACCGAAAAAGAAAGATGGTGAGGTGGGTGGGGAGTGATTAAAAGCAGCTAATTAATTCCAATATAAATAAATCTGTTTCTTCAATATAACACAGAGTCTTGTAAATGTATTATTCCATTTTATTATTAACCTCTTTTCTCATTTATCCAAAGTACAGCACTTCTTGTTTGGAAAGCTATAGATTTCTTTTGCATTTATATTAAATGCAATATATAAATAAATATATTATTATTTCACAATATGCTTCCTGAATTATACCCGGGATTTCTACTATTAGAAGGTACACATTTGAATACAAACATTTTGAAACTATGCTAGGGATTTTAGAAACGGTTTAGCCATATGAATTAAACATTCTTGTAATTTTTTGAATAATGTCTGTCTGTGTCAGAGGATAGAACACACACACACACAAATTCCTAAACATTACAACCCCTGGGCGGGGAGAGGAAGAAAGCACAGATTAATAAATGTTCTTTTTTCCTGTGGCTTTGTCGATTTCCACTAAGATAAATGTAGAGAAAAATCTCCAAATAATAAATGTTGACAACCTCTTCCTGCATTTATTTTAGTTCGAACCTCAGAGCACATTACAAGGACCGGTTTTCCCAACTTGATCTTTCATTTCCTTTCGAGTTCACAAGTAGAACATGATGGTGATCATTCCGCTGTCACCTGAAAGCTATTTGTGTCTACTGCCACTGAAACATCTAATCAGCTACCATGACTAATGGTGGCAGAGCCAGGATTTTTGGCACATTACGATCCTGAACAATGAGTTTCAATTCAAATACCATACTTCGGCTGTCTCCCTAAGAGGGAAGGGAGAAAATTATTATATCCACTATATAAAAGCTCCCCAATTAACATACACTTACCCAACACCGTCATTTCCCCGGCCATTTCTAACAATCTTGCCCTGGCGCGTCCTACAAGGACCGGCTGTTACTCCGCTACCGGACTTCCGGAATCATTTATCGCTTTGCTGACTATACCTTAGTTTCTCGTCAAAAGCTTAGAAAAACCCTCGCGTCGTGCGGGTCATGCTGGGAAGTGTAGTCTCATTCGCCTAAGACTCCAATAGAGTTTGTTAGTAAATAAAACTACGATACCCAAGCAGCAACACGCAGATTACAATGGCGCCTCTTGCGTGAAAGGCGCTCTCCGAGACACGTCACCATTCTCCGCGAAAGGTCTGATGGGACGGGAAGGAAGTTTCCCGATGATGTAGCGTGAAAAGGGCAGATGTTTTGTAATGCTTTTTCTGTATCTCGTTTCTTTGCGCTGATATTTTCGGGATTCGGTGAAATATTTGTAGTTGCTGTTCTTTCTAGCGGTTGTAGCACTCCATCTCACCATTTCTTAAACATTAGCGTACGTATTAAAGCTTTGCGATATAAAAATTACATTGTGCCTTTACTAACCGTTTGTATAAATGTGTATCGTCTCCGGAAAGCCTTCAGGGTTGGACTTTGGAAATAACGGTGAGAAGTAGTTAACATGAATATCTTATGTCTGCTAAATTTTTTGAAAAATAACATTTTGTATTTTGTTTCTGTCTCATTGAAGTACTAATCAAACTAGACAATAATGATTGGTGTCAAGCATCCTCTTTTACCTCTTTATTAAATTGCACAAGTCATTAATAGTAATAAAATAGAATAGAATTCTTGTGTGATTGGACACCCAAGGAATTTTTTTTGGTGCATAAGCTCTCGGTGTACATAAAAGAAAAGATACATTTGTCAAGAATCATAAGGTACAACACTTAATGATTGTCATAGGCTACAAATAAGCAATCAAATCATATTAGGAATATAAATCATACAGTCAATATAAATAGTAAGGATACAAGCAACAAGGATACAGTCATAAGTGGGAGGAGACAGGTGATAGGAATGATGAGAAGATTAATAGTAGTGCAGACTTAGTAAATAGTTTGACAGTGTTGAGGGAATTATTTGTTTAGCAGAGTAATGGCGTTCAGGGAAAAAACTGTTCTTGTGTCTAGTTGTTCTGGTGTGCAGTGCTCTATAGCATTGTTTTGAGGGTAAGAGTTGAAACAGTTTATGTCCAACAGTTTATGTTGAAGAATATAGGACTCAGAACTGAAATGTGGCTTTTCCTAATCAACAGGCTTGGTTAGTTGCAAGAGTAGTGATAAAAATGCGCTTAAGACACTTGTTTTGCCATCAAGCTCAAACTTAATATGCCAATCAGAATGCCATGGGATATGTTAACACATGCTTTGCTGAAAGCACGATAAATTTTCCTACAACAATATATCTTAATAAACTAAATACAGCTTTTGCAATCTATTAAGAGGTGTGATGCTGACTATCAGCTTACATGGCTTCAAAACAGGTTGGACAAATTCATGGAAGTCACGGTGCTAGCAGTCTGGATACCTGCCACAATCCAAACTCAGGCAGAACTTTTAGAAGCAAAGAGTCCTGTTTACCTATAGCTAAACACACAGCAACTATTACATATTTAAGGCTTAATAGGGCTTTAGACTAACAATTTAGAAACAAATGACATATCCAAGAAAAAAAGACAAAATGAGGTAGAAGTGGAATTCAACGCACAGCACAAGGAGGCAAACATGGCAGAGCTGAGGCTTGAAAAATGGTCCTTTTAGGGCGGTTGAGCCCAATAAGTAATCCACACTGAGCTACCTAGATGCCCAGTTGTGATACATTGCTCATTAGAGGCTACTCTTCTGCCCATCTGCTTTTGTTGTTTTATCCTTAAAGCACCCCTCTTACTTAGATGGTGAGTGTATCAGGCATCTGATCTGTGTATCAGGCATCTGATCTGTTTCAGTCAGGCTGGAGTTACTGGATTCAACTATGCTAGAATTGTCCCTTGTAAAAGAATTATAGCTTTACTTCCTCTTTCTCATCAGAAGAGCCATAACACTACTGCTTATATGTTACCTCATTTTTTGATGGTAATATTTTAAATGGAAGAATATGTTTGATCTTGAGGAAAATGTATTGATTTTGGATAATCACTACATGGTTTAAAATTTATTATATTAATTTATTCATGATTTGCTCTAAAATCTTCCAATGTATTTAAAGTAGGTTCACTAGTCTATAGTCCCCTGCATTTTTTCTCCCCACATCCATTTTTTAAAAAATGGGGATAGCATATATTTTCCATTCATTTTTTTTATTTCACCCATTATCCAGAATTCTTCAAAGATATTACATAACAGTAGTATCAAAAATCAACAAGTTATTTTAGTACCTTGGGATGAAAATGTTCTGTTCTGAATATCCCTACAGGCATTAATAAGCTTTCCTGGGACATCTTTTTATCAAGATCACACTTCAGTCATGCTCCTTCACTTGCTCTTCACAATTGTTTCTTGGAACAATACTGTTATTGCAGAACATTGAGCCAAATGAGGGATGAGCAGTTCTGCCTTTTCTGAGTTAATGGTTTATTGAGCAAGTAATACATTCATTGGTTTCCTCTCTTATTTTAAGCAAACAAGAAAGATGTCAATTTAACAAGCCATTTAGAGAAAGTGGTATTTGTTAATTTCAAATATCCGTTAATTATAAATTACATTTGTAGCAATTTATGTCAGCTTTGTAATTATATAATTGATGTTTTATATGCCATGTTTCAATTTATTTAATAAACAAATATTTTAAATTGACAGAAATGATTAAATTACATCAATTGTCCAGACTGTTTAAGAAGTAATGGAGTTTGTCAGATGTTTGGAAGACTTCTCCAAACAGAAATTTTCATAGTGTTCAAGAGTAAAGTGAATGGAATTGAGGCTTTATCGTACCTGAAGAAATTTATCATCCTTTGCCATGCTCAACTTAATTTTTCTAATACCATGTACCGTATGTTACTCCAATTTCCAATTGTACAAACCTTTGATCTCTTCCTCCTCCCATCTTCTACATGTGCCATTTTTGTTTTCAGATATTTACTAATCTTTTTCTGCAAACTTTCTGCAAACTTCTTGTCTTTCATCTGTTTTCTTCTTACTGGAATTGTTTGTAATTATTTATAGTAGGTGGTACTCATCTTGAATTGCATTTTCTGTTAGCTAGTCTTTCCATGCAATCCAACCTGTCATTATTCTAAAATAATAATTTATTTTTATTAATTATAATTTAATAAACATTTTTCTTGAAATTTGAAATACACTGAACCTTACGTTCCCTGTACTTTATTTTTCCTTAAAATCGAGAAATTTCTCCTAGTACTGCTTCTATTTCTTCGACCAAAATGTTTCCATTATTCTTACTGATTTTTTTAATTGATTAGATAAATAGTTTATTAAAGAAACATTTTATGTCCATCTACAATATACAGTCTGAGATCATTTTCATCTCCAATTGCATAGGAAGTAGGTTTATCATTCTTTGGGCAATTACATTTTTCACCAGTCTTTATGAAATGTTAAATCATTTATTTAGAGGATTTATATGGCTGCCCATGCCCATTTTGTATAACTAATGCATAATCCAGATATATAGACTGAACCAAGAAACCAAGTCACTCCTACTTTTTTATCTATAGTGGACCAACAAAATGCTTTAGATGTAGTATACTTGGACTTATACATATAATATGTGTGTGTGTGTGTATTATACATGCCTCAGTAAGGCATTTGACAAAGTAGACTGCAACCTATTTCTTGGTAAGATAGAAAAATATAGGATAGGCAGCTTCACCACCAGACAGATTTGTAACTGGCTGACAACTCGCACTTAAAAATGTCCTCAATGGGGAAGGGTGCCCAAAGATTCTGTCATAGGTCCAGTACTCTTCAGTATCTTTCTAAACAATTTAGATGAAAAGTTAGAAGGGAAACTCATCAAATGTACAGATGACTCCAAGCTAGGGGAAATAGCCAAGACTTTAGAAGATAGGCTCAAAATCCAGAAGCATCTTGATATTTTTTACACTGGACTCTATAAAACAAAATGCAATTCATTGATAAGAAGAATAAGGCTTTACACTTAGGCAAGGCAAACCAAATGCACAGGTATAGGTAACACCTGGTTCAACAGCAGTAACTATTAGAAGGATCTGGGTTGTTCCTGGTGAACAACCACTTAAGTATGAGCCAGCGGTGTGCTGCAGCTGACAAAAAAGCCAATGCAATCCTACATTGCATCAACAAATAGCATCAGGATCACATGAATCATTAGTACTGCCATATACTGCTCTGATGAGACCACACTTGGAATACTGCATCCAGTTCTGGCTACCATGACACACATAAAAATGTTGAGACTCTTGAAAGAGTAAAGAGAAGAGCAACAAAGATGATTAAGGGTCAGGAAGCTAAAATGTACAATAGTACATAGCACTATTGACATAGTAGCACTCTGCCAATATTTGAGAGAAGAGGGAGGCAACTATTCTCCAAAGTACCTGAAACCAAGACAAGAATAACAGATGGAAACTTATAAAAGAGAGATCCAACTTAGTTCTCTCTCTAGAACTAAGGAGAAATTTCCTGACAGAACAATTAACCAGTGGAACAGCTTGCCTTCAGGAGTTATGGGTGCTCCATCACTGGTGGTTTTTAAGAAGAGATTGGGCAGCCATTTGTCAGGAATGGTATAGGACAGGGCTGTGAAACTCCTGGCCCATGGGTCACGGCCATGCCCGGTTTAGCAATGTGGGGGGGGGGGGGAAGTCCTGATACATCACATGATGCCACCATGAGGATGTGAGTTTTACATACTTGGTATAGGGTCTCCTGTTTGGGCAGGAGCTTAGACTAGAAGACCTCCAAGATCTCTTCCATCTCTGTTAGGTCTGTTTTATGTATTCTATCTCTTAGATATGCAAAATATATTCCTGTAAGAGAAACTTTATTGCTTTACCGTGTTTCCCTGAAAATAAGAACCTGTTTTATATTTTTTGAATTAAGCGCTTGGCCTTATTTTTGGGGAGGTCTTATTATTTTGGGGTGCTTGGAGCAAGATGGGACTCCTCTTGCCATCTTACCTGATTTCCAGCTCTGCGTTTAAATAGTTTCGGAGAGGGCTTATTTTCAGGAGGAGGCTTATTTTAGCGCATGCGCTCAAAAGCCTGATTGGGCTTATTATTAGGGGATGCCTTATTTTCGGGGAAATGTTATTAGTTGCCAAATTATATGTTTAGCGTTACAAATTCTTTGTCTTGTGGGTGGGTATGTTGGAGAGGAAGGTAATTCCAGGTCAATATATTCTCTTGGAAACAGCAAGAAAAGAAAACATCAATTTTCCTAAATTATTTTGTCCAAGATTCCGCTATTATTCCTTAATCAGAAACAATCTTTATTGGGAAAAATATACATTATCATATATTGGCTGGTATAAGGTGTTACATGGCAAGATTAGGGGATATATTGTAAGGACCCAATGGATGTGGTTAAATTACGGATCACAGCAGCATTAGTTAGCACAGTCCCATTATACCGAAAAAAGAAACAAATAATTCCCTCAGAACTGTCAAACTATTTATTAAATCTGCACTACTATTAATCTTCTCATCGTTCCCATCACCCATCTCCTCCACTTATGACTGTATGACTGTAACTTTGTTGCTTGTATCCTTACGATTTATATTGATATTGTTTCCTGATTGCTTATTTGTACCCTATGACTATCATTAAGTGTTGTACCTTATGATTCTTGATGAACATATCTCTTCTTTTATGTACACTGAGAGCATATACACCAAGACAAATTCCTTGTGTGTCCAATCACACTTGGCCAATAAACAAATTCTATTCTATTCTATTCTATTCTATTCTATTCTATTCTATTCTATTCTATTCTATTCTATTCTATTCTATTCTATTCTATTCTATTCTATTCTACAGAAAAAAGAATAAAGCAGCTGTTACATTTATTTTCCACTAGATGTCAGAATGTTGCAAGACATTGCGATGCAGTATGTACTATAATAATTTAGAGAGCAGATTACTAATATGAGGCCTCATCTTTTTCTAATTATATATTTAATCCTCTAAATGTAGCAAATTCACTGCCTCTGAAATACCTTTAGAACTTGACAGTGCAACACATTCTTTCACTTTCACAAACATAATTTCACAATAATTATTATCTTTCAAATGATGAAGACCTTTCTTTTTTAATGTTAGTGACCACCAGGAGGCACACAAAAAAATCAGCTTCATTAATGCAGTGCCGCCTGGTGGTCACTGTAATTGAAAACCACAAAAATATACACTGTAAAAGAGAATGAGAGTGGAAGTTATGTAAAGCTCCATGTCATGAAGACATGATATAATCTCTGCTCTGAGAGTTTAAAGAAAGGTGGATTGTGCAGTAATACTCAAGTTATGATCACTCTGAATGACCACTCAAAATTATGGGGACGCTGAACAAGGGGGACTTATTTTATTTTATTTTATTTATTTTTTATTTTTTTGCATTTATATCCCGCCCTTCTCCGAAGACTCAGGGCGGCTTACACTATGTCAAGCAATAGTCTTCATCCATTTGTATATTATATACAAAGTCAACTTATTGCCCCCAACAATCTGGGTCCTCATTTTACCTACCTTATAAAGGATGGAAGGCTGAGGACCTTAGGAGACTTAGGACCGGTCTGTGAAGTTGTGGCCATTGTAGTCACATGATAGTGATCCAGGTGCTTGGATGCCAGTCACATGATTATGACATTGAAGTGAGCTTTGGTCATGTGATAGCCATTGTCACCTTCCTGCTGGCTTTCCACAAGCAACTCATATGGGGAAACCATAAGATGGTTGCAAGTTACTTTCATATTTGACTCCTACTTTTTCTCCTGAGGAACCCAACTACAGAGGTCACGCTTCAAGGAATCTCATATATTATAGCAACCCACTGGCTCACAACATGTACTGCCTGCAGCACCTCCCACCTGCCTCAGCTCCATAGTGTATGCCTGCCCCCAGCACCTACAAATGCTCCATAATGCCCA
Source organism: Ahaetulla prasina (assembly GCF_028640845.1). Lineage (NCBI taxonomy): Eukaryota > Metazoa > Chordata > Lepidosauria > Squamata > Colubridae > Ahaetulla > Ahaetulla prasina. The sequence continues at coordinate 49,530,979 of NC_080543.1, forward strand.
CCCATAGTTCTTGCTGCCTGCCTGCAGCCCTTGTGCCTTTGTGCACTCCAAAGTGCCTGCTTACACTTGTACTTGCCTAGAGCAGACTAGAATCAGTAAGAATCAGTAAGATAATAATATAAAAGCAGAAAAAAAATGAACACAGACCTGTAATTTCTAACCATGCTTAAAATAACAAGGTAGTAAAATGATAAGGTGAAAGTGTTAATCACAAGAAGACAGTAGTTTCTGGAGTACATTAAAATGACTGAGAATTCTTAGCTAATAGTATCAGGAATCAAGATTTTCTAGATAGCAGTTAAGGAAACTAACAAATTTAAAATAAATCATCAAGGCTTATTGTTTAAGTAAAGGCTTCTATTGTGCATGAAAAGGCAATCTCATTTTTCTTGCCTCTCTATATAATAGTGAAAGAAACATTAATCAAATCAATCAATAGAGGTAGTTTAAGTACAAAGATAATAACCACTAATTCCATCAGTGTCAGACTGTAAGTAGAGCCAATCAAAGGGAGAGATTTGTTTGCCTATAAAAAGATTTGTAACACCATTCCTTCTCCAGGCTTTGCCATCTGGCCTCTAGTGCTGAAATTAGTAAAATCATTTTGCTTCAATGTAATGCCATCTTGATCTCTGATTTAATATGGCTCCTTGGGGGAGAGAATTTTTTTACTACAACTTCTACCACCTCTTGTAGATGAGAGGGATTTCTCTTTTATGCCTGAAGAGTCCCAAATAGAAGCAGTTGTGTGTTTGCTCCTGATGATCCCTATAAATAAAACCACCACAGAGTAGAGCTACTAATGAGTCCCTGGATAAATATGCCATTAAACCATTGGAACTTTGTTCAAGAACATTAAAAACTCTGTTATGTTTCATGAACTTGTGTAGTAAATTCAGCTAAATTACATTATGAATGGATTTTTTTTCTCCAAAAGCAGTACCAATGAATTAACAGCTATCATTAAAACACCGAGAGCGTATGCAGCAAGACAAATTCCTTGTGTGTCCAATCACACTTGGCCAATAAAGTATTCTACTCTACTCTACTCTACTCTATTCTACTCTACTCTATCCTAAAGTGGTTCTAATTTAGCAGGAATGCTTTAAAAGTATAGTGATCCCAATTCCTGGCATCTAGGTTTCAGAGAAGAGATGATGAACACCATCTCTAGTTCTGACTAGATGTTGGCTTGCAATCCAAGCAATAGTGAAAAAACATCTCCTTTAATGGCCTAGAAAAATTTCCTCCCTTTAGTTCTTCCCTACAGTCTTTTGTTTGTCTATACTTTGCTATATTCTTTTCCTTTCCCTTCCCACATATATGGTCCCCCCCTTATTTATTTTATAAATCTCTCCCCTTATATATTTTATAAATTTCTTATATTAAACCACAAAGCTCATTGGAATCCTCCTTATGAGCTCTGCCTGGTAGATCCTAGAATCTACTTAATAGGTAGGTATTTGAGAGTATTCTAAACATCTTCAGCTGAAGAAATCAAATCCCTTTTTTACATGAGAAGTATTTCTGATGTAAAGGCAAAAAACATTTTCCCTTTCTTTAAAAAGTAGCAAAGTAGCAATTCTAGCTTTTGTATTTCTAATTTATAGTTAAAAAGGTTAGAGAACTTGCAGAAACTAACCCTTTAACAAAAAAACCAATCAGCTGGTTCAGGTCTAAGAAAATATACGCATTGGTAATAACTGTCATGTTATAACATCAAGATTGCATCTTGTAGCAAATGGCCCAATTTAAGTTTGTATGTATGTTATATAGCCTTGAAAGTTTGATCTAATTTCAGCTATATATTTTCTACTTTTTTAAACAAGCCACTGAGTCTCAATTTTACCCCTTAATCTATAATGTGAGGGTACCGAACTACCTTGCCAAATATAGCTGAATATGGTGAATACATTTATCTATATACTACTAAAAGTCTTGTGCCTATTTGATTATTGTAGCCTTCAATTAGCAAAATGGTGTATCACAGGTAACATTTTTTTAATCAAGGTACCTCATATGGACTAATTTACAGAATTTATTCAAAATCTGAGAGCCTTGTTTCCTATGGGATTGAAATTAGGCAAATTTATGGACACTTCAGTACTGTTGTGCTGCTACCCTGCAATACTGCCATGAGATTGTCATTTCAAATGCTCTCCACCAACTTTCCACAAGGTAGGTCAATGGGGAAGCTAGCAGGAAGTTGGAAATCTCTGACCTACATGCAGGTAGTTACTGCTGCTGGGTGAGGAGTTTGTGTGAGAGGCACTGCGTGTGCTAGGGTGGGCACCGCATGGAACAGGGAGGGTATCTGAGATGCTGCATGGGTTAGGGAGAGCACACGGGTGTACAAAAGTGTGCAAGAAACACTGCAGGTTGAGTAGGGTATGAGGGGGTGCTTAAGAGGCGCAGTGCACATTAGGGAGTGTGAGGGAGATACCATAAGCATTAGGGAATATACCTGAGAGGTGCAGCATGAGTTGGGAGCATGCAAGGGGATTTGGATGCCGGGTGGGGGGCACAGAATCAAGGGGGTTCTCCTGAACCTTCAGGGGGATTGCCTTTCGTCCCAAGGTCCTCGAAGTTTTCCCTTTCTCCTATCAATCTCTCTGTGATTGATAGTGTCTTTTAAAGGCTTCTGACAGGAAAATTAAGACTTTGGGAATGGAGCCCCATTCCTTCACTCTGCTTCACGATGACGTCACCGCCCGAAGTTGGGGACACCATTATTTTAGATCATGTTGTTGTTATTTGCGAAGTCGTGTCCGATCCATTGCGACCCCATGGACAACGTTCTTCTAGGCCTTCCTGTCCTCTACCATTCCCCAGAGTCCATTTAAACTCACACCTACTGCTTCAGTGACTCCATCCAGCCACCTCGTTCTCTGTCATTCCTTTCTTCTATTGCCCTCAATCTTTCCCAGCATTAGGCATTTCTCCAATGAGTCCTTCCTTCTCATTAGGTGGTCAAAGTATTTGAGTTTCATCTTCAGGATCTGGCCTTCTAAAGAGCAGTCAGGGTTGATCTCCTCTAGGACTGACCAGTTTGTTCACCTTGCAGTCCAAGGGACTCGCAGGAGTCTTCTCCAGCACCATAGTTCAAAGGCCTCAATTCTTTGGCACTCAGCCTTTTTTATGGTCCAACTTTCACAGTCATACATTGCAACTGGGAAAACCATAGTCTTGACTATATGCACTTTTGTTGGCATGGTGATGTCTCTGCTTTTTAGTAAGCTATCTAGATTTGCCATAGCTTTCCTCCCCAGGAGTTAGAGCATAGGGGCAGCTATTTAAAAAGTCATGCTACTGGAAGGGAGTGTGATCTCTCTTCTTTAACCAAATTCTAACTTCTACAATTTGCATATCCTACAAAGATGTTTTGGGAACTGGATAGAATGGTTTTAATAGTAAAATTGGACTCTTATTTTAGGTCCTCTAACTAATTGTTTTTGATTCCAGACAATCACAGCCTTCATTCCCCAAAGAATAATTGTTATCCAACTTAGAAGTGTAGTGAAACAAAATGATTTAAACTACCACAATGTAAAGTATTTGTGTATGTTGATATCTCTCTACAATCATCATCATTATCATCATCTGAATCATGATGGAAAATAAATGTGATCCCAAGCAACCCTTAGATCTTAGTTGCAAGACAGAAAATTCAATGTTTTAGTCCTTTTCAGATTTTGTCGGTACGTCAGAAAATTAAAAGTTTTTTGCCTGAGGTAAGAAGAAATAATGCTTGCCTATTTTTAATAGCAGGAAACTATTGTTGTACAACTAGCTTTATCAACTATTTAAATAAACTTCTGTTATTAATTTACAGAAAAAAATATGTATGTCTAACATTTCTTATAGACACTGTTCTGTTTGTGCAATTCTTTGCTTATGGATTACAGTTGCTTCTTCCATGACTTTCAGGCAGAGGTGAGAGGTGTCATTAGAATAGGAACATCCATCATTTTTTTACAGTGCAATATAGTTAATCAATGCATAGTGAAATAATGATTAATAAGGGATATGATACTCAGTTGGAATTGTTGAAAACCAATCAATTTTTTTATCATTTTCTAGGGATGGTTGTGTATAAACTATTAGATGTAATACAAGACAATTTGTAAAGATGCAGAAAGTCCAGTTCCAATGGACATCCTTCTCATTATAGAAGTTAAACTTTCAGCTTATCAACATAAGTCAAGGTCCTTACTGTTATTGCTTTATAACTTTCTAAAAAATCTCTAGTCATCTGGCATCTAGTTTGTATTAGCTGTAACCTCTGCTAAAGCTTTTAACATACCTGGAGGGATCTTAAAGCTATTTCTGTCAATGCCGATAGAATCATTCCGACATTAGTTAGATTATTCTTATAAGACAGTCAAAAATGTTAGCTACAACTTGTCTCATTTTCTCAGCATCATTCGCTTATATACTGTCATGTGGTACCAAGTGTCTGTTTTGCCTGAAGAAATGAAGAATGTTGAAAGCAGAGAATGAGCCTATACCCCTTGAGCAGAATAAGGACAGCTCTCTTGAAAACAATCTGCTTGTAAAAATAAAAACAACTCTTTATTATACAAACCACAAAAGAGTACAAATACAATCAGATTGTTTTCTTTTTCTACTTGATTGATGTTTACATGCTTACCAGGATGACTCTTACCTCTTTATGGAATTCCCCATTCCCATATGATCTGAAGGCATTTGTACCAGAGATGGTAGCGGAAATTTTGAGTAGTTCCGAGAACTGGTAAATACCACCTCTGACTGGTCCCTGCCTCCCGAGTCCCAGCTGATCGGGAGGAAATGGGGATTTTGCAGTAACCTTCCCCTGGAGTGGGGAGGGAATGGAGATTTTACAGTATCCTTCCCCTGCCACATCCACCAAGCCATGCCCACCGAACCGGTAGTAAAAAAAAATTGAATCCCACCACTGATTCGTATCATGAATTGCTGTTTCATTTTCTGTGAATTGATGGACAGATTAATATATAATATTTGGAAACATGCATAATTTCTCTGAGTTTTTTTTTTAAATCAGTATTTGAACAACTGCTCTAACCTTAACCCTAAAATACTCTTAAAACTACTTATACCTTCTCACTCAAGGGCTACCAATATTGTAGGATTTCATAATCTTTTTCATTGCAATGCACAAACTAGGTATATAAGAGTATATTATTTTATGATAATGTATAATAATCCCATCGTAAAACCAGTTTTTCATTGTTAGATTAACTAGACTAAGAGTACAATATATGTCAGATAATATGGCTGCATGTATTGGAAATACTGTTCCATAAATATATAAATCGTTTGCTTTCTTTCGTTTGGTTTATAACCCCTTTCAATGTCCAGTTATAGCCCTATAAGATTTTAAATCCTAATTAATTCAGAGCTGTGATATTTAGGAATAGAGGGCATAGTCTTTTTCTCTTGCGTTGCTATTTCAATTGAGATTAACTTTTCCACCTACCTATAAATCAGGTAGTCCTTGACTTATGCCTGTAATGGAGCCTGCCCACTATGGTCATAAGTCATGATGGACATAAAATGGATCATCCACATGACTGACCCAACTTTATGATCTTTTTGTGGCAATTGTTAACTGAATAATTAAATCAAGTCATTAAGCAACTGCCACTGTCATTAGTGTAATTTACTATGGTCCAGTTTTGCCAAAAACTGGAAGTAAATGCTGGATTTTAGTAAAATTCTCATAAAATGCAGTAAAATGACCAAATAACTGCAATTATGGGCCAGTTGCCAAGTGTCCAACATGTGGTCTCATGAACATAGGGAAGGTAATCTTAAGAACTGAGTTGTAAATACCCCCCTGGTTGTAACTTTGAATGGCCACTAAGTGAATTGAAGGTCATAAGTTGAAGACGTAGTTGTGAAATACAGTAATAATAATAATTTATTAAATTAATATGCCATCCCACTCCCGGCATGTCTTTTCTCCATATTGCTTACTACCAGTTTTGGCAGAACAGAGGCAATTTAAGAAGAAAGGTATACAATCAGAAAATAATTGATCCAAACGGACATCACAGTCTAAAAGATATGGATTCATTCCTTTTGATGGAATGGCAAAGGCAAATTAGTTGTAATCTAGTCATGCACTCATTGATGAGTGGCTGAAGTTTGCCCAGTAATGCATAACACAAAAGGGATGAACTGGTTAACCTTAAGCATTCAGAATGCAAGAGCTGAATAAAAGTTATGTTGTTATGGTCAGTAAGAGACAGCAAAGTGGAAGGTTGTGGCTAAAAAAGTAAATGAAGCTTGAGAACAATATTAACCCTAAAGAACCCAGACATTCTGATGTCTAAAGTATGGCCATGTCCTCATGTTATTGTTAGCCCATCATTCCACTCAACTCTCCATTAGCCTTCCCCATATAATGTATAGGATTGTTTGTAACATACTATACTATTGGTAACAACTGCAAAACAACAGAAAGCATTAAATCTATGGCACTCTACACAAGATTGTCAAGAATTTCAGGGCTGCCTGATTTAATTTGTTAATATATTCATTTATACAAAATGTGCGAACTGTCTACTTCGCATGGCTCAAGGCAGTTTATAGGGATGCAGCCGAACATAAAATAACTAAAAGTAATACCAATTACAGACAACAAATTAAAGTAGGCCAATCATCATAGCTTACAATTGCCTTATGAAATAAAACAGATCTTGTGCTTTCTTAAAAGTCAAAAGATTAAGACCATAACTCAGGAAACAAGGTGTTCCAGAGTGTGGATAAAGCCTCTAATGAAGCTTCCAAACATTTTACCATCCTCTTTTTTAAAAAAACAACCAAATTGGTTTGAAACTTGTCAAGAAGACTGATGTGCACTCTTCTTTGGTGGATGAATCAATCGAAGTTTGGTCAAAGCATCCCTTCAAAACTCAGCATAAGACTATTTGTCACAAAGTATGGTTACTTGGTGCAAATGGTGTCTTCCCTGTCACTGTATATCTTCAGATCATTCAGATCTAAACAAGTGTAAGTACATAAAATAGTTGCAGCCATGGATAAGGCAATTTACTTATATTTTGTCTATACAAAGAATGTTGCTTTCTAGATGAACTTAACTAAATCTCCTTGTCCATATACAGGTATGCTCCTTCTCTAATATTATTGACATGTAAAACAAATGCTTTGTTGTTCAACTAAACTTCATTTAAATAATGATATACAGTGTATTACTTCAGCTGATACTATTCAGTTTGAATGTCATAGTAGACAGTGCATTAGGGTAGCTGAAAACAGAAAAGCTTCCTAACAAACAGGAAGCAGCAGGTGAAGCTAAACAAGATCACATCAAATACCTGTACAATTAGCACAGGGGCCCCCCAAGGCTGTGTGCTCTCCCCACTTCTCTTCTCTCTGTATACCAATGACTGCATCTCCAATGATCCATCTGTTAAGCTACTGAAGTTCGGAGATGACACAACAGTGATTGGTCTCATTCGAGATAATGACGAATCCGCATATAGACGAGAGGTCGAACGACTAGCCTTGTGGTGCAACCAAAACAATCTGGAACTGAACACACTCAAAACCGTAGAAATGGTGGTAGACTTTAGGAGAAACCCTTCCATACTTCCACCTCTCACAATACTTGACAACACAGTATCAACAGTAGAAACCTTCAAATTTCTAGGTTCTATCATATCGCAAGATCTAAAATGGACAGCTAACATCAAAAACATCATTAAAAAAGGACAACAAAGAATGTTCTTTCTGCGCCAACTCAGTAAGCTCAAACTGCCCAAGGAGCTGCTGATTCAGTTCTACAGAGGAATTATTGAGTCTGTCATTTGCACCTCTATAACTGTCTGGTTCGGTTCTGCAACCCAACAAGAAAAACACAGACTTCAGAGGATAATTAGAACTGCAGAAAAAATAATTGCTACCAACCTGCCTTCCATTGAGGACCTGTATACTGCACGAATCAAGAAGAGGGCCGTGAAAATATTTACAGACCCCTCGCATCCTGGACATAAACTGTTTCAACTCCTACCCTCAAAACGACGCTATAGAGCACTGCACACCAGAACAACTAGACACAAGAACAGTTTTTTCCCGAAGGCCATCACTCTGCTAAACAAATAATTCCATCAACACTGTCAAACTATTTACTGAATCTGCACTACTATTAATCTTCTCATAGTTCCCATCACCAATCTCTTTCCATTTATGACTGTATGACTATAACTTGTTGCTGGCAATCCTTATGATTTATATTGATGTATTGATCATCATTTGTGTTGTAAATGTTGTACCTTGATGAACATATCTTTTCTTTTATGTACACTGAGAGCATATGCACCAAGACAAATTCCTTGTGTGTCCAATCACACTTGGCCAATAAAAATTCTATTCTAATTTAGGCTAGACTACATAACCCAGTGAATGTATCATCTCAATAGAGGCAATATTAGAACTTACACTGATTAACATTTTGCATTAACTGAAATTATTAAAAAATGAAAGGTGGGGAGTGATTTTTATTGGTATAATGTATTAGAAATTCTGAGAGGAAGAGATATAATTAAAGCATGATATATGCAAAGGATGGATAACTTTTCTGCCTTTACCGTTTCTATCAATAGCTGTCCCATAGCCTTGTTTCAAGTGACATGTGCCCTCATGAGTTTGGCCATTTGCTCTTTAGATCTATGCTCCTCTTGGTGGACTAAAGCTGCCAGGGGCTGTTGCATGGGTTGGCTCTATATGTGGTATATTCTTCTTTGAGCATGGTTATTGCTTTGTCCCGTTAAGGAGGTGCTGGTTCACCCCCTTCTCAAGAAGTCATTGCTGGAATCCCACCATACTGGACAAGGGCTTTAAAGATCAAAACCAGCATTTTCAATTAGACCAAGAAACAAGGTATAATCTGTATCATTATATTTTATTGAATGCTTGCTGATGCCTCTCTTTGTCATAGAATGTGTTTCTGTGCAGTCTTCATCCTTATGCAAGGCTTCCATTTTTTGAGAACACCTTTTCTGATACAGTTGAACTTATAGTTCTTACTACTACACTTGCATAATATTTGCTGTGCTGGATGAAAAGTTCAGAAAGAGCAATTATTTAAATACTTTGACAATTATTTATTAACTAAGCTGAAATTCACAACCTGCGGCTATACATTTGGAAGTGTGAAAACTGATCAAAAGACAGATGTGTATCTAACACCATTTTGCAAAATAGTAGAGGATCATTTTTTTCCTGGAAATGTGAAATCAGAGTACTTTAAAAGTGTTTGATTCATGGATGCAGTATTAGTCGGTGGGTGTCACTAGAAGGCATATTTGAAACAAATATGAAAAACACAATTCATTCTGATATAATTAAAAATGTAAAATACTATTTAAAAAAAGCTTTAAAACTCATTTGAAATTTTTGGACTTCAACATTATAACAGTCATTGAATATTAGAACTAAAAGATTATGCTTTTTTTTTTTACAGAAACAAAACTAAAATCTTAATATTCAGATATAAAATTGATTTGTTCAACTATACCTTTCTATGTATAACATAACCCCTCATCTTCTCCCACAGCAGACTCAAATCAACCATATTTGCATAAATGTTAAATATGTTAAAGTTGTTTATAAGCATTTTTAGCTTTTCTGCAGTTTATCCAGAAAAATTAAGGAGATCCATGTTATTGGTTCCCCCCCCCCAACATCTGCTCTTCCATATCAAAATTCAAAAGATTTATTCATTATAAAAGAACCTCTGATGCATAAATGTATACATGGAACTGGAAACCCTGGAGTGTTTTACCAATTCCAAAACATACTTTCTCCTAATGTTCCAAATTATTGAAACATAATTTGTTTCAATATCAAATGCTAGTTATTCTACTTAAGTTTCTTGTTCCTTTAAAGTGCGATTTCTACTTCCATTTTTATGGACAACAGGCAGAAATGTTTGAAAAGTTATTTATATAATGTAAGATAACTATCAGTTTACCCAAGAAGCTAAAGTGGTTTCAAATTTCAGCATTCTATAGTTGCGGCAGCTGTCATAAATTTGGATATTGAGCTGGGGAGGTATAACTGCCTTGGAGATAATTGATTTTCTCCCTGAAATAATTTAATAGTGTTCACTTCAGAGAACATCTTTCTGCTTATTGACTCTTTCTGATTAGTCATTTGCAAAATTATTGCTATGGCTACAAATTTTATTTTTTATTTTATTTATTAATTAAATTTTTATACTGCCCTTCTCCCAAAGGACTCAGGGCGGTGTACAGCCAAAAGATAAAAAACACAAAAATATACAATTAAAACGACAATTTAAAACCGAGCATATTAGAAAAAATGGCCAACATTTAAAAATTTAAAATTTAAAATTATAAACCATAAAATAATAAAACCCCAGTTAAAATTTAAAATATTAAAAAATATTAAAAATATTATGCCAGTCAGTTCTCTCAGACTTTGGGACCTTTTTTGTAGCTTTTTTTTTCTTTTTTGTCCGAGAAGGTTTTTAATAACCTAGCATCCTCAAAGACTTGTCTCACCCTACCGCCAATCCTAGAGTACTACAAATGCTAGCAGTTTTTCATACTATACTGACCTTTCCAATCAGTTATTATTACATTTTAGCATTCCTTCTTTTTTCTTTTGATCATAAAAATCTATTTGAAAGAGCTTCTGTTAATGACAACAATCTATGTGAAACAACTATCTTTCTACAAGCAAAGTCATTTGCAAGTGTCTCCAATTTTATGGAAAATATGTAGAAAATTACTTAATGCATATGGCTACTGCTCAGAGTATATACCTTTTAATTTGTAAATAATTGTTTATCTTACCATTTTAAAAGGTGAAGAGATGATACATGTACAGATTTGCTGGCAATGACATCTAAATCATGGGGGAAAGCATGCATATTATTTCTTTACGATATTTATAGCCTATTTTTATCTGAGAGTTTCACATAGCATTTATGGGACTCCCTTCTCATTTTAAACTCAGAAATATAGTTTAAGAGATAGGTTGGGTCTGAGATAGAATGATTGATCCAAAGATACCCAATTAAGTCTTGTATGAATAGCCAGTTCATAACAGCAATTCAGGCTATTATTTGCAAACAGTTTGTTTCTATTGTCAAAACCAGCTATATATATTATGGCACAATTATCAATAGACAGCTAGGTCAGTCAAAGGGCTGTAGTGATTAATTCTAGTGCTGGTCTCTATTACTCATGAAATATGTATTTATTTATTAACATTTCTTTTTCACTCTGAATCCCAATGCTTAAACTAACATATGCAGGTGAGTTGGGGGTGGAGTGGAAGACTGAGAATTAAAAACAACATGATGGTAATATTTTACATCCACTCAGAGCTGCTTCAAACCATTTTCCTGTCCAAGGAGCTATTGGATGACATATAAGTAATAATGTCTGCAAACCAGGATTCTTTAAATCATTTAAATGCTTCCTTACCTAATCTGAAAAGTACACCATGGCATCAAATGGGTACTGCAAGGAATAATAACATGGCAACTTTCAAACTATATATTAGTTTATTGGTCATGGCCATGTATCATCACTGTGTGATTAAGCAAATCTGTCAGTATTGAAAATATATAGTAACAGCCAGTTAACCAATATTGTTGAGAGCGAATATATTTTAGAGCATCAGTTAAAATGCTGTGTAAGGAATAAGCCTTGTTAAAAATTATATTCAGAGGAATTGGTAATGCTAGATTTTGTCAGAATATATGCACTAGTGAGGATGGTAAAGAATTCCATAAATGAAAACAGTTTTGGAAATAATATTTCTCTCTGAAATATATAAGAACTATCATGTCTGTTTCTAAATTCAACAGCAGTTTAACTCCTTTCTTCTGCCATTTTTCTCTTCTCAACTTCTCCCAAAAGCCCTACAAGTGCAATAGAACTTGTCAATTATTTGTGATTAACTCAACTGTTTCCTAACCATGTTTAAAGCATGTAGTATATATTGAGGAAATTTCTCCTCAAAGAATAGATTAGGAAGAATCATTAGCAACACAGAGTACCATTTGCCAGTGCAATTTTGAACTCAGGGTGAGAAACAACTTAGAAGCAGCCTTCTGATGGAATTTGTTTACAATTCAAAGCTAAATTCATATTTGAAAGTAAGACAAATATGGCTTATATATTTTTAGATTAGCATGTTGTATGACTCCAGATACTGCAAATTGTTATATTAAGTTTATTTATTATTTATTTATTTTTCAGATTTATATACCGCCCTATCTCCCTAAGGACTCAGGGCGGTTCACAGGCAATTAAAAGCAAACATATAAATACAATTTAAAATAACACATAAAAACTTATTCAATAGCCAAATTATTAAAACAATATAAATACTAAAAACCCCATTAAAACCAATAAATTTAAAAAACTAACCCAGCCCCGCGCAAATAAATAGGTGTGTTTTGAGCTCGCGACGAAAGGTTCGGAGGTCCGGAAGTTGACGAAGTCCTGGAGGGAGTTCGTTCCAGAGGGTGGGAGCCCCCACAGAGAAGGCTCTTCCTCTGGGCGTCACCAGACGGCACTGCCTAGCCGACGGCACCCTGAGGAGTCCCTCTCTGTGGGAGCGGACGGGTCGGTGAGAGGTATTCGGTAGCAGCAGGCGGTCCCGTAAGTAACCCGGCCCTATGCCATGGAGCGCTTTAAAGATTGTCACCAAAACCTTGAAGCGCACAAGTGCAAGTTGTATGAACACAGCCAAACAAACCTTGGCTTAGAACATTATATGAACCTAGATGACAAATGTGGAAATTAAAGGTTCTTTGCTTGAATCATGCTAAAGTATCTTGGGAGTTGCCAGTCATCCAAATTCTCCTTTTATGGTCTATGGCGGGTGTCAGCATGCGGCTCTTTGGGCCCTCTGCTGTGGCTCCCTGTCGGGTGATCCCACCACTGGCTGGCCCTGCCCCTCCCCTCCCCTCCCAGTCACTCCTCACCTGAAAAGGTAAAGGTGACGGTATGGAGACTCACTTCATATTCCTGAGTGGGAGTGAAGCAGCCCTGTATTTGTCTCTTCTTCCGGCCCTTGTTGGTGCTGTGTGCATCTTAGTCACTTGGGGAGATGCATGACTTTCTCTCTGCCCTAAGACACTGGCCCAGCCCGGCTGCAGCCAATGGTCCATGTTGTAATGGGCTTCAGGAGGAGGAGGGGACGCTGCCTCCCCGCCTCTATGGCCTGCTCACTGCTCTTGCAGCGCCTTGCACAGCAGACTTAAATTTAGCACGCTTCACAATGGATTCACAGTGAATCTGCCAGAGGATAAAGCTGACTGAAGGTCAAACATGATTGTCCAATAAAATTCTGTATATTTGCCCATTTCCCCCCAATTGTTGGACATACTATGGATTTACTTCTGATTAAACATAGACTGTAGAGTTGACTACAGTTTTAAGTCAGTTTTTTCTCTTTTTCTGGATCTTTGCCTCTCCCTTTCCTGAGTCTTGCATATATAAATGCATTATTTTTGACTTAAAGAATATAACTTGAAAATATGGGATTCTTTATAAAAGACTGATTCCAACAATTAACTAAATTGCTTCAAGAGGGTATAGTTATAACAGATTGAAAATGTAGCCTGTCTGTATGCCAGTGATTGGCTGATGTTCCTGCTGTGCCAGGGGAAAGAAGGAGAATTTCTTTGCCAGCTTTCAGTGAAGGACTTGCTGCTGTGACAGCAGATCTCACTCAGGGACTTGATTTAATGCTACCAATTACCATATCTTTGTAATTGCAATCCATGCCTGATGAGGATGGTGGAGACTGTAAGGCCTTGAGTAGAACATCTTTGTCTTATAAGGATATAATGTCTTCCATTGATCTTCCCTTTTAATGTTTCATCAACTCTGCAACCAATTGATCATTCCTTGGATAAAATCTGTACCATAACTGTATGCCAACATTTGTGATTCATTTTCACTTAGCTAATCAAAATGTTGTTCCACAAGACCCTGATGATGTTCAAGATGCTTCGTAGGAGGCATTGCCTCAATCCAAACTGGCTGTCTTAGATAGCATATTTCTCATAGCCTTATCAAAGTATAAGACATGAGTTATTAATCATACCATCCTTCTTTCAAATATCTATCAGTCTACTGGGATGGTCCACTAGAGTGTTTGCCAATTAATAAGAAACCTTAAGTAATGCATCATGGGGAATTTTATTCTTATCCAACCAAATAAAATATTGGAAAGGAATTTTGTAAAGGGCTCTGTCCTTTTGTTTCTCATCAGCACAACTCTCTGAAAACTGAACAGCATCAACTTTGATATAGAAAAAAAGACCAGTAAAAGTAAGACTGAGTTTGAAAATATGCTAGAGCAAAGGTGTCAAACTAAAGCCCCCCCCCACAGGCCAGATGTGGCCCTCAGGGTGCTTAGATCCTGCGCACAGGAATACCTTGGAAACAGTGAAGGACTGGCCCTTTGCCAGCAAAAATGGAGCTTGGGAGGGCCATGCATGACCCTCCTGTGCTCTGTTTTCAGCTGCAATAGCCTCCTGCAACCCTCTGACAGTAAAAATGGAGTGCTAGTGGACCCTCCTGAGCTCTGTTCTCACTGGCAGAGTGCTGCAGCCACCACAAGCACCCCCTGACATGAATGCTGTTGAGCTGGCCATGCCCACTCGGCCTCTGGAGGTCAAACACAACCCTGATGCGGCCCACAATGAAATCAATTATATACCCCTGCGCTAGACCTTGCTAAACTTGTAGTTCTATCTGAAGAACTGAACTGAAGAAAAATTGAAGAAGCTTCATGGATGAGAAGTGAAATGTCTTTAAGGAAAAACAAAGAAAGTCCAGTTGCCTTTTGAAAAAGCACCTTTGGACAACCATGACTTGGATGACTGAGAATTTCCATAGACAAAAATAAAAAGTTGTTTTGCTTTTCCAGAAGAAGCAAGTAGGCAGAGTTTGTAGTGCTTTTAGGATGAGTGGATTTGGGATGTTTGCAAGATGGTAATTAGAGGGGAGAATATAGAAGACTGATTTCATAAACAGAAACATAGTAACTCAGTTGTGTCCCAATGCTTTTTGAATGCAACAGTCAAGTGAGCCACCAGGCAGCCATTACTTAAATTGGGTAATATACTAGTTGCTGAAAGAAGTTACATAATATTATGCGATCACTGAACAATAACCGCATGGCTATGTTTTAGCAAAGGAATTGCTGATGTACAGAAGCAAAGTCAGCATAGGAGATAATGATAAACTAACCTTCCAGTCAAGTGTGCTTTCTAAATACCTGTCTGCAATATTAGAAACAGACTGAAATTGGTGCATTCCCAAACCAGTAATCCTGGCTTCAGCCAATTACTTTTGGTTCAATTATTTCTAAACCACTGATGGGCCTTCAATTAGTGCTGCTTGCATGATTCCACACAAGAGCTTTCAAAGCTTCTCTTACATTGCAAACACTTTTCATATCAGCTGTAAATGCTGATAATCCAAGGCTAAAAGTTAAACCATTTTACAGAATTATCCACGTTATCTTTAACAATATTTCCATCAAGAGAGGTGTTAGTGTAAATATGAAGTACTACATCTCAAACTCTTCTTATACGACAACTTTACATTTTGCACAAAATATTGTATATAACTTCTGATAAGGTATGTGCTAAACAATGACATCTTTTAAAATTGAAGAGAACACACAATGGAAATATTTAAAAAATTGATTGATTGATTAGTCTATATATCTCTAACATTTGGGAAGAAAGCCACCTCTCCCCACATTTTTGCATTTGTGTTCCAATAGCAGAGAATAAAACAATAGCAGCTCAGTTATGGTTATTTTATTCAAGTCCAATAACTGAAATTGAGGTTAATTGACCTTTATATGATGGATACACAGAACAGTACTTAAACTGCACACATGGAGAGCAAGTTTATTTCAAAAGCAAATTAAATTAATTGACATTCATGTGAAGCTCTCTTGCTTATTGCTAGCTGCTCATGTGAATAGTTTGTTGATGATTTTGATAGAAGAAACATTCGTTTCTGATAAATAAGTTTTTCAGTTGAATAGGTTTTAATTAGATGAGTTTTACCTGGACTTTCATTTGTACAATCTGAAGCTAATCCTTTCAGGTAAACGTTTAATGCCTTCCTCTTAACATTTGAACACAGAGGTTTCAAATTCAAATAATCATGAAGGCTACATAAGGACTATTAATTAATCCATTAATGCAATACTGAAGGCTTTTCAAACATTGATACAAAAGTCCAAGTGAGTCAAAAGTCAAGACTAAAGAATACAATGTTATGCATTAAAACAAAATAACAATAAAAAACCACCTCTGGTCCTGATTCTATGTATGAACTCCAGAGTTGAACTCAACAGGGATTTCACTATTCATTTACATTTTGTCTCTTAGCAAATATTCAACAGTAAATCAAAACATGAAATTTAAAAAATTAGGAAATTAAGGGAAACACAAATTTATATTCCTGTGCTTTTCTGCACTTCCACTTTGATTTTTCATACCCTTTTTTCACCAGCTATTTAGGGAAGAGTATATTTTATTTCCGAAAGATTTTTTTTCTTCCTACACATATCCCATTCCTAAAGAGGCTCTTTTGCACAGATTGATAGCCACAAATTTGCCTGTTCCTCCATAAAAAACCCCAGTGCTTTTGGAATGGGATCAACCAAGGTTAAAGGAAGAAGGATGCTATCACATTCTAGGGCCATGGGTGGCTCAGGCTGTAAGATAGCCTGTTATTAAACACAGCTGCTTGCAATTACTGCAGGCTCAAGTCCCACCAGGCCCAAGGTTGACTCAGCCTTCTATCCTTTATAAGGTAGGTAAAATGAGGACCCAGATTGTTGGGGGGGCAATAAGTTGACTTTGTATATAAATATACAAATAGGATGAGACTATTGCCTTACACAATGTAAGCTGCCCTGAGTCTTCGGAGAAGGGCAGGATATAAATGTAAATTAAAAAAAAAATTCTAAGACAAA
The DNA here is from genome assembly GCF_028640845.1 of Ahaetulla prasina. Lineage (NCBI taxonomy): Eukaryota > Metazoa > Chordata > Lepidosauria > Squamata > Colubridae > Ahaetulla > Ahaetulla prasina. The sequence goes on from NC_080543.1 coordinate 49,548,001, forward strand.
ATATTTGCATCCTCTCCAAGTCTACCTAATTCTGTACCATATCTCCGACCTAGAATATTGTTGCATACAAAAGGTGAAGATGATTAAGACAGTTGCATGCAGTGTACAGAGCTGAGATCTTTGTGTTAGGGTAACTGTCTAGGCCTCATTTCTAAATCATTTTATTTTCCCAAATAAAACACATGCTGCAGATGCTGCTGCCATTTATTTATTAAATTGCTTACAATAATTACAATAAATTTTGTATATTGGAAATCTGATCATATTGAGCTCTTGGCATTACACCTTCCTGGAAGTTTAATATCCACTTCTTAGCTCCTCTAACAATTGCCATTGGATTATAATTTGAATGTGACAAAAAGAGATGGATTATTAAATACATGGGGACTAGTCATACTATATAATAGTATATATTAACCAAATATAACTCTAGCTCAGTTTAATTAAAATAAAATCACATTTTGTTTTCTCCTCAGTTCTGGCTAGTTTATTGTCCCATTCCAATTATTTTTGTCGCCTTTGGCATGCATCAGATAAAATAAATGCAGAACCCACATTAAAACATTTAACTATTGAAAACATTTGATTTGGATTATTTAGTTTGTATTATTTTCTTCTCTAGTAAAAATAAGTAAAAACTGACAGTGGCATGCCTAATTCTATGTGGGTAAGAGATATGACTCAACTGCTGTAGAAGTTGAACGTAAATCCTAATTAGACTGCTATTTGTCTGACTTAGTCACCAATGAACTCTTTTGTTACAGTTCTATAGTTGTGGTTAATGTTTAATCCATGACTGCAATAGTAAGAGTAAATTATAAGTAAATTTAATTTCTTGATGGCACATCTCACCTAAGTTATGTCTGGGTGGCTTACAGTGAAAACATATAGTTAACAAGATTTTTTTTTATGAAAACAAGAACAGTTTCCTTTTATTCTGCTTTTAAGAACAATAGGTCACACTTTGTCTATCATCTCAATATTTTAAGTTTATTAGTAACAATTCTCAGGCAGAAATAATATTTCCAATCCAAAATACTGCAGCAATTTATGCAAACTAAAATAAAGACATAAGTTAGTGAGATCATCCTACACCTAAACCATGGATTTTTAACAGAACTGAAGTTAAACAGAACATGCTTTCAGATAAATCCAACTCAAGATCAGAAAGTGAACGGACAGCAAAAAAAAAAATAACTGTCTTTCTTCCCCATCTGACTTGCACTTGACAATGCTGAAAGTATGCTTTATTGTTCATTTCAAATCCAATTTGAAATCCACTTTCTAAAATTGCTAGAGTCTTATTTCTATGCTTTATCATCCTGTACTATCCTTCCTTCTGGACAAATAACACAATATATTATTTGCAGAACTATTTATAATTTATGTTTGTTTGAAGATTGCAACTATGTCAATAGGGTAAGTCATATCAGTTCTGTTTGATTTGATGATGGTGTGGCCAGTATCTGCCTTTGATCCTAATGCAGATCGCCTTAGCTGTTAGTATTAGTATAGTTCATTTTTTGAAAAAAAATTGAGACAAATTAAATGCAAAGAACTTTAGGCAAATTCATTAACCAAATTTGATGACCTGCTTTTTAAAGTTGTATGATTACAGAATTTAAACAGACTTCCCAGCTGGAAAAGCTAGGCTATTTTATAGCATCTCTTGGAAAAAAATCTTTACATTACAATTCAGTGACATTATTTTATTCTGAACTATGGTGTTGTGGAAACTCTTGAAAATACCACACATTATCAAGAAATAAAACATATGGATCAAAGAACAAAGCAATATTCTGTTCTCAGTTAAAGTACAAATAGCTAGGCTCACATTCTATCTTCTAGGCCAGGGGTCTCCAACCTTGGCAACTTTAAGACTTGTGGACTTCAACTCCCAGAGTTCCTAAGCCAGCTTTGCTGGCTGAGATATTCTGGGAGTTGAAGTCCACAAGTCTTAAAGTTGCCAAGGTTGGAGACCATTGTTCTAGGCCACTGGCTGGATGTGTCACATGCTGGCCACACCCACGCCAAGTTTAGCGAAGGGGAAAAAGTCCCAATACGTCACGTGATACCATCCTGATGATGTGAGTTTGACACCCTTGCTTTAGACACATAATGCAATGGTCCAAAAATCAATATTGCTGGGAAAGATAAAAGAGGATGGCCAGTATCAGATGGGTGGACATATTTTCAGTAGCAGCAGGTTGGGAAGTGCTGAGCAGATGGATGTAGACAGATCATTCTAGACAAGTCTATCTGTATGGTCACTAAAGTATTGACACTGACTTCATGGCACATAATTTATTTTGCAAGAGAATATTTATATATCATTATAAAATAAAGCTGATGTGCCATTACTGAGAACAAACTTTTTTAAAAAAAATGCTTGGTAATAAATATATATTCCTAAATGTCTATTTGCATATCACACATATTGAAAAAAATTGAGACAAATTAAATGCAAAGAACTTTAGGCAAATTCATTAACCAAATTTGATGACCTGCTTTTTAAAGTTGTATGATTACAGAATTTAAACAGACTTCCCAGCTGGAAAAGCTAGGCTATTTTATAGCATCTCTTGGAAAAAAATCTTTACATTACAATTCAGTGACATTATTTTATTCTGAACTATGGTGTTGTGGAAACTCTTGAAAATACCACATTATCAAGAAATAAACATATGGATCAAAGAACAAAGCAATATTCTGTTCTCAGTTAAAGTACAAATAGCTAGGCTCACATTCTATCTTCTAGGTCAGGTCTCCAACCTTGGCAACTTTAAGACTTGTGGACTTCAACTCCCAGAGTTCCTAAGCCAGCTTTGCTGGCTGAGGTATTCTGGGAGTTGAAGTCCACAAGTCTTAAAGTTGCCAAGGTTGGAGACCACTGTTCTAGGCCACTGGCTGGATGTGTCACATGCTGGCCACACCCACGCCAAGTTTAGCGAAGGGGAAAAAGTCCCAATACGTCACGTGATACCATCCTGATGACGTGAGTTTGACACCCTTGCTTTAGACACATAATGCAATGGTCCAAAAATCAATATTGCTGGGAAAGATAAAAGAGGATGGCCAGTATCAGATGGGTGGACATATTTTCAGTAGCAGCAGGTTGGGAAGTGCTGAGCAGATGGATGTAGACAGATCATTCTAGACAAGTCTATCTGTATGGTCACTAAAGTATTGACACTGACTTCATGGCACATAATTTATTTTGCAAGAGAATATTTATATATCATTATAAAATAAAGCTGATGTGCCATTACTGAGAACAAACTTTTTTAAAAAAAATGCTTGGTAATAAATATATATTCCTAAATGTCTATTTGCATATCACACATATTGAAAAAAAAATTGAGAAAAGAAAATTACTTGCTGCTAATAATTAATCTTCTACACTGTGAAGAAAATAATGAAAAATATATGGGAAAAAATAAACATATGGACAAAGTATCAGGATCCAGAATTAAATGTCATAAATAATGTAATTTATATAGATAAATATTCATTTACCTTAAAGCAATATAAACTGTTTTAACTGATTATACATCATTCTTCACAGTGGATTAATTAAAATAGGCATAGCAATATTTATATGAAAAATAGCTCATTATATGTTAATTGTATTAGGAAAAAGTATCATATAGAAATATAGCATTGGAGTAAAAGGATGGCTATATAGTTTTATTTCAAATTAGATAGAAATTATATACATTTTTACAATATTTAAATTTAAATATTTAAATTTTTAGGTAAACAGAATTATAAAATAATGTTACTCATATTGTAGAAATATAATTTCTTACATGAATTCTGTATAAAATCCAATTAGTATATTTTAAGAAAGTTGCAAATAATAATATAGGACATTTATATTATTTGTTTGCAAAATTTGATAAAAAGGTAAAATGCAGTCTCAAAATTAATAATGTATACTATGATTATTGTATACTTGTACAAACAAATCATTTCAGTGCAATTCTCGAAACTCCCAAATAAGTATTAATAATTTGCTGGAAATGTAAGCAAGTTTCAATCTGATTCAGCGATGGAAATTTTCTGGATGATGTCAGACAGATTTTCTGCATCCAGATCTTCTTTACTATTGTCTGACATTTCCGGTGAGATATAGCAACCAGAATCTCTTGGACAGTCATTTAATTGTAGTTTGTTAGGGCTGAGGTTAGGGTTTAACATCTGTGGCATTGGTTCTGTTTCCTGGTCTTGTTCATCTAAAAAATAAAAAACAACAACCAGTCAGCAGAAATTAAAAACTACTTCAAAAAGACTTGAGAAAAAGCATAAAATAGCATACAAAGTTCTTCCATAGTGAAATGAAAGTTTCTTATTGAATCACAGTTAGAACAGAGAGGGGCTGACATCAGCCATCATCATGTACATCAGGTCTTCTGATAGCAAAATCTCATCTTATTGGCTAGTTTCAAAGGAAAGTTGACTTTGAAAAAGTTTCTTCTCTCACCATAACATGCAAGACAAGATGAGGACTGGCTGGGAGGGGAGGGGCAAGGAGAGGCCAAGCGAGGTGCTTCTCGATGTGAGTGACATCGAGTTGGCCATGCCCACCCAGTCACATACCCACCCAGTCATGCCCACCCAGTCACATGGCCATCCAGCCACACCCATCCAGTCACATGCCCACCAAGCCATGCCCATAGAACCAGTTGTTAAAAAATTTGAATCCACCACTGTCTATAACCATAGATTAGAGCAATAATATGTAACTTCTGTGGCTTGGACTGAACAACTGAACAATTCAGTAAAATATAAGCATAAAGAAACTTTAACCAGAACTTAAATCTGTTAATTATACAGATCAAGCCATCTTAACTATCTTGATCCAAAAGGATTTTTCTAAATATATAATATATAAATATATATATTTAAATATCCTTAATTTATTATTATTTATTTATGAAGCACATTTATTAAACGTAACTTAGTTTGTATTATTTTATAAATATTAATGCAGCCATTACTACATTATTAAATAGTAATTATTTAAATATTAAAATAATTTTGCAGTATGGTTATTTAAAAATAATCTAAATAATTAATTATTGCATTTTTAATTCATGAATGAAAAAATAAAGAGAAGAACCATCTTCTTGTAAGCCTGGAATGGAAAACTTAGACTGATTTGAAGATGGATGTCTCAGATATACCTATGGTATTTTCAAACATTGCAGGGAGAATCTCTGATCAAGAATCCTAGAAAGTGATGCTCACCAATAACATTAAAGTTTACCTTAGCTAAGTGTTTAAAAAGTAGTATAAAACTACTATAGCATGCAATTCAAGTTTGTCCCTAAATATCGTGTTTCCCCAAAAATAAGACCCTGTCTTATATTTTTTTGAACTCTGAAATAAGCGCTTGGACTTATTGCCATGCACTCAAAAGCCTGATGGGGCTTATTATCAGGGGATGTCTTGTTTTGGGAAAAACAAGGTAGTTATTCCAAAGGTATATTTACCACTTTTGAAAGGAATTCCTCTACTAAATAGAGGAAACACCCCCCCAAAAAGAAAGGCTAGGGATAAGCAATACTATTCAGAGCGAAGTATAATGGTATTATCTAGAGTGAGACTATTATTGTTTCCAAAGCTTGTTCTGCATGGTTGTTGTACTGTCTGCTTGTTTCTCAGTATGCTTACTGTTGTTCTTATAAGAAAGCTATCAATGCACGATGTGACAAAGAGTTCTATTTTTTAGCCTGCTTGTCACAGAGCCTGATGGTGAATTGGGCTGAGAGAAGTGACTATCACTGTCACTGGGAATCACTGTCAAGAGGGAGGTAACAACCAGTTGGCCAATATGATCCAATTCTCTGTGAATCAATTGTGCTCTCAGGCTACAGTGTGGACCTTTCTACCGCAAGACTGCATTTCTCAAAGATGTGACACATTAATCTTTTCATATGGCTTCCTAACTGAATGTGTATTTTGATTTAAAGCATTTTACCACAAAAGACAAATGTCAGTTTTAATCTGTAAAATATTAGTTAAAGGTGCAGGATACAGAAATTGGTTTTCTTTTTTAAAAAAAAATTACTACTAATTGTCGCTGAATCAGCATAATATACTATCTTATCAACTTGTAGACGTCATGTAATTTCCCTAAAGTAAAACAGTTTCATAAAAGATAAATGGCTTTTGCTCAGAGTTATATAAGATAGCGCTAGCAGAGCCTATGATATGTATCATTTTGACATGTATATTCTGTACTACTTTAGTCTGTAGGATTAGGATGGGGATATTGAAGCAATATAAAGCTGATACATACATTCTGACAGACCTTTATTATAAATATTCATTATGTGCATTTTTTACCCTTGGTTTACCCTTGAAACTTATTTTTCTCCTTAAATGTGTAATTTCCTGTCTTATACTTATATGTAAGTATAATTGCTGCAGCCTTTCTGGACTCCAATGAAGCTTTAAAAACTCAGGTTCCCTTACAGCTTATTTTATCTAAATAAGTCTGTGATCTTGTTGTGATTGCAGATGTGATATATATGCGGTATACTATAAGGTGATTCACTTGTTTTGGCATTGTTTAGTATGCAAACTTACAATTATGGACGATATAAAAATGATGACAGTATGCATTTCATGAAGCATGCATAAATGTCCTAGATAAACCATTTTTTCCTGAAGAAGGTGAAAGGTTTTTACATAGAATTAGTTAATAAAATTTATTAGTGAAGTGCCATGAATTTCAGTAGGACATATGCAAAGAACATTGTCATGGATATCAGAAGCTCTGCCGTATTGAATCACTAGAATTTGCAAAAATATGCTTCCCTAGTTGGGTTCACTGTTAGACATTTTAAAATAAATTCCAGTTGAAGCCTGGAGACACATTTATGCTAATATATTAATTTAGAACCACATTTTATTTTAATGTATTAGTTTTAAAAGCTTTATGAATATAATATTACTTGCTATCGAAGAAGCTTTATTTTTAATAATACAAATATTTATTTCTCTTAGTTTTTGTCATTTATTTTGGATATAATCAGTATTAAAGTGATTGGTTATATGAATTTATTATCTCTGCAGTGAAATGAATGAAATCCAAGAGTCTAAACTTTTGGACACAGAGAAAATCCATATCATAATTAGACCATGTGTCAATCAAGCATTGCAAATTATTTTTCAAGCAAAACAAACATAAGGCTCCAAATTTTTGAGAACACTGTCCTATCCAGTTTTATAGAAATGATCGTTTATATATTGAGGGAAAGGCTAAGCTTAATTCTGAGTATTTCAGTATTTTTTTTCTAGCTGATAACTAGCTCTCTTATAAAATTATGTTTCTGATTCCTAAGCAGTACACATAATCAATTTTAATTAGAACAATCATTTTTAGCAGGCAGAATTATAAATATTGACCTTGGAAAGTTGATTTCAAATGCAATATTTAGTTACACCAAAGATGTCCAGGATTTCAACCCAATTTTCCACTTGATTTGACTTCAGTGCTGCGATTTTACAAAGGTCATGCAGTATTAGTTATTCTGCTAAATGTTAACCCCAGGAATACATTGGCTTGACTTTCTTTCATTACAATTAATTCAGTAAACAACCTATTATGCATCTTCACATACTTTTCTTTTCTAGTCATCTCCATTACCTTGTTTATTTATTTATAAAATGGCAGGTTCCATTACTAATTTATAAAGTAGAAGAACTACTATTCTATAGCAATCTGGAAGGCCACTTTGCCATTGAAGACTTCATTTTTTAAAATCCGAATACATGTCTCCTGCTATATGTACAATGCCAGCAAAAGAACATAAAACATACATATCTCTGATGCAAGATTTTGCCCAGGGGCTTTAAGGCTACAATCTTCCGATGAAATAATAGACATCAGAATTCCAGGAAGTTTAGAAATAAACACCAACAAGACAAACTGACTTTTCAATCTAGAAGTTCATGGAGAATTATACCAAATTAATGTCCTTCTCTCAAGCAGCAGTCATCACTTTATTTCATGCCCATAAATATTATCCTTGTAAATTGTGCAGCCTAGAAAGTTAAAATTGGTTATTACTTCAAATATTCAGTGTATATTTGGCAGCTCTCATTCCATGTATGGCTGAAATCCACATAAAACCTTAAAGTTTTATTTACAAAACTGTAAGCATTATATGCCCAGAATAATCAAGCTGATAGGGCCTGCAACATGCCACCTCTGCTAGCACGGGTGGGACAAGCAATCCTAGTAGGATGAGATGATCCTTCAAGTTGCCTGGACCTATGCCATCAAGAGCTTTAAAGATGATTACCATTATCTTGAAATGCACTCGGAAGCAGACTGTGAGCCAATGTAGCTTGTGGAGCAAGGGTGTTACACGGGCCCATTCTTCAGGCCCCAAGAATGGCAGCTGTCACTCCATGTATGGCTGAAATCTACATAAAATCTAAATGTTTTAGTTGCAAAAATTTAAGTATTATATGCTCATTTTTGAATAAAAAAAAAGTATTTTAAAAAATTAGAAAAAATGCCCATCTAAACCCTAAGATCATGCAAATATTGTTGCTGTTGCATATGAGCATTACCTTTGACCCAATTCTGTTAATAACAATGGCTATTCCCTTTCTTCTATGATTTTTCTTTACAAACTGGAGAATTTGATGGCTCTCTACTGTTAAGTGACATATTCCAGCCGATTTCAGTTTACTGTTTCTCAAGGAATAAATATTCATCTTGACATTTCTATGCTGATAAAATTAAGGTTGCTTTAGCTCAACACTATAAATGATTATGTACATATTTTATAACATCAAACTTTCCTATTGTCTTTGGGTAATCAGCAACTGAATGTCCTTTCAGTTTTAATTCAGCTATTTTCTAAACACCTGTGTTACACATACTTATCTTCTATACTTCCCTAGCAGCTCATTGGATATCTTCCACTCTAAGTGACTTATCTTCAATAGCACATTGACATTGTCCTGATTATGTATATCTGTATGGTTTTCTTAATAAAAATATTGGAGCAAATGTTCCATTTCCATCAGCAGTGCATCCCATGCCTGTGATGGGCAATCAGGATAACTTTGGGAGTGTACACTCTCAATATGATACTTCATAATATTGTGGAGAAATACATATTCCTTCACCATTTCCAATGAATAATAGGAAGCTATTCTTTCATCCTTAAGATAACTTTAGCAAGCCACAGGATTGTTCAGTTAAAATAAAAAAGAAATTTGTCATTGATGCCAGTGACAAATGGACTTGATCTTTACAGTGATATTTATATATTCTTTACATTATTTAAGTGATTTACACTGCCATTTATATATTTTAAAAATATTTTTGTGATTTCTTTCATTCTTAAAAAATGGTAAACAGATTGTGCAATACATTAAAGCCTTCTGAGGCACATCCACAACTTTCACTATTTATTTTTTTTACAGAAATGTAGCACATACTTTCAGAGTCCTGCAGATTCTCAATAGCTGAAAGTAGCCTCATCCTGTCTTCTGGATCTTTGATGTTGAGTTCAATTAAATGCTTTTCATGTAGATCTTTCAAATCTTCTAATGTCTGATAGCCATTTAGCAAAAGGGTTGATAAATAGTCCTAGAGGGAAAACATTGAAAATTTCAATTGTAATAAAGATTGACATTTACTTTCAGGAAGTGCAAGATGGCCCAAAGGGCAGATAAAAGTGAGGGAGACAGGGGTGGGGGGTGGGAGGGAGTTGAAACACATGCTGCAGTTGTAAATGTAGATGGGCTGTTGCCAAGTACATGAATTTTGGTAATGTTACCACAGGGGTACGGCAATGGCCATAAGTTTGAAGACTGGTCATAACTACCATTAGTTCAATGCCTCATAATTTCAATCACTGAAGGTAACTAGAAGAGTACAGCCTAATTTGAATACAATAACATGATCATCCTTGAAATAAGATTTATTGAAGTTGTGACATATCGGTCAAAATATATCAAAACCCATCAGTACTGTCCCTTGTATAAATAGCACAAATATGACTAAGGCTAGTAACTTACTCTATACCTTCTGTATGTTATTAAAAAGTTATGTGAAAGCTTTAATTGATTGTAAAAGTAAATATCTATAGAGACATTTATTGTTGACTACACCACATGAAAAATTAGACTTAGAATGTAAGAGAATATATGGTAATGAACATGAATTATCAAATGGAATGACAGGAAAGAAAATAAAAATGTAGACTGATTGTAAAAATAAGATTAAAAAATGGATATACTCTAATGAAGATGTTTTTTTAGAGTGGAAATAATTAAGACATGCAAGAAATTGAAGGTATGGGTATAGTTACGAATGACAGAATTAAAATATATATCAAGATGTAGAAATTCATATTATCTAGATTATGTGGGTATATATGACAGCAGAAATCCAGAGATTGGTGATAGTTGCATACACAGACAGAAAGACAGACAATTAACAACAGATCCCACTCCCTCCCACCCTCTCACCCTATTAATATATAAGATAAGCTTTATTGTCATCTTTTTCTATGGGCGCTCTGGCACACATTAAAGATGAAATTCTGTTGCCTGTTCTCCAATGTGTACACATACATATGTATATATACATATGCATATACCTACACCCTAACATATACATATAAATATTAATCACAATATATATACTAATGCCCACAAATACTATGGGAGGAGGGGAGCTATGTTATTATTCGATCAACCAACCACCTCCACTCTGATGCTTAGGCCTCAAGCTAACTGGCAGAGCCAGGTCTTTAGGCCCTTATGAAAGGTCAGAAGGGTTAGTATCAACCTCACACTGGGGGCAAGATGTTCCAGAGGGCAAGAGCAATGGCAGAAAAGTCATTTCTCCTGGACACCACTAGCCAGAATAATTAGGCTGACAGATCCCACAACATGCCTTTTCTGCCACCAAGAGTGAAATTGGCCAATCCCAGTGGGATGAGATGTCCCTCAAGTATCCATGCTATGAAAGACTTTAAAAATGATTACCAACACCTTGAATTGCATCTGGAAACAGACTGGTAATTAACACAGCTTAAAGAGCAATAGTATTACATGGGCAATTCTTTGACCTCTAGAACTGTCTGTGCCACCATACTCTGCCCCAGCTATAGCTTCTGAATGCTGGTCAAGGGTAGCCCCATGTAGAGCGCATTACAATAAGCCAACCGTGAGATGACTAGGGCCTGAATAACTGAGCACAGGGATTCATGATGCAGAAAAGGCTGAAACTGGTGCACAACCTGAAGTTTTGCAAAAGCTCTCCTAGCCACAGTTGCCACCTGCTGTTTAGGCCAGAGTTGTGAATCCAGGAGAACCCCCAAGTTGCAGACTGGATCTATCTGGAGTAGTGCTACCCATCCAGAGTCAAAGATAACAAAGCCCCTGATATTGGGACCCCATGCACCCAAAGCCATTTGGTTTTGCCAGTGTTCAGTCTAAGCCTGTTGTCCTCTATCCAGGCCTCCACAGTTTCCAGGCACCATAACAGGGCAGCAACAGTGTCACTTGGGTCACCAGTAGTAGACATTGAGTATCAAGTTAGGTATCACTGGCATATTGCAGATACTTAAACCCATGGTGACGGATGATCCCACCCGGATTTCATGTATTTAAGTTTAAAATTAACTATGTCTGCATATGGAAAATGAATGACTGAAACACATGATTGATTTGATTATGATAAAAGATTGAGAATCGGTGAAGAATGCAAAGATGATTAGCAGATATAAATAAGGGATAAATCCTTATTTAGTAGAATCAAGAATTTTGGGGAAAATTAGCATGTAGAAACCAGAGCAATGCTACCTTGTTATTCACATAACAATCAAACTGAATAAAATCCACAATTCCAATTTAATTTGAAACAAAGTAATCCCCAAAGGGGAAAATTCTATATTAGTCTAAAGCAACCCATGGACATAAGCAGCAATTTAGAGCTGGAAAACAAAACTAAAAGTGAAGAATAGCTCAAGTGCACACATTTCCAGTTTTAGCTAACCTGGAGATGGATTTGCTCCAAGAATTCCTGAAGAGAATTAGGCTTGGCCCTTTTACTTTTCTTGCGAGATTTTATCTTTCTGGGTGCAGATTCCTCTTCTGTAATCAGATCCACGTAAATAAATTTGAAGTTTCCAACCTTGTTGTTTAGCAGTCCAGTCCACATGCCCATTGGGGTTTTACAGATGATGTCAATTATATCTCCTTTCTATAAGAAGACCAAGAGGAAAATAGAATAGAAAACAAAGTATAAAGTAATGAAATAACAGATGATTGTTGAGTAATATGGCTGAGCTTTTTCTATTGAAAAAAGTATATTATTTTAAAGGAAAGTGAACATGCAACTCCATACTTAATGTATATTTTCTATTTTTAAGTAGATCTGCCAACAAATTAACCAAGCCAACAGGGAGATGGGCAGTTAAGAAATAGGATAGATAGATGATAGATAGATAGATAGATAGATAGATAGATAGATAGATAGATAGATAGATAGATAGATAGATGGTAGATGATAGATGATAGATAGATAGATAGATAGATAGATAGATAGATAGATAGATAGATAGATAGATAGATAGATAGATGATAGAGATAGATAGATGGATTTGTTTCATGTTAAAATGTATCCTGAAAGTTCAACATACCGTATTTTTTGGAGTATAAGATGCACCTTTTCCCCCCCAAAAAAGAGGGTGAAAATTTGGGTGCGTCTTATACTCCGAATGTAGCCCGACCCAGCTTCTCAAATGGAGGTTTCAGAGGCTGAAAGAAGCTTCAGAAAAGAAGCCCCCAAACAGAGCTTCAGAAAAGAAGCCCCCAAATACAGCTTCAGAAAAGAAGCTCCCAAACAGAGCTTCAGAGGCTTTTTTCCTGAAGTTCTGTTTTGGAGGCTTTTAGAGGCAGAAAAAAAGTTTTTTTCTGAAACAGAGTTTCAGAAGCAGAAAAAAAAAGCCAAAAAAAAAAAAAAAAAAGCAAGGCACAGAGCTCACAACCAAGGAACTGTTGCTAAAATTCACTTCTGGGAAGAACTGAATGGGGGTATTTGGGAGGCCAATCCACCTGCCAATCAGCTTTTTTCTTATTTTCCTCCCCCAAAACTAAGGTGCGTCTTATACTCTGAAAAATACAGTAATTAAAGCACAAGAGAATGAATGACTACAAAATTCATAATTAAACATAAATTAATAAATTAACTGAAAAGAACCTAGACCCTGCATTTTAAAAGCAGCAAGAAGCTTAACTTCTTCAGGATGCTATAATTTTCATGCAGGTTTGCAGCTAAAAAACAACAACAAGCAAACAACGCTCTATTATAAGCTTTGCATTTTCCATAGCCAACATAATACAATCCACAACTCACAATAGTGCACACATTTGAATTAACTGCCTGCAAAATAAAGTGCATGATATACAGCCTACTAACACACATCAACTTTAACTTTCCCAGTGGAAAAGAATTGAACAACAATCCAATCAGTAACTTACCACACAGACAGGCATTCAAGTATGAATACCAACCTTCTCCCACCACCTTTGATATCAACATTTCACTCCTACATCATCCGATTCAGATTAATCCAATAGTAATTATAATGCTGTTATGAGAGTTAGATTAGTTTGGGAAAAAGTCACAAAAACAGTAGTCCAATTGCAGTCTTTGAAATAGCTGAAACACTGGAAAAACTCAGATTTATAAAATTTTGGATCAATTTAGAAGCAAAACTTTAGAAATACACATTTAGAAACATCTGAGTGGCTGCTTCAAGGTCAAAATAATTTGTACAACCCTAGATAGGTGAGAAAAGAGATTGGTGGGAGATTAAACAGAAAAAGAGAATTGCTATCTCCATGTACAATTAAAAATGGTTTTGATTACAGTCCAAAATAGTTGAATTAGCACATTATATTGGTTTTGACTTGATCTAAGACATGAATTTATCCCATACTTGAAAACACTTGCATTAAATTATTACACTTTTGGAGTGCCTGTGAATTTTCCCTTCAGCCAGTTTCATATCACTGATAAGTTTGGGGGCGGGGGGCGGGGAAGGTAATTTAGGCAGAAGTCTCTTTTCTCCAGGTTAAAATTATTACTTTGTTATTCCTACTGAGGAGTGAAAGTCTTAATCACACTTTCCTTTGCTGGTGACACAAATACAAGCATCATCTTGTTTTTGTTAATACTGCATGGAAAAGTGAAACACCCCCTACTGTTTTCACAGCTGTAGGTGAATATATATATTCATATATACATATATATATATATGAAGAAGAAAATGAAAAACAATAGTACAGGAACGGTAGGCACATTTGTGCTCTTATGCACGCCCCTTATGGTCCTCTTAGGAATGGGGTGAGGTCAATAGTAGAAAGTTTTCGGTTAAAGCTTTTGGGATTATGGGAAGAGACCACAGAGTCAGGTAAAGTGTTCCAAGCACTGATGATTCTGTTACAGAAGTCATATTTTCTGCAATCTAGATTAAAGCGGTTAACATTAAGTTTAAATCTATTGGTTGCTCTTGTATTATTGCAATTAAAGCTGAAGTAGTCTTTAACAGGAAGGACATTACAATAGATGATTCTATGAGTTAAACTTAGGTCTTGTCGAAGGCGACGGAGTTCCAAGTTTTCTAAGCCTAGGATTTCAAGTCTGGTGGGATAAGGTATTTTGTTGTTTTCAGAGGAATGGAGAACTCTTCTTGTAAAATATTTCTGGACACGTTCAATTGTATTGATGTGGTGAGGGTTCCAAACAGGTGAGCTGTATTCTAGAATTGGTGTAGCAAATGTTTTATATGCTCTGGTTAGTAGTGTAGTGTTTTTGGAAAAGAAGCTACGCAAGATTAGGTTTACAACTCTTAGAGCCTTTTTTGCTATGTAGTTGCAGTGGGCTTTGGCACTTAGATCATTTGATATGAAAACTACAACAGAATTAGTAAATAGATCTATATAAGCTTAAAGCACAAAGTCATTAATATATGTATAGAATGAAGAAATCTTGCCTTGATTTTTAGAGAGTCTGAATCATAAGGACTGGGAGTGAAGTCTGTGTGTACTCTAGCTCTGCCACAGAATGGTCCAACATAACTGATTTCTTCATCAAACCTTAGACTGTCTCTGTTGCTTGTTCCATCTGAACAACAAGTTACACCACCTGGAAGCAATAAAAATGATTACTTTTTGTGTAATGCCTAAAATGGGTACCATGTGAAATCAAACTATTCCAAAGAAAACTTTAAAGATATATATATATATCTTTTGTCAAACGAGTCCCTAACACGAGGAATGACACCAGACCCACACTCACAAGGTCCACACAGGATGTCACCACCGCACATCCACCCAGAAAGCAGACCCAAACCCACACTGATCATGAAGCACGACCAAGGACCAGAAGCCAGACCGCAGCTGCAACATTAGCCATTTCAAACCCCTCCAATCCATTCATGCAGCAGACCCACTATGAAGATGTAGCACGACCACAAAGCCAAACAACAGCTATGCAGCTCACCAGCTCAAATCCCCCTGCAGCACAGACCAGACTGAGCACAACCAAGCCCCCACCAACACAGGACACACCCCCAGCCAATCAGAGCACAGAAAACCCCCCATCCAATCAGAGCACAGCCAAGCTCCCACCCAATCAGTTCAAACCCCCACTAGCAGTTAAAAGGAAGAAACAGCTGCGATCACACATTGCTCCCAGAAGCACGAAGCTGAAGCCTGAAGATGTGAATGAGACTTCGTCGAAGCGTCCAAGACACTTCCAATTTTACACGGGAGAAAACCCGAACAACCAAAGACCTATATATATATATATATATATATACATACACACACACACACACACACACACACACACACACACACATATGTAACACATACATATATATATATGTATGTATATACACACACACACTCACATCTCTACTACAGATATAGTCAGCCTATTTGGGGGTAAGCTGAGGGAGCTGCCTACTGTAGAGACAGCCTGTAAATTCTATTCCTGCCTCTATATGCCAAGTGTTTACTATGATATCACCAGTGTTAATATTCATCTGCCAAGCCAATAAGCTTTTTTTTACAATTAATAGGAGTTCCTGTGTTTTTTTTCCAACTCAGATAATATGAATGCTTCAAGAAAGTGAGTATAATTTACTAAAATTAGCATTGGAATAGTTCTATTGAATTTATGAGACTTAATACTACTTAAGTTTAGCTAGATCATTTCCCATAATTTATTCACACATATTTCAGACTAATTATTTCTGAGGCTATGTTAATAGATGAGCAATGTGGCCCTCAAAGTCCACAAATCAAAAACACAAATGTCATTAAAATGATCGAAGTCTGAATTGGCAAAAAGTGATCTGAGGATTAGAGTGTAGATCTTGCTCAAAGCTAAAAACTAATGATGTATATTTAAAATATATTATTTAAGCAATCAACCATTGAATATTTCTTCTAAATTCAGGCATATGGGAATGAATTTTTACTATACATGTTACTGAATACACTTTTAAATACAAGGACTGGGATGTACTGCAGAATGAAAGTTTTAATTTCAAAGGTTCTATTTTTGGTCAGAGCTGGAGTCTTGCTTCAGCACATTTAACCAAACACTGCAGTATTCCACTCAAATGCTCTTTTGATATCAGTAATACTGTGAATATATTTTCTCCAAAGCAGCATACATAACAAGCAAATAATTATACCTGATATGTTTGCTGAAATATATCTGGGAGAAGTCTAAATAGACTTGCTAGATCATGATGTTTCTGAAAACTTTACAAGAAAATGAAGTTGGGCAACAGGAATTAAATTCAGAAGTAGGGCAATGATAAAATAAACCAATGCTTTCTTTTGTGACAACAGGATTTTAAAAGAAACTAGATCACCTATTGGGTCATTCTACTTTCCATATATAATACAGGCCGGAACTGTTTCCCCTCGTCTCACAACACTCAGGAGAAACTTGTTGAAGCCGCCTCCTTGGTTGACATGCTGAACTGCCTACCACTTTTCTTGGGGTAGGGGGAACAAAAAGTCCAATAGACCATCCTTAATCCCCATCCTGGCATATCTCCAAAGGTCTCCTCCCTTCAGAGAGATTCATCCTTTGACTGCTGATGCCACTCAGCCAATCCTAACTTGCCAGCGGACATCTGAGATGCTCCCTTGTCCTTCCCTTGCTGCTCACTGCTGTTACGAAATTTGAAGTTTTGGCCTTAGTTCCAAAACAATCAGTCACCATTTGCCCATTGGGCCTTGCTACCAGCCAATTGGGTAAGGGGTCAGAGGGAGATAAGAAAGAGAGTGGGAATATGTTCCTCCTAACTTCTCTTATGCCATGCAATCTACAGATTTCTGAGAAGTGTAGTATAGCACTAAAGTGGTTACAACTTTGCCAAACTTTAATAGGAATAGAGTAATGTGTTCTTCATTTTGGATGCAATCTGTAAATTAGCCAATGTCAGGTACCTTGGTTCAACAATTGTTATCCTATGATGCACGATTTTGCACAATTGAAGGTTATCAATAGACAAATAGGCATGAGAGTTTTAATAGTAGATGGATATTAAATGCATCTGGTTACAGTGAACCTTGTTCTGAATTAAAATCAAATAGGGAAATTAAATTCATCTAAGAAACATATTGGACAAATGCCTCCATGTACTAGCATTACATATATACAGCTATAAGATAGCTCATAGTGTTTAATAATGAGATGAAATACAAATGTTTACACAAACTTTAATTTGGTTTAATTCTTCAGTACCCCATTTCATAGTATTAATACAATTCAGGGAGTCCCTCTTTTCATTTGTAACCTTCAATTATTTTTTAGAACTTTTTTACTCTTGTCTTTTTTTTAATTGCAGATGATCTACTAAGGAGAGAAATATGTTTAGAAGCCCTAGAAATTTAACTTTTTGGAGGTATCCACATGGTTGATTTCAAGATATGTTTAGTAATGTGATGAGCTCACTAGAGATGCAAAAAGAGAGATGTAAAAACACTCCATGCATTAACCATGGTTGATTTTGGTTTAATTGTTTGGCCTAGGCACACATAGAAGGACACTTAATCTAGGCACAACAATAGCAAATATCAACAAGAGTATTGGCAGGAGGAGGCATGGTGGTAGCAGCTGGATATTTATAAAATCGGGAAATGGACAGACTGATTGTATATGTTGCAGCCCGCCAGCAACCAGTGGATCTGGCAGACAGTGAGGAGGTTGGGGAGGAACATGGGCCAGTCCTGGAGTCTGGGGAAGGCGCTGATTAGGGCTCTGCATCGGAGGCAGAGAGGGGGCCAGAGCCGTATGCCAGTTATCAGCTGCCTTTGGAGTCAGACATCAGTGAGCCACATGAACAGCTGGAGCTTGTTCCCAATGTGTGCATGCACAGAGTTGCCAGACGAAGGGAACAGCTAAAGAACAAAGGTCAACTTGGGAGTAAGGCCACAGGTGGATGATGAATGACCCCTCCCAGAGGGAATAAAAGAGGAATGAAAAGGGAGTGGAGTTTGCAGGAGACAATTAGTTCATTACTGCATTCTTGCGAAGTATTGCAGGGGTCTGAAAGATATCGGCCTGGCCACTCTCCAAGCCTGATAATGGTCGGTAATTGTGAACTATCTTGAAAGATTGGGAGAGGAAAGACTTTGCTGGAGAGAAATTCCCTGTAAATTAAATAAAAGGGGTTTATCATGACGAGGACTCAGCTTCATGCTGCTGAGGAAGCCTAGGTCAGAACAGTATAGGCTACATTTGAAGGCCAGGACACCAACAGCAATGATGGCTAAAAGACAGAAAAAGAAAGGAGCTGGGAAGATTGGAGAGGTGGGTGGGACAGATCGGTATGTTATGCTTAAAAACTATGGTATCAGCAGTAGTCTAGAGTGAGATAGGGAAAAGCTATTGCTGGCACAGAAGAAGAGAGGGAGGAACAAGGTGAATCAGCTTTGCTCAACTTATCCCACATTTTGTTTTATCCACAACTCAAAAGAAACTGAATGATCTGGATTTCAGGTCTGCCAAACTGTAGATCAACCTTTATAATACAACAGAATTCCAAAATATAAAGGGTGTATTTTTTTCCCCATTTGAAATAAAATTTCATGCAAACCCTTAGAGCTCCCTGTTAAAATTATTAGAAAGATAAACATATGCAAAATATTATCCTGTATTTGAGCATTTCAGCTAGCAGAAACCATGTTTATTTGAAAATAGGATTATGTCAGTGAACAATTCTGCTTTAGAATAAAGAATTATTTAGGTTTCTTTTTAAAAAACAAAAACAAAAAGGCAACTGTATGAAACAGAATAACAACATAAAAGGCAGAGGTGAAACCCAGCAGGTTTTGACTGGTTCTGGAGAGCTGGTAGTGGAAATTTTGAGTAGTTCGGAGAACTGTAGCAAAAATTTTGAGTAGTTCAGAGAACCGGCAAATACCACCCCTGGCTGGTCCCAGAGTGGGAAGGGAATCAGGATTTTGCAGTATCCTTCCGCTGCCACACTCACTATGCCACACCACGCCCACCAAGCCACGCCCACAGAACCGGTAATAAAAATTTTTGGATTTCACCACTGGATAAAAGAATATATATATATATATATACTGTATGTATATATGTGTGTGTGTGTGTGTGTGTGTGTATGAATTCCTCAGTAAAATACATCTTAGTAAAATATCTACCAGTTTTTGCTATTTGACCATTCAGTTCCACCAAAACATAGCTCTTCCATAATTTTTATGTGTATTGACAATCAGATAGAACAGGTCCTAACATGTACTTTTTATTCATATAATGAAATAAAAAGAATTTTAGATACCATGCTCATGACTAGACCCTACCCCCAGAGTAGTAGAGCTCACTTCCAATAAAATTTATAAGGATTGGGCTATTTAATTGAATTTATGTTTCCACCCACATAATATTTTGTGGTCATGCAACTAGGAAGAATCAGCAAGGTATTCTGTTCTTCAAATGCTTCACTTTGTTTTCTCCAAATGTGCCTTATTGTATTGTGGCCAACAGTTTGTGTTTCATCAGTCAAAAACACTTTGTTCCCAAACATTTCAAACTAATTCAGACATGCTTTAGACAATGATTTTTGTAATGCAATTGAGTAAAGTTTATATTCTGACAACTTTTACAGACCGAATATTGCTGTATAAGCAATATTGTATTGCGGATGATCGGACAACAACTCCAGTGTCAGCTAAAATGTTGAGGAGCTCATTTGCAGATCTGTGGGTTCTAAATTGCCGATTTAGCCATTTTTGCACAGATTTTTTTTTGTTGGTCTTCTGAATCTTGCCAAGTTTCATATAACTTCAATTTCTTAAAAGTGTTTCTCATTGTTGAAATAGCTACCTGGAAACCTTTTACAAGTAATCCTCAACTTACAGCATAGCTATTTATTTAGCAACTGTTTGAAGTTTCAACAAGACTGAAAAGTGACTTATGGCCAATCATTGCATTTATGATAGTTGCAGCATCCCCATAGTTACATGATCAAGAATTGGGCTCTTGGCAACCGGCATTCATTTATGATGGTTGCAGCATCATGGGATCATATGATTACCACCCTTCCTAGTGAGCTTTCGAGGAGCAAATTCAATGGTGGGCACTGGATTCACTTAATGAATCCATGATTCATTTAACAGCTGTAATGATTCGCTTAATAATCATAGACAATATGGTTGTAAAATTGGGTGTGACTTAATAATTGCCTTGCTTAGCAATGGAAATTCTGGTCAAAATTCTGGTGGTAAGTTGAGGAGTACTGTACTTAATGTGTTTTATAGCCTATATATATATTTATTTATTTATTATTTAAATTTGTATACCGCCCTTCTCCCGAAGGACTCAGGGCGGTTCACAGCCAAGTAAAAATACACAATACACTATAAATACAATTAAAATACAATTAAAAAACTTATTTAAATTGGCCACAATTAAAATTTGGAGATAAAACCCATTAAAAAACCCATAACTTAAAAAAACTAACCCAGTTTTATATGCTTTGTAAGAAGACGGTGCTTCATTTTTAATTGTTCAGACACAACTAAGAGATTATGCATTTTCTCACCTTTGGAACTGTCTTCCCCTGGCTAATTGTAGATCTAATAAATCAATCACCTTTTATGATATTATTAATACTTTATACTGTTGTAAAAAAAATAGTAGTGAATCAATTTGAAGAATTTCCAAAGAACTACATTTGCCATATTTATTTTTTATTGTGAATCTGTAAAATGCATACAAAAATAGCAAGTATGCATTGATATTTTATTATTAATATGCAGAGAGTATACAAACTTTTTTTAATTTATAGATTCACTAAACAAACATAGATTGCCTGAAGGACATAACTTTTGCATGGAAAAGACTGGAATATTTACTTCTAGAATTCTCTACCAGGCTGATCATCTACAATTTCTGGACTAAAAAAGGATTGTTTTATTTTCAGGCAAGTTATTTGAATAAGGTTAACATTTTCAGTCAGTTACATATGCAAATATACTTTCTATATAATTATTTTGTACTTACTTGAAGAACTTTGGCCGCTATTAAGACTATAGAGGCTGTCCAAGGAGTCACTTGTCTTTATAGAAGCTGTGATTGTATCTCCTCCAGGGTCACTGTCCCTATTTGAAGTGGAAAAACTTTTCCCCCCTTCATTCTTGAGAACCAGAGAGAGAGAGAGAGAGAGAATATTTCTTTTAGAGGTTGCTCTGCATTATACAATATCCACTTTTTAACTTAAGGCATTTTTATTAATTAATTGTTTTCAGACAAGGAAGCAGTATAATATCAAGACTTTACATGGTCATTACTTACCATTTGATAAATAATTGTGTAACAATAGCATCACAAGAACTTTGTATAATGTCAATTACTATTACTAACAGCTCTATTACTAACTCCTAAATAAAGCTGACCTATTTTCCTCCCTTAAATCTTAAAACAAATTGGTTTCTATGCATGAAAGTCTTAGTATACTTAAGATTTTCTATTGGAAATCATTGAATAGTCTTACTTTATTTTTATTTGCCTAAGCAGGGGCTTTGCCTAGAACTCCCAAGTCCCTTCCAACTCTGTTTATTCTATTCTATTCTATTCTATTCTATTCTATTCTATTCTATTCTATTCTATTCTATTCTATTCTATTCTATTCCTACAATAGGCTGCATGAAGGACTTGTGAACGTGCATTTTACTCACAGAGGGAACTTGGATATATTATTTTCTGTCCTTTGAATAAAAATCACTAGCATTGTTTTCTTTCTCAGGACATCATTGTGGCATTTCCAGAAGCAATTTCTTTCTTCAGTCCTTCACTATGCATTTTTAGAACTGGTTTATATTTATATATTTTGCATTACATATCTTTGCTTTAATGAATATTCAGTCTATTCTGTCTACCTTCTGCTAGACTCATTTTTAAAAATTCCTCTTGGCTACCTTTAATACTTTCAACAAATCCTGCCTTTCATTTTACAGACTTTCTCTGAACTGTTTCCACAATATTATTTATTTAATTTTGTTGAACACATTTTGTTGAACAACACTTGAACAACATTTCATTGAACATATTTTAAATTTTGTATACTGCACGAGTCAAAAAGAGGGCTGTGATAATATTTACAGACCTCTCACATCCTGGACATAACTGTTTCAACTCCTACCCTCAAAAGGATGCTATAGAGCACTGCCCACCAGAACAACTAGACACAAGAACAGTTTTTTCCCAAACTCCATCACTCTGCTAAACAAATAATTCCCTCAACACTGTCAAACTAGTTACTAAGTCTGCATTACTATTAATCTTCTCATCATTCCTATCACCCAGTCACTGTATGATTGAAACCCTGATGCTGGTATCCTTACAATTTATATTGACTGATTCCTAATATGATTTGATTGCTTATTTGTACCCTATGACTATCATTAGGTGTTGTATTTTATGATTCTTGATGAATGTATCTTTTCTTTTATGTACACTGAGACCGTATGCACCGAGACAAATTCCTTGTGTGTTCAATCACATTTGGCCAATAAAGAATTGAATTGAATTGAATTCTATTCTATTCTATTCTATTCTATTGTCATAGCTGTTGTAGCTGGCTAAATGCTCATTTTACAGAAAGGTAAAATTATAAATTATATATAATTTCCCATGAACTTGCATTAAAAAAATGGAGCCTGAGTCTCAAGGTGCAAAATAGTAAATAAAAAAAAATTACCATTTCCTCTGAAAGCGCCCTAATGTACTTTTTACCCATCTTTTTCTTCATAGTCATGGAAATGGCTCGCATCTTTTTTCCAATGCTTCCTCCATTGTTGGGTTTGTTTTGTCTCACTTCTGTGCCATCACATGTGGCACATACTTCATCTAGCTATTTAAAAAGAGGACAAGAAAGAAAAGCTTTTAATAATTTATATACACACACACACGTACTATATATATATAGAACTGGTTGTATAGAGTGAATTGAAGCAGATCACTCACATGTGTCAGAAGAATTCACATGACTAGCTATTGTTTTCCAGTGCAAATTGTAAGCTCTGTTCAGATAATATATTTGCTTGAGGGTACTGGGAACCATACTTTCTCTCTCTAAATTATGCTGTGACACAACCAGCTGCAGTTGTCTGCAATTGGAATTGTATATACACACAGGTTTCCACATGAACCAGAATCCTATAATCTCAAGCTTTCCTTTGCAGTTAGTTACATTGTATTTGTGAATGACGTGTTTATTCAGTGATGTCATAATGAAAATCATTTGCTGGATTCTACATGGCAACATATCACCTGAAATAGAGCTCCACTTCTTTCATAGCAAAAGTTCCATCAGTAAGAATCTACAAATTCAATCACAACTTTTCTACTAAAAAATAAATGTTTTGCTTCAATAAGAGAAGAATGTAAAAGAGATTGCCAAAAGGAATACAAAAATCTTCATAATGCCAGAGTAACCCCAGAGCCTGCAAGAGGAATATAATGTATGGCATTTGGTACAAGAGATTTGTTATCACACCAACCCTTCTTTTCACTTCTTTAGGGGACTTTGAACATTTTAAAAGCAGAAAATCTTGACTTCTCCCACTGGAAGTGGAATAAAATTTGGCAGAGTAGCAAAATGAACCAAGATTTTTTGGTTTTGTTAAAATTCTTAGGTCATGTATGATTGTAGCATTTCAAGATCTGCAAAACAGCAAGCACTAGTATAATCCATTAATAATACTACAGGACCTTTGATCTTCATGCACTCTGGTTTAACAATTTGCATTTTGATTATGGATAAGATGGAGGGGGGTTTATTATTTTCTACAACAAAAGACTGGGAGAAAAATATTTTATTTTCCTCTTTTTAGAAGTCATAAACTTTAATCAAATGGAGCTAAGTTGATTATTTTACAAAATATGTCTTCCATTATACGTTGAAAAGGCAAAGGGATTTGATGTAAATGAACTAGACTGCACAATATACAAACCTCAGATGAATCATTTGGTTTTGATGTTGAGTGATGTCTGCGATGGTCAAATTTTCCAAAGCTGCTGGACCTCTATAAAAAGGAAATCAATGCTTATAGATTCTGGATGCTGTTGTTATCTTTAAAACTGATTCATTATAATCTGGAGAAATTATTTCTCATATATTCAGGGATTACTAGCAAAAAATATTTTAGATAAAGCAACCAGACTTTTG
Source organism: Ahaetulla prasina (assembly GCF_028640845.1). Taxonomy (NCBI): domain Eukaryota; kingdom Metazoa; phylum Chordata; class Lepidosauria; order Squamata; family Colubridae; genus Ahaetulla; species Ahaetulla prasina. The sequence goes on from NC_080543.1 coordinate 49,572,771, forward strand.
CAGGAACAGAAATTATCACTTGCGAATACTCTAATTTTGGGTGCAAATTGCTGAATTGAAGGTAATTTCAATCATATTCACCAAATAAATAGCATATTGTATTGTGGGGCTATATTAACCATATGATTTATGCAATTAATAACAACAATATTGTTGTGCACCATCCAGCTTCACTTTTGGCAAAATGGGTGGCTATACAAGTTTCATAAGTAAACAAATCACACATTCACCTTATTACCAAACATCGTTACAATTTTAGATTAATAAACATAATCAAAATAATAAAAAAATTATATATTTATTCCTTATTTAATGAAAATCACAGCATACTTTAATGAATTTATCAATCATTTCTTTGTTATATTTTATATCTTCCATGTTGATGTCAATTCGACATGACCTGAGTTTAACTCATAGAATCATCTATTACAATGTCCTTCCTGTTGAAGACTACTTCAGCTTCAATTGCAACAATACACAAGCACACAATAGATTTAAGCTTAATGTTAACCGCTCCAATCTTGATTGCAGAAAATATGACTTCAGTAACAGAGTTGTTAATACTTGGAATACACTACCTGACTCTGTGGTCTCTTCCCAAAATCCCCAAAGCTTTAACCAAAAACTGTCTACTATTGACCTCACCCCATTCCTAAGAGGTCTGTAAGAGGCGTGCATAAGAGCACAAGCGTGCCTACCGTTCCTTTCCTATTGTTTCCTTTCATTATATCCAATTAATATTGTCATTACATACTTATACTCATATATATGCTTATATATTGTATAGTTATTTCATGCTTATGCTTATATATACTGTTGTGACAAAATAATTAAATAAATTGATGCGGAAAGTGTTTTATGCCAGGGGCTTAGCAAGATTGTAGGCATTTCAGCCTTGATGTAACAGTAGTACTGATCTGAAGAATAGCATACAACTGATGCTTACTGTGCATTTTACAAAGTAGCATCCTTGCAGTAATTTTACTTTAAAAGGTGTTTCAGCCTAGTCATATATCACAAATTTACTATATTTGTTAAGTCCAATTTCTTTTACATTCTTTAAAACTAAAAGAGTTGGCAGTAATAAGCAGCATAAAATTATAATTTCAAAATTATACAGAGACCATGTTTGCTAGTTCCAGCTTTAGTGTGAATCTTTATTTTAGTTCATAGACCATATTAATCTAATTTTCAGAAGCCTAAAAATAATATTGCAAATAGGGATGTGTTTCCTTTATGAGCTTTGCATATCTAGCCAAAGTAGGAGCACATTTCTTTAAAACAAACTTACTGTAAATTTGCCACACTATTATTTATCATAAGTACAAACACACAAACATACCCAATACACACAAATAAGTTGTCAGGAGAGCATTATTTTAATTCAAGAATTACAAAAGCAGATTGCCTAAAGTCACTTAATTCTTTCATGGGTTAATATCAAATGATACAGATTTCTCACTAAATAGCTTGGACTTCACCTTTGCAATTGCAGTCCCAAACATCAAGAACACTGAATATAATTACAAATTGTATGTCTGACATGCAATATAAAACAATGTAGTCTTTGTCTATTTGTAGACAAAGCTTCATATTAAGCCTGAGTGTGAAGTAAATTCAGTTAGATTTCAGGTCAAGGACACATATTTACTATTCAGGATTTTTTTCTTAATTACACTTACTTGACTGGTGTACTGAAAGCCAAGCTAACCATGAATCTGATGAGGTAGCAACCAGCAGTTCCTAGGCTGGAGAGAATTTTACAGAAATACGCCCCAGTGTTTCAGCTCAATGCCACCAAGTGAACAACCCTATGTCTGTTAACTCAGAAAATTAGAAGAAAAATGCATAGAATGTAAAGTTTGGAGCATAAACCTATTTGAAAGCTTTAACTTCTTTGCATTACAGAAAGCAAACCATTTCTCTCTGTATGGTTTTATTCTTGCCTGAAGTAGAATCTAATTTAGCCATGTTTTTTATGACAATCTTTGGCCAAGTAATCCACTTGCTAAGTAAGGGATTAAGTGTCTGGAGAACTGCAATTTACTGCCATGTCCTGATATGAAGGTTGACCCAATGATATTAAAAGCGTGCAAATACTTAATAAGGAAACTTAAATGAAAGGCATGATTGTGATTGGTGTTGTGAATCCTTTCCCCCCAGATTGTGGCCTCAATGAACATTTCTAATCCGCAATCTCTTTGGAAAAGCTGTTTCTATTTTCATATATTGCACTGATGCTTTCTCTTCCCTGTGCACCAAGGCCTCCTTCTAATGAATTCCTCATGACTGCTACTGAAAGAAGGGGGAATAGACATTTATTTCTTGTACATATTTAATGCTGTATCCTTAAGGATAAAAATAATAAGGGTGGGATATAAATAGATGATAGATAAATGATGATAGATAGATAGGTAGATAGAGAGAAAGAGATTTGTTTCATGTTAAAATGTATCCTGAAAGTTCAACGTAATTAAAGCACAAGAGCATGGATGACTGCAAAATTCATAATTAAATAGAAATTAATAAATTAACTGAAAAGAACATAGACCCTGCATTTTAAAAGCACCAGGAAGCTTAACATCTATAGGATGCTATAATTTTCATGCAGCAGAAGGACTGCAGCTAAAAAAAAACCCAACACACTATTATAAGCTTTGCATTTTCCATAGTCAACATTAGTAATACAATGCACAACTCACAATAGTGCACACATTTGAATTAACTGCCTGCAAAATAAAGTGCGTAATATACAGCCTACTTACCCACATCAACTTTAACTTTCCCAGTGAAGTGGAAAGACAGAGAGATAGATGGGTAGATGGATAGATAAATAGATGATAGACAACTATTCCAACAAAGCACTGATTGGATAAAACTGATTTCTTTAAACATTTGAAAAAATGAGTACCGATGAGACTCTTGGAGTAAACAGTTACTATTTTACTTTAAGGGATTATATACTGATCTAGTGACCAATGTCCTGACATCTTATAAAGAACAGCTCAGTACATGCACAGGCCCCAGAAATACAGGTCTATGAAGCTGGTTTGATACCATTTGCTAAATTTGTCATTCCTGATGACTATGCTGCATGATATGGGAAAATAGAAGGCAAGAAAGGTCTGAGGAAATCACCTACCAACCCAATTAACTAGACAGGGAACAAGTTCATGTCATGATACAGTGCTTTCTATATAGTCAGGATGCCTGCCAGGAACTGCTGTTTTTTGTTTTTTTTTAATACCAGTGTAATAGTGGTATTAAGGAGCAAATGGGAAATAATGCTTATTACTGCTGTTCTCATACTCAGCTGGAGTTTGGGGAAATCAGTTATCCCTTCAGAGTCTCATATGCTTTCTAAACAGACGCCTTGGGCCATTTTGACATGTAATTTAGCTTAGTGTTGCTCTGCACTTATTAAACATTAATAAGGATTGCAGGAGGGTTTTTATCATTGTAGATAATGGGTTTGTAGCACAGGAGAGCATTACAGGCTTATTTCAGCATTCTGACCCCTAATTTTTTCCCCTCCCCATTAAATAATCAATACCGCTGTCATTTTTTAAAATGCATTTTAACCCACTGTTTTAGTAAAAAAAAAAAATCATGGAAGAATTGGGGCCCTATAAAATATGAATCTATTTAAATGTGCCTATGAAACATGATTTTTGCTTGCTTCTGCATTGCACGTGACCCACAATATTAGCTTCAGCAAATTTCAACTTCAGGAAGCTAACATAGCAACACGCAAGCTTTCTTTCTTTCCAGTATTAGCTATGTTTTGAAAGCAAGTGCAGTCTCTTGGAAACAAGAATGGCCCATTGCTTTTGACACTGGCATTCAGAATCCCATAAGATTAAGTGATTCCTTTTGGCAGAATGGCTACATTAAGCAAATTAACCTCCCGAAACATAAATTGCTACAGGAGGGACAGATTGTTTGCACTCATTAAGAGCAAAACTCAGAAAACCCAAATGTTATTACCAAACTCACAGAACCTTTTGATTGAAAAATGCACTGGAAACTGCAAGGGTTAGTCATTTGTTTTAGTTGCATTTTCCCCTTTGAAGCTGTGATTCAGTGCCTAGAAATCACCTTTTCCTACTGGTCAACTGCTCAGACTGGAAGCTGGCTTCCTACTACTATTAATAGCAGGAAATCAAGTCATCTATTTCTTTTCACAGCCAACTTATTACCTGAATGTCTGGGATGAGGCTACTCCTTGAATTCAGAGGTGAGCATCTGGGTAGATTGTGTGAGAAGAAAAGAATTAAGTATAAGGGTGTTTCTGTGCACGTGAGTGTGAATTGTGAATTGTGTGAATAAATATATGGACATTTGCTGTTCCATCTTCTAACCTACAAAGCAAGCACACCTGTGTCAGCTGTTATATGTGAGAGCACTAATAAATTAGAGCAGCTATGCAATTTTTACTATGGATCGGGGTGAAATCTAGCAGGTTCTGACAAGTTCTGGAGAACTGGCAGCAAAAATTTTGAGCAGTTCGGAGAACCAGCAGTGGAAAATTTGAGTAGTTCGGAGAACCGGCAAATACAACCTCTGGCTGGCCCCAGCGTGGGGTGGGAATGGAGATTTTGCAATATCCTTCCCCCAGGAGAGGGGAGAGAATGGAGATTTTGCAGTATCCTTCCCCTGCCATGCCCACCAAGCCATGCCCACCAAGCCACACACCACACTCACCAAGCCATACCCACAGAACTGGTAGAAAAAAAATGGATTTCACCACTGCTATGAATTATTAATAATTAATTAATTAGAGCCAATTTGAGGCCTTCTCACCTCTTGATGATTCTGAGAAACAATACATATAAAAAGAACATGGCAAACAAAAAAACCCCCAAACCATCAATCCTAAACTAGAAAAAAATTAACTAAACTAAAATGGGCTCCACACCACCCCATCCCAAAGCTTGTGAAAACAACCAAGTTTTTCGAAGCTTATAGAAAAATGGGTGGGAGATACCATTCTAGAGAGCAGGCACTGCAACAAAGTTGCCCTGCAGCTTAGTTCTTATAAGAAAACATGATTTGATGGAGGGACTCAGTGCATCTACAGGTAGAAACAATAGGATTGGATTGATTCAATAGGTGAATTGAAAAGGTCCTACAATCACATTTTCATCTGACGTAAAACCCATTAACCATGTTTATCTATAGTTCGGACTGAATTGACATCAAAACAGTATGTAATATACATGAAAAATATTGTTTCTTAGCTTGCTACAGTTCTTTATTTTGGATCAATATATTTTATCTTAGCATGAAAGTCTCTAAAAACATCAATATGATTGTCAGTCAAATATATATGACTGACATGTGTCAGTCATATATATATGTGAGATTGAGATATATATGTATGTATGTATGTATGTATGTATGTATGTATGTATGTATGTATGTCTTGGCATATTTGGGTCTTTTCCCGTGTAAGATTGAGAGTATCTTGCCGACGTTTCGACAAGGTCTCACTCATCATCTTCAGGCTGGTGATATATGTATCTCACACACACCACACACACAAACTCTTTCAGTTTTTAAGTTTTTTCAAAATCTTTTAATGCAAAAGTGCTATTGAATAAAAAATTTATACTAAATTTATAAATAAAATGAACAGATGCTTTTGTGTTGATGTTTATTGTATTATTCAATGCCAATATAAATGTCCTATTTTAATTTTAGAAGAATATAGTACATCAAGTTTCTAGGCCTCTTTCCAGTATTATATTATATTCCTTTATTATATACTTATGTTGCATATTCCAGGAGTTGTCAACATCTAACATAGGGCAAAATTAACTGTACTGTTTACAATGAAATTCAGGACAGCTTTAAAACTTACCTAGTTATATTATTTTAATTCTCTCACTATCTCACATTTTGTGAAAGATATCGTCTTAATAAGCTTACTCTGGCTTTTGTAAAAGTGCTACTGAAATTGGTAAGGTATATAAGGTATATATGAAATAAATAAGTATTTAATATATTGCAGTTTTGGTAAATACAGTATTTATTTTAGAAAGGATTGGCTGCTGAGTGGGCCATGATCCTATTGTGCCTTAAACCAAAAAGCAAAGATAGTTTGTGCTCAGCTTTGAATAGGGTGAGATTTATCCATAGATTTTATATTTTGTGCTTTTAAGTGTACCAATTCTAATTTAACAATACAAACAAATATACAAGATCATCAGATAATCCATATTTACTAACAGCAGTTGGGACCAGCAACTCCATTGTTTGTTTGTTTTTTACAGTGCCATGTCAGGATAACAATGCAAATAAAGCAGAGCCAGAGAGAAATCAATGGTAAATCTTAACATCCAAGCTAATAACTATAACTGTACTAAGTTAACAGTAATTATAGTAATACAACCAAAAAAGAGAAAATGAAAGAAAACTTCATCTAAATTTCTACATACATTAGCTTATTTACAATTTTTTCCATATTATTTCCACATTAACTCCATTGCTAAGCGACACAGTTGTAAAGCGAAACATCACATAACTGTACCCTACATGTCGCTAAACATGATATCACATGACTGTGACTTGCAACATCCTACAGTCTTACTTACTGACTTTGCTTCTCAGAAACCAGTTGTGAAAGTCATGTGACTGTGTGACACTGCAATCATCATAAATGTCTACTGGTTACAAAACCCCTATTCCCAATCATGTGGCCATAACAGTCGCAAATTTGAAGGTTGCGCCTAAGCCTCCTTTTTCAATGCCATCATAACATCAAACAATTACTGAATAAGCAATCAGTAAGCAAGGATTACCTGCAGTCATTTTTTATCAACATAAATGTTCCTTTGAAACTAAGGTAATATCCTCAGACTTCAGTCCTTCCACATTTATTTAGTTATGCTTCAATTTTATGGCCTGGATTCATTTTTTTTATTGCAAAATATCTGACCATCCTTTTATTTATTTAAGACACCAAACAGTGCTGAATGTATATGCTTGACTGAAGACCTGACATCAGAATAAGAAAGCAAAATATTTCTCAGAATCATCTTCCACATGACAATAGAGCATCTAAGAATACAGAGTATTAAATAGCAAAAGATGGATACAAGATAAATTTTGTACCTGATTATATCATATTTCAGCCTTTCAAAATAGCTATTTTACAAAATACTTTCCAACAGAAGGTGGAAAGATGTAATAAACATTTTTCTTCAAAAGACAGGCCTGTATTATTATTTTGTGAAATAGTTAGGAATTGCAATGGATGTTTTGACTGATGATCATACAGCACATGTTTTACTGCACGTCCTCTGCAGGGCAGTGAGGTAAGTTTGAGTTTGTTATTGCATGAGAGATGCAATATTTTCATTTTGCTTTAAGCTTTTTCTTTCTAAAGTGAGTTCTGAGCAAAGTTTGCAAGTTTTCAACAAAGTAAATTTGAATTTAAAAAATCTACATGGCTCTTTCTTGTTCTGTGAAAACTGCACACATAATTTTGCTTTCTTTTTACATTTCTTTCCCAAATTACATTTTAGTTACCCGTAATCACATTTTACTGTATTGATTCTTTATTTTATGTTGCCTTTATTATATTCTATATTTTATATAACAGAAGTTCCTAATAATTTACTGATGTACTTCTGATGCTGATTTCTATTAGAGATAAGTTTATTTCAAGAAAATGATTATTTTATTTGTATATGAATATGATTTTTGTATTGGCTGGTTCAGAAACTATATCAAGTTCAAACTTTCAAGAACAAGTCTATTTCCAGCTAATTCAGAATAGTATAATGTATAGATATTAATATATTTAAAGTTTTTCTCTCCACTTTGCCTGAGTTATAGCCTGGTATCAGTGATGGGTTTCTACCGGTTCGCCCCGGTTCAGGAGAACCGGAAACAGCAGCGGCAGGAGGCAATGTCATCACGGAAACTCTGTGCATGCACAGAAGGTTCTGTGCATGTGCAGAAGTGCCGCAGGCAAGCGAAGCAGGCATGCACGCTTACAGCTCCGAACCAGTAGCAAAGGTAAGTGAAAACCACTACTGCATGGTATGTATAGATTCTACTTTCAATTGTTTTATGTAAAAAGGCTACTAAAGGAATAAATAACTGAAAGTATAAATATCTAACGAATGCCATGTTTTGACAATGAGAGCCATAACATGATCTAGAAGGAAAATATTATCGAATATTATGCGTGTCTAAATTTTATGTAGCTCAATTTATTAAAAGACTGTAGATAAATATTGTTAACAAAAGAAACAGATAATCTAAATCCATTGTAGTTTTTCCATTAAATTGTTGATAGAACTACTTGCTTATTAATAATGTATTGGTATGAACCATAAGGCCGGTTAATTTATGTTCATGGAATTTAAAGAAATAAGTTCTAGAAGATATTTACATTACATAAAAATCCAACCTGCCCCTTCCAGAACTTTCTTCATATCTTTAATACCTTGAAATAAGAAAAGTTCAACTCTGCCTTTTGTTTTACTGCATCTATGCAACAATGCCCTTGACTGTAAGTGATGGCCAACAATTCACTAATTCTTAGGAAGATTTTTTTTAAAGGTATGTGGATAGAGGAGAGCAATTTTACTACTTTTAAATGAATGTTTGATGCATCATTTTGGTTTACCTGATTAATGTGCACAGTAAACTCAGCCGCAAGCATTGTAATGTCTCTGCAAGCTTCCCTAAAGCAAAGCTTAGCCATTAATTCAGTGGCACATGTCAGCTCAGCAGAACAAGGTCACTCTTCTCCTTCAAGGGGAACCTTTTTAGAAATAATAAAACTGACAGAAAGATCTCTTTTGCATGCTTTATATCACCTGAGGTTGAGTGCTGCCATGAATATAGCAGGGCTTATAACAGCTGCAGCCCACAACCCCCAAACTAGTGGAATCTAGACATTCTGTTGTCCTTAAAGTCATTATAGTTTTATGTGAAGATGTGTTATACATACTCTTCAATAAGCAAAGAATGAGTAAAGAAATAAAGACATTTTTAATTAGGATATTTGGAAGATAAGCTAATGAGTAAAATCATGTTGTAAGTAGAGTAGGAGACTACTAGGAACAAAGGGGAGGAAGGAATTTTGAGTGTGAATGATTCCACAGGGTATAAACTAAGTGCACTGATTTGTTTTTTCAAATACTGGATCAACCATGATCTTAATTTCTTTTCATTCCAAGATTGTTTAAAGAAAAGTATTTTATCTTTTTTTGTTACTTCATTGATCAAGGTATTGCAAAGGCTCACTGTACTGAGCTTTATAAGATCTACAGACAATTGCTTATTGATTGCTTGTGCTGTTGTCCATAACTTTCTAAGGTAGAGTGATCCTGGCTCCATAGTCTCACCCGTAAACTTGGAATGCAATGTAGAAGTGAAATGTAAAAACATCTTTGAAAAAGCCACATGATCTATGCCATAACCTCCAATATTAATATCCCAATATGTAGAGGAAGCAACCTCAGGTATATAGAATGTAACTAGTGATATTTCCTTTTTAAAACTTACGTTTTTTTCTCTAAAGTGATTTAATGGTCTAAAAACACAAATTTCTCAATTTAGCTAAGGCTTTTTCCAAGCTCTTTTGAGCTAAACATAGCCATTCTGTTTTATTAATGCTTTATTTTCACAGTTTTGTTTTTAACATACTTCTACTCTAATATAATATTACATGATAAATAATGACATTTAACACCCACATGACTTAATTTTCTAGTTCAAAAGACCTGCTTAGCTTTATTGGGAAACCAGGAAATCTGATTTTATTCCTGGTTAATTGCTTTATTGTATTATAAAATACAAATAACACATTATAGAATATTGATAATAATTGGATGCAGTGGTATTTATGCAATAGAAATGGTTAATACTCAGATAATTTAGATAAATTAAACTTCAAAGTTGAGGGAAAAGTTTAGATTAATGTCAAATATGATTTCTAAATAATGAACATTTTTGTAATGAAGTAATGAAAGTAATGAAAACCATTCTTGCTTAAATTTCTCTTGTGGATTTTACAATTACTATAGATTTCCCAAGTTTAAGTTTAAGTTTCCATTCTGATATCATTGGTTTTATATATATATATATATATATATATATATATATATATATATATATATATATATATATATATATATATATATATATATATATATATATATCTCCAATGTTAGGTAAAGTTGAATCTTGCAGCCATATGTATGTATCTCCTTAAATAGCAATGTGCATTTATTTATTTGAAAATCTTCTGAGAATGTTCTATTGGCCACAATCTTCACTGTTTCCTGCTGATTTTAACCCAAGTATTGAATTCTTCTCCATGATTCACTTTTTTAGTAGATCTGCTAGTTAGACTAGATAACAGAGTTGGAAGGGACCTTGGAGGTCTTCTAGTCCAACTCCCTGCTTAGATAGGAAACCCTACACCACTTCAGACAAATGGTTATCCAACATCTTCTTAAAAACTTCCAGTGTTGGAGCATTCACAACTTCTGGAGACAAGCTGTTCCACTGATTAATTGTTCTAACTGTCAGGAAATTTCTCCTTAGTTCTAAGTTGCTTCTCTCCTTGATCAGTTTCCACCCATTGCTTCTTGTTCTACCCTCAGGTGCTTTGGAGAATAGCTTGACTTCCTCTTCTTTGTGGCAGCCCCTGAGATATTGGAACACTGCTATCATATCAGTTGTCAAAGGCTTTTCTGTATTCAGAAAAGTTAGAGTATTCTATCTTTTTTTTATGTGTTCTGTTATATTGATTATAAACTACTATTATCCTTAATGCTCCCTGCAGAATTATTTCTGCTATAAATAAATATAACTAACAGTTAATTATTAGTGAATTTAATAAGCAACATGGAAAAACATTAAGCACACCCATAATTGTTCAAAGAATGGCAAAGACAATAAAACTAATTAAATATGGAAAAGCATCAGGTCCAGATAGCCTGATAGTTAAACATTATAGAGAACTTGGGAAAGAACTGTTAAAACCATTAATAAACACAATGAATGAAATTAAAGAAACGAAGGTTATGCCACCAACATAGGAAGAGGTATACATGACCCTCAGTCATAAAGAAAGAATGACCTAAAGAAACCAGAGTCATATAGACCAATTCCTTGTTGAAAATGGATTATAAAAAAGTTAGCTGATTGACACGATATCTGATGTAAAAACTGCAATTAAACTGCAAAGTTGAGGAAAAGTTTAGATTAATGTCAAATATGATTTCTAAATAATGAACATTTTTGTAATGAAGTAATGAAAGTAATGAAAACCATTCTTGCTTAAATTTCTCTTGTGGATTTTACAATTACTATAGATTTCCCAAGTTTAAGTTTCCATTCTGATATCATTGGTTTTATATATATATATATATATATATATATATATATATATATATATATATATATATATATATATATATATATATATATATATATATATATATTTCCAATGTTAGGTAAAGTTGAATCTTGCAGCCATATGTATGTATCTCCTTAAAAAGCAATGTGCCTTTATTTATTTGAAAATCTTCTGAGAATGTTCTACTGGCCACAATCTTCACTGTTTCCTGCTGATTTTAACCCAAGTATTGAATTCTTCTCCATGATTCACTTTTTTAGTAGATCTGCTAGTTAGACTAGATAACAGAGTTGGAAGGGACCTTGGAGGTCTTCTAGTCCAACTCCCTGCTTAATAGGAAACCCTACACCACTTCAGACAAATGGTTATCCAACATCTTCTTAAAAACTTCCAGTGTTGGAGCATTCACAACTTCTGGAGACAAGCTGTTCCACTGATTAATTGTTCTAACTGTCAGGAAATTTCTCCTTAGTTCTAAGTTGCTTCTCTCCTTGATCAGTTTCCACCCATTGCTTCTTGTTCTACCCTCAGGTGCTTTGGAGAATAGCTTGACTTCCTCTTCTTTGTGGCAGCCCCTGAGATATTGGAACACTGCTATCATATCAGTTGTCAAAGGCTTTTCTGTATTCAGAAAAGTTAGAGTATTCTATCTTTTTTTTTATGTGTTCTGTTATATTGATTATAAACTACTATTATCCTTAATGCTCCCTGCAGAATTATTTCTGCTATAAATAAATATAACTAACAGTTAATTATTAGTGAATTTAATAAGCAACATGGAAAAACATTAAGCACACCCATAATTGTTCAAAGAATGGCAAAGACAATAAAACTAATTAAATATGGAAAAGCATCAGGTCCAGATAGCCTAATAGTTAAACATTATAGAGAACTTGGGAAAGAACTGTTAAAATCATTAATAAACACAATGAATGAAATTAAAGAAACGAAGGTTATGCCACCAACATAGGAAGAGGTATACATGACCCTCAGTCATAAAGAAAGAATGACCTAAAGAAACCAGAGTCATATAGACCAATTCCTTGTTGAAAATGGATTATAAAAAAGTTAGCTAATTGACACGCTATCTGATGTAAAAACTGCAATTAAACTGCAATTATAGGTATGTTACAGGAATTTTAAAAATAATATATTTTAATATATTTACTGAAGATCAGTGATGATAAAAAATAACCTAAGACCATTAAATTACTATGTAAAAATTCCTTAATTAAGAACTTACTATATGGCATCTAGTATATAGTATATGCCATGTTAATGCATTCCTCTAGTTATTCCCCATTGTTACACTTGAGAATAAAGACCTATTTTCATATACTGCCAGAAGACTAAAGATATTGAATTAAATTTCCTGTTTCCCTTTTTATTCTACATTTAATTTTATGGAATTCTACAATAATTGAAACATTCTTCAACTGTTAGTTATATAAGCAATCACAACCAAGAAGGAGCTGGGCTAACTTCCTCAACCCAAATAGCAATAGCAAGAGCATTTAGACTTATATATTTGAATCTTTCCGCTAAATGTTAAACCCTCCACTATTTATTATGTAAAAATCTAAATATAATTAGGAAAAAATTATATAATTATAAATTATAATTTCTGGCTTCTCCTTTGTTATCCAGTGACTGATGTACAAATTTATAAACATTTTTTCTAAATTTCTGATTTCAATCCTTTAGCTGTGATAAAATAGTCTTTAAATTCTTATATTTGTCTTGCTACATAATATGAATATATGCTGCTAATTTTGAATTACTTACATACCCCAAATATAATTGTAACTTATCTGATTTCTAGTATTGTGCTAATATATATTCAGCAATATATCTTAATATGGCACATTAGTGTAATTTAGAGATTACCATTAGCAGTGTCCAGCAGTGTTAGAGACTAGGGGTACAAATATCATTCCTCAACCAGGATTGTGAAAGAAGAATGGAGAAGCGAGTGTGAGTTACATGGTGCAAATGAGGCAACTCACCCCTCCCCCACCATTACTAACTAAAGAAGTCATTTTCAAGAAAAAGCTCAGCAGTTGTGAAGGTAGCATATAGAGCCTTTTTACCAGGCTGATCCAGGAAAGTCTTTTATGAATACATTATGAAAAGGGCATATATAGCTTTATATATGCATATACATATGGCATAGGTGATGACCTCAATGGGAAGAGGCTGAACATACAGTAGATTTTGGAACTAGCCCTCCATCTTTTCTCTTGCTATTCATAATTTAATTATGCTATACGTTAGAAGACAACACAATGAAAATAATCACATAATAATGGACATAACTGGTATGACTCAAAACATTAGAGATAACTATTATTTCAGTCCTCCTCACAAGCTTGTTGCTGAATGAGCTGTCATAACACAAGGACCACCAGTATAATAAATGAACATGTTTAAATACATGAGAAACACACAATTTTATGAGGAAAATATAAATATTAAAAAGATTAATATATTTTCATCAATAAAACAGAAAAGCTTTAGTATCCAATGTAAACATTACTGCTCCTAGACTCACTGAAATAAATGAAAAGATAGAATGCTTTCTAGCACTCTAGCTGGTTGTACCTAAGTATTTAGTCATGAAAACCTTTGAAAGGCTAGTGCTTTCCTACTTGAAAACCATCACGGATCCGCTGCTAGACTCCTTGCAATTTGCATACCGAGCAAACAGATCAACAGATGATGCTGTTAATATGGCTTTGCACTACATCCTACAGCATCTTGAGTCTCCAAAGACCTATGCAAGGATCCTTTTTGTAGACTTTAGTTCAGCATTCAATACCATCATTCCAGACATTCTTCTAACTAAGCTAAACCAGCTACAGGTACCGGAACAGACTTGTAAGTGGATCACAAGCTTCCTAACAAACAGGAAGCAGCAGGTGAAGCTAAGCAAGATCACATCAAATACCTGTACAATTAGCACAGGGGCCCCCCAAGGCTGTGTGCTCTCCCCACTTCTCTTCTCTCTGTATACCAATGACTGCATCTCCAATGATCCATCTGTTAAGCTACTGAAGTTCGGAGATGACACAACAGTGATTGGTCTCATTCGAGACAATGACGAATCCGCATATAGACGAGAGGTCGAACGACTAGCCTTGTGGTGCAACCAAAACAATCTGGAACTGAACACACTCAAAACCGTAGAAATGGTGGTAGACTTTAGGAGAAACCCTTCCATACTTCCACCTCTCACAATACTTGACAACACAGTATCAACAGTAGAAACCTTCAAATTTCTAGGTTCTATCATATCGCAAGATCTAAAATGGACAGCTAACGTCAAAAACATCATTAAAAAGGACAACAAAGAATGTTCTTTCTGCCAACTCAGTAAGCTCAAACTGCCCAAGGAGCTGCTGATTCAGTTCTACAGAGGAATTATTGAGTCTGTCATTTGCACCTCTATAACTGTCTGGTTCGGTTCTGCAGCCCAAGAGACAGACAGAGACTTCAGAGGATCATTAGAACTGCAGAAAAAAAAACAGTGGCTACCAACCTGCCTTCCATTGAGGACCTGTATACTGCACGAATCAAGAAGAGGGCCGTGAAAATATTTACAGACTCCTCGCATCCTGGACATAAACTGTTTCAACTCCTACCCTCAAAACGACGCTATAGAGCACTGCACACCAGAACAACTAGACACAAGAACAGTTTTTTCCCGAAGGCCATCACTCTGCTAAACAAATAATTCCCATCAACACTGTCAAACTATTTACCAAATCTGCACTACTATTAATCTTCTCATAGTTCCCATCACCAATCTCTTTCCATTTATGACTGTATGACTATAACTTGTTGCTGGCAATCCTTATGATTTATATTGATATATTGACCATCAATTGTGTTGTAAATGTTGTACCTTGATGAACGTATCTTTTTTTTTTATGTACACTGAGAGCATATGCACCAAGACAAATTCCTTGTGTGTCCAATCACACTTGGCCAATAAAAATTCTATTCTATTCTATTCTATTTATGCCCAAGATAGAAGAAGGTTTATGCCTTCAGTATATTTTGATAATAGATTGTAGACAAGGCTAGTTCTCACCAGTTTACATGGTGTACATTTACATGGTGTACAGGAAACAGATTTTTTTTTGAAGAAAACAAATCCCAGATGCGAATAAAAAACCCACAATTTTGTATTTCATGTATTTTGACGCATTTCAAATAAAATCCTATTCCCAGGGTCCTATATCAGGTTGTATAATATGTTGGATTGAAGCCAAAAATGAAAAGTTGCTGGTATTTGGGATATTTTTATTTCTCCCCTTTTTTCTTCATTTTCAGTGCCTGTTCTTGTTTTGGTTGTACAGGAAACAGTCTTTTTATAACCATGCGTATGAAGGCTTGTTTCCACAGGTTATAAATAATTCTCATACAAGCCTACACAATCAAATATTATCTGATTTAGGTTGCTGTGCAGAAGTTGCAATGCTTTTTGGAAGATTTTATTAAAGATATTTCATGACACACATTCTTGTTATCTTTACCACCAAGCATGAATATACAGATTCACACCTGGAAATATATACAGTTAATTTATCATCAACACTTCACCATTCATTACAGTTAGACTACAATGCAAGTGAGGAAAACATACATTTCTTTAAAATGACTGATTTGACTTTCCCCTTTTTAAAATTAAGTTTCTGACATATTTTTGCAGTGTTAGAAAACTTAATTTAACCTTAGTGGTGATGAATGCACTTTTGAAACACTTGAAGGACCAGGTTAGGGATAGATCGTTATGGAGAAACTTTATCTATGTGGTTGCTAAGAGTAAAAAATGATGTAAGTCAACTGGTATATGATACCTTGCATGCAATCTTAAACATGCTCTGATTGTCCAGTGTGCTGAATGGGTCAGTACCATCTATCCTGAAACAACTATGGAGCTTTAAACTGATTGTAAGACACATAAGAAATACACTTCCTTGTATTCTAAAAGTGTTCAAATACAGAAATATACTAGGGTACTGAATTTCCTGTATTTTTCTTTAAATACACTTTTTTCTCTTCTGTTGCTGCTTTTTCTTAACTTTTTAATATCTATTATTGCTGCCATAGTTTGCATTTTTCTAAGCCTTAATAACTGTGAAGGTGAAGGTTCATTCTCTGAGCTTGTGGGTTGTTTTCCAAACATTTTGTTATCAGGCTAGGTAACATCGCCAGTGGAGTTTGGGGGATGTCACTGGTCGTTTATAAGGACTTTGAGTGTTCAACATTCCATCAACAGACACTTTGACCTACAACCAGGCTACGAACCCTCAAAATCCAAATCAACTGCATACCCATTAACCAGAGACAGCACCGACCCTCAACCAACCTACACAAGCTCCCCCCAACCAGCACTTCATCTCCCAATGACCCTCACTTGATGTAATCTTCCCATCACAAGACTCCCACTGATGACTCATACCAGATCCATCACAAGACCCATTACAAGACCCTCACTTGACACACCTACACCTGACTCATCATAAGACCTACTGACCACACAAATGCCTTATAAACAAAAGAACACTGACCCCCCCCCAAAAAAAAACTCTGCTGAAGATGCTACCTAGCCTGGTAATTAAACATTTGGAAACCAAACTACAAGCTCAGAGAACGAACTTTCACTCTCATCCTACACCTGAGTTACAGATATTTGCCACTATTGCTTAATAACTGTATTACAAAGAGATCTACAATATATTGGAAAAAGAGTGTCCACCTTTAAAAAAAATGAGGTGGAAGGAGATAAATATACAAATTGAAAAACTGAATTTTATATCTGAAATGGGGAGAATTTTAAGATTTCCAGCAGGAGAATTAATTCTTTTCAAGTAACTGTATCCTTTATTAATTTTACTGCAAAATTAAATCTACTGGGAAAAAATGTAATTAAACCACACAGTACTTAACATGCCACACATTTAAATAACATTTTAAAGATCTTGTACTACTTTGGGGGTTATAGCTGCTAACCTACTGCTCAAACATAGAGGTGGCCATGGCTCATATTCCTATTTTGAATGATTTACAAGGCTTTCAGGAAAATCCATTTGTGGAATTTGTGGAATCTCCTTAAAAACAGAGCCCCCTACAGTCTTGTGAGAAGTACTATTTGCTAAGAAAATAGGACAATATTTCCATGAGGCTGGCAAGCTTATGCATGAAACCTGAGCATTGCATTCCATCACATCAGTTGGGCTTCTTGCCAAAATACAAAAAGTTGAGTGCTGCTGGGCCCTAGGGATGGGCAAGGGACAGGCCGAGTTCTAAGAGTCTCTTGCATGGCTGGATGGAAAGTAGGGCTTGGCCTATAGGCTCCCTGGGACCAGCTTGGGAGCAAGCCAAGGTTTGGGGGAATCCTGAGAGACGGGAAGTGGACCACTGGGTACTTCAGGGTGGGAGGTCTTGGAAGTCCCAGGGCAGGTGGGCCTGTGCCTGTGCTAGTCCACCAAGGTCTCCCTCCATCCCTGAGGCATCCGTGCTGCACATAACAACTTGCATGTTCATTTAATGCATAGGGAATGGCAGGGATGAGAGGGTTATTAAATGAGGTGCTTCGCTTAATGGCCAACGCAACATGCAACTGTAATAGGCAGGCTCCATTATGATCATAAGGGAAGGACTACCTGAATAGAAATTAATAATGCTACTGTTCTTATAAACCTACACCCACACCCACACCCACACACAAATGTTTGATCATTGTAATTAATTTATTTTAATTATTAGTATTTCTTATTTTCCCTTCAACTTGTAGCCTACAATCCATACACACTAAAATAAATAATAAAATACACCTCTCCCATGAATTAATATAAAGAGAGCTAAAAGCACTATTGCCTTATGCAAGAAGAAAAAGTCAGATCAAAAGCCAATACTGAAATATTATAGCTCAAGACCTAAATGTATGGAGAATAAATTTGCCTAGTGGCTGAGGTGGGACTAGCCCAAACACAGTAGAGTTCTCTAGATCAATCAATCAATCAATCAATCAATCAGAACAGAGCTGGAAGGGATCTTGGAGATCTTCTAGTCAATTTCCTGATCAAGCAGGGGACTCTATACCATTTCAGAAAGATGTCTGTCCAGTCTTTTCTTAAAAACCTCCAGGGATGAGGTTTCTGGCGGGATAACTCCTGAAGGCAAGCTGTTCCACTGGTTAAGTGTTCTCACTGTTTGGAAGTTTCACTTGAATTCTCCTTAATTAAAAATTAGTCCCTAACAAATGCTTCTCTAATATATTTATCATATCATATGATATGTATTTCTAGTATATGCAGAACAAAAAAGTGCTTCTATTTTCAACTGATGTTATGGCAGATAGTCTTTCAAATGTCATTAAATCGTGCAAATTTCCCATTTCCCTTTTGCATAAGTACAGAATGTTTTATACAACTGTTTCACAATTCCCACCCCCCATGCTTGCTTGCTCTAGTGTGCACGTGCTTATTTATTATATTTATTGTCGTGTAGCGTAAAACATCAGCCTATGAACTGACTTTCTGATCTAAAGCTCTGTCATTTTGTGTGCATTAAAGTAACACACAAAAATAAAGCACTAAGGGTCCATGCTATGCATAGTTAACTTCTCACTGAACAAAGAGGGACATTTTTTGACAAAACATTCAAAATATTAGGTAGGAAAGCAAGTTAAAAACAAATAGTCACTGGAGACAAACCAAGAGAAGGACAATAAACGAACAGTTATTGTAACTATATATTCCAAAATTTAAAAAGACAATCATTTTTGATAATGCTGATTGTACCAAAACATTTAGCGTGCAAACCTTGACTAGCTGCGAAGATTCAGAAGGAAGTCAGTTGTGAAATTCTCCCACACTTTTTATGACTGTAGACATGTACTTAAATATTTCCCAATTTTATGGTTTGCTTGTAATAATATTGCCATGAGAAGAAAAATTGCAAAATGCGATTTGACAAATAGAGGAATTTTCCACTCAAACAGTCAGTACTCCGTTTACTGGAGTATTTAATACACAGTGAGCAAAATCAGCACAAAATGATCTGAAACTAGTAATATAATACAGCCACTTTATAAAATTAACTTGGTTTGAAAAGTTTTCAAATATTTAATATAGCACAAGTAATAAACATATATTTGGTATATAAAATCTTTCTATTTATTTGGACGTTAAACAAAGTGTAACATTTTGCAAAGAAAGTGGGGAAGAGAAGATTTTATATACTGTTCATTTGTTGAATATAATAGTTCTACTTCTCTATTGTTAAGCAACATTAAACCAAATAAAACACAAATTTACTGGTTTACACCACTAATAATTTGCATAATATTTTCTAGCTCAGTAATTTCTGAATAGTTGTTAATTTTATAATCTATATGTATACCATCCCTATATCTACAGCTACATCATCTTTCTTCCATACACCACACACACACACACACACACACACACACACACACAGTTTCTCTATTTCGCCCTTTGAAATGTGATTTACTCCCTGTGACTGAACGCAAAACTGAAAATTTTTCAATAAAGTAATTGAGTTGAATGCATAATAATAGATAATAATAGGAAAAGTAAGCTCCTCTTCTGTAATAGGGCTGCAAATCAATGTTTAATTATTCTTTTTGTAATGTAATGTTTAATAATAAAGAAGAGCTACCTATGTAAGAGTTACGAAGGTAGAAAAAAATCTGATGCTCTTAAATTGCTGCATAAGATAATTTGCATCACAGAATGTTAGCCTACAAAAGTATATAGACCATGGGTAAGAGTAAGGGGAAGTTAAAGTTATTACCTATAGAACAGGTATCTACAATATAGATTATGGCTAACAACAAAAAGTTGTTGGCATGACTCCAAGATTCTTGCATTAATCAGCTTATTATACGTAATATATTGAGAATGTTGATTTGTATTTATTTCATGTGTAATAGTTTTAAATCAAATATGTTCTGAACTAAGATTGGCTTTTGGTAAAGATTTTTTTATCTCTGTGCTGGACTGAGAATGAATATTTTGGCATTCCAGAGACTATAAGGAAAGCCACGTTCAACCTCACAAACCTGATTTTGAAAAAGATATTCATTTGAATGATTGATTAATACTTGTAAACGAAAGATACATATTTCTCTGAATTAAAACAATGATATGTTTTCTAGACTAGATCAATTTTTTAGCAGAAAAAAATAAAAACAATTTCTAGCAATTTTTTTCTCTCTTGATATTTGAGAAAAACATTTTAGGCCATTATCAACACACAACGATGACGGCCACCCAGTTTAATCTGAGCAGCAGTCCATGAAAATCAACACAGTAAACCTATCTACAGTTTTAGTGAATGAATAAAATGTGCAAAGCTTTTGAAGCCTGTAATTGTAAAACTATATAGGCTACACTATCTCAAATATCTTAAGACTGATTTCTAATCTGATATTCAGCCTTCAAATGCTAACATTTCTTACCTTTGTTTTTTGTGATTTCTCCTTATCTGAAACATTGGAAGGTTTTCTCTTCAACATCTTAAAATTCAGATTTATTAAATGTTACAAGGCAAATGTTGCTTGTTTGTTCTCAGACCCAAAACACTACTAAATGATATACACATAGCTCAATCAGCTAAATAAAGCTTCCTTATTCTATTTAGGTTGTGGCTCAGCTCTGTCAAGATCTTCGGTTGATATATTCAAGACAGGAAGGAAGACAAAAAGAGAAGTAAAAAAAGAAATGGGTGAAGAAATAGAAGCTTAGGGTACTTGATCAACACTAACCTTTCAACTTCAACACTTGCACTGCAACATTTGTTTGAGGATAACTTTAACAACAGTTGGTTGCATCTGTACAGGCAGCATTTAATGGAAATGGGATCAGTTAAGGAATCAGAGGTCCATTTTAACAACTTTATCATTCATGTAGAACAGCAATCTACAATCAGCAAGTTTTATTTTCAAGATTATAACTAATCTATTTAAATTCAATTTTTAAAAATATGTTAGTCTCGGTTATTAAGAAGGAACAAGAGTTTGCTTTGTGCTTGACTTCCTTAATTTGCCACAGTGGAAGATAGGATGATAGAGTATTCAGAATGTACAGTTTTCCCCCCACATTTATTTAAATCTTCACACTGAAGTCCTGCACAGAAATTTGTATCTATGTGCAAATGTATTCATAAGCCATGCAAAAAGTTAAAATTATTCATTTTTGTCTGCAAGGAGATTACAAATAAACAAATATTTTTAATACAGTGAAAAACAATGAGAAAATGTGAAACTTTTTTTTTTGAAATATATCCTTTTACATTTCAGTCAATGTTTACTATGATTTTTTTATAGTGTCCTGCACTAATAAGAACTGCTCTGGTATCCTCCCATAAAATACATAAAATTCATTGGTACTTTATTTACAATATATATGTTCAGGCTAATACTGACTTCAGAAAAAAAATAAAAAATTGCATAGTTGAACTACAATTTTTAAGTATTGTTGGGAGAGCTGTAGAATTGGCTTGTTGGGGAGATAAATGGCATATAAATTTAGAAAATAAATAAAGTGTGTTTTTCAATGTACTATCCTGCATCATTAGTGTTTAT
Source organism: Ahaetulla prasina (assembly GCF_028640845.1). NCBI lineage: Eukaryota > Metazoa > Chordata > Lepidosauria > Squamata > Colubridae > Ahaetulla > Ahaetulla prasina. Next base: position 49,594,775 of record NC_080543.1, read on the forward strand.
ACACAAAACTTTGAGTGTATATAGATTTTATATACACCAATAAGAACTTAAGTCAATTGTTAGTCAAATCAAAGACAATTTCTTCCCTATTTCATTTTCTTCCTATACAGATCTGAAAATCTAAACAAAATTCTGTCACATAATTATTAATTCACACCTTCTGCATTGTCTTAAAACAGTTTATATGTACAACTAGACAAAAGTTATAACCTAAAATTTGTAAACCAATTATAATTATTAGGATGAGCAGAAATGTGGATTCAGGCTTCATTCTTTAACCAAACTTTCCTAAGATTTCACTTGTAGGTAATAGACATAATTATCTATCCTGTATTTTTGAAATGAGTCACAAATTAAATTCTTAGAAGACAAAATAACTCATTCTTATACATAGGAATAAGTCAGCTGAAATGCCTATGTAGAGACCTGACAACGAAATAACCAGAATAAATGCAAAGAGAAGACTATCCTACTTGTACACATTTATTGTATAATTTGAAAATACACATTTCGAGTTTAAAGACATTAAGAACTCAAATCTAAATGTGCATTCCATGTTCCAGTATTTAAACAGGAAAGTGTAACCAGGAAAGAATCTCTGATCATTCAAAGATTACTTCTTTTTCTGTGCCTGTTAATATCTGTATGATTAACAAAAATGACATTCATATGTAGACTTATACATGAGCTCCTTTCACCAGATTATTTATTGTTAAATAGGAAGAAAGAGGCCATTTCAGGAGATATAGTACCCATCCATATCTATTCTATTTCTTCATGCATCAGAAAAATTATAGCAGTTTGAAGGCTGACCTGATTATCTCTTTGTCCTTGAAAGATTAACCTCTGCACTAGTTTTAGAAAATTCCAGCGTTAAACTACTAATACTGGTAATATCACAAATACACAATTTGCTTAAACAGGAATTCTGAATGATTTCTAATAGTTTAGAAAATAATTTACTTCTGATAGTTCAGAAACTATATTTTTAATTTTCAGATGGTTTTTAAAAAGAAGAATGGAATGCAAAATATTGATTGATAGGTTGCTCAAGAGTTGAAAGTTTATATAATATTACGGATTCACTCAGAGAATGTCACCAACATATATAGATTAAGTTTTTTAATTCTTCTTCTCTCCTATTCATATGCATATACTATAACATTGTCTGCTTTAATGTGTTTTTTTCTAAATCCTTACACTTCTGTAATGAAAATAGCATTAACACCTCTGGTAAGGCTACATGGAAATTTTCCCTTGAATACTGTACTATCACACATAAATGGCAAATACAGTGGGTGACTGATGTTAAAAAAATTAAAATTTTAGTTCATTTCAGTGTAACTACTTAAATTGAAACAACTTCCTTCTACTTTCTACTAAAATAGATACACTGAAAGTTAGATTAAGAGATAATTGCCATTAGAGGCTTTTGGCTATTCATAAGTGACAAACATACCATAGACCTTCATAAGCTATCTCCAAATGTGATAGCAGTAGTTTTTAAATATCTATGGCTAATGTAAATAAGTAAACTAGAATTGCTTACCAACAGTGTCAATTAACAAATGTGTCTACAACTCGCTTAAAACAGTAGTAATAGTGAAAATTTCAGGATGAAAAATCAAACAAATGTAATACTTAGATTCCTGAAAAGGTGTCCCAACATCAGTCTTTTATATTCCTTCTCCTGGCTCCCTAACATTGATTCCTTATCACCTTTGAACCCATGACAAGTTAAATTTTTAATGTATTTTGGATGTCAGGATTGCTTTCAATTATTCACGTGCCACAATTATTTGCATCATATACTGGTAATTTGCCGCAGGTGCTTTTTTAGAAATGATAAGTATATTCCCTAAAGTGTTCAGCCGGTGACATTTGGCAACTACTGGTCGATTTGTTTCACAGCAACAAAAATGAGCTTCAGCATTGTCAGTGACTGATGAAAACTGTAAGGAACTAAATAAACAGGTCCACAGTTCATACTTATCCCCCTTTCAAAAAGGATCTTCGCTAAATACTTTTTTAGAAAAAGAAAGCTAAATTAAACACACACTAGACCTCCTGCAACATTATCCAGATGTGTTTTCTATTACTCAACAACTTAAGGACTCAATTCTCATGCTTTTTTCAGCTTTACTGTTAAACAAGTTTGTAAAATTAAAATGCTTGTTGAATCACAGCCCACTATTCTCACCACCATAATGTGTTTTAACTCCCTGTTGCTGGGCCCCAGACCAAAACAGATGTCAGCCCAGATAGACTGGAAATAAAAAAAGATAATAGCAGTATCAGGAACTGTTGTGCGTCTTACTGATTTTTACAATATTGGACTAAGAATGCTGGTTGAGCTTTTTTGTTTTTTTCTAGGCCTGTCTTGTCCTGAAAGAGGTGCTTCTTGTCCTTCTTAGGTATTGGAGAATACCTTGCCCACAATTCTAAATTTGATGGTACATTTGGAAATCAGAGCACTGCCATATAATAACCTTAGCAAAATATATGTACATCTACAATGGATTTATCATTTCATAACCATTTTTTTTCTAATACTGACTTTTAAAAATACATTAAATGATTTATATGACTTATAATTATACATAAGGTAATAAAAAACCTCATAAAGTTGAAAACAAAAGTTTTTCCGAGAGTAGCCAAGAAAATGGAGTCCTTCCAACTTCATAAATGAACTATGTTAAGCACTCATAGAGTAAGACATAATAAATTTTGTAGAATTGAGAAAGTGTTTAATGGAGTCAAGGAATTAGAGCCATGATGTGACATTACCCATCTCAGTCTAGAATCACGTCAAACACATATTCTGATTAATAGAGAAACTGAATCTGTTGTTAGCGATCTCTTTTTTCCAGAGCCATTTTCTATAGTAAACAGTTCAAACTGAATTAGTTTTTTTTTACTATCAGAATATTAGTGTTCAATTGTCAAAACATTAATACTTCATTGTGATAAACTGAGTTTCAGTTGATATCTCTCTCACAATGTCACACACACACACACACACACACACACACACACACACACACACACATATTTGTTTTCTGAGGTTTTCGCAGGTGTTTGTATGTAGGTCTTTGGTTATTCGGGTTTTCTCCCACGTAAAATTGGAAGTGTCTTGGCGACATTTCAACGAAGTCTCATTCGTCAACTTCAGGCTGGTGTTTACAGCTTCGTGCTTCTAGGAGCAATGCAATTACATATTGCATTGCAATGCAATTACAATACATATATATATGAGAATATTACATTTTAATGGTAGACTTTAATTTGTACATTTAATTTGTAGACTTTAGTTCAGCATTCAATACCATCATTCCAGACACTCTTCTAACTAAGCTAAACCAGCTACAGGTACCGGAACAGACTTGTAAGTGGATCACAAGCTTCCTAACAAACAGGAAGCAGCAGGTGAAGCTAAGCAAGATCACATCAAATACCTGTACAATTAGCACAGGGGCCCCTGTGTGCTCTCCCCACTTCTCTTCTCTCTGTATACCAATGACTGCATCTCCAACGATCCATCTATCAAGCTACTGAAGTTCGCAGATGACACAACAGTGATTGGTCTCATTCAAGACAATGACGAATCTGCATATAGACGAGAGGTCGATCGACTAGCCTTGTGGTGCAACCGAAACAATCTGGAACTGAACACACTCAAAACCATAGAAATGGTGGTAGACTTTAGGAGAAACCCTTCCATACTTCCACCTCTCACAATACTAGACAACACAGTATCAACAGTAGAAACCTTTAAATTTCTAGGTTCTATCATATCGCAAGATTTAAAATGGACAGCTAACATCAAAAACATCATCAAAAAAGGACAGCAAAGAATGTTCTTTCTGCGCCAACTCAGAAAGTTCAAACTGCCCAAGGAGCTGCTGATTCAGTTCTACAGAGGAATTATTGAGTCTGTCATTTGCACCTCTATAACTGTCTGGTTCGGTTCTGCAACCCAACAAGAAAGACACAGACTTCAGAGGATAATTAGAACTGCAGAAAAAATAATTGCTACCAACCTGCCTTCCATTGAGGACCTGTATACTGCACGAATCAAGAAGAGGGCCGTGAAAATATTTACAGATCCCTCACATCCAGGACATAAACTGTTTCAACTCCTACCCTCAAAACGACACTATAGAGCACTGCACACCAGAACAACTAGACACAAGAACAGTTTTTCCCCGAAGGCCATCACTCTGCTAAACAAATAATTCCCTCAACACTGTCAAACTATTTACTAAATCTGCACTACTATTAATCTTCTCATCGTTCCCATCACCAATCTCTTTCCACTTATGACTGTATGACTGTAACTTGTGTTGTAAATGTTGTATCTTGATGAATGTATCTTTTCTTTTGTGTACACTGAGAGCATATGCACCAAGTCAAATTCCTTGTGTGTCCAATCACACTTGGCCAATAAAAATTCTATTCTCTATTCTCTATTCTCTAATGAAACAAATTTGTTTATTCTTCCTTCTGTCTTCTTCCAGAGCTATCTCAAATGCTCTGTAACAAGTACTTCTGATCCACAAGAAATCCAGTGCTGCCAGGAATAAGATTATCATGGAATAGTACCCTAAAGTAGACTTAACATATTTTAACATCAGACAAAGGATATCTTTCATAACTAGTTCTCAATAAAATCCTGGTCCTGTCTATCAGATCTGTCCAATGTACACCAAAAAAAGTATGATGGAATATCAAAATATTGTTCAAAATGAAATTAACAAATGCCTTTTGGAATTAGAGTTCTCCAAATTCAGATGTCACAACAGCCAAAATGGTGAAGACTCAAATTCAAAACCATCCCATGTAAATTAATTAAGTGACTGGGCCAGTTGCTATCTCTTATCCCAAGCATGTGACACCTGCTTGGGGGGAAAATGGAGGAAAAGTTCCTTATTTTGTGCTTCCTATTTAAGTGTCCCAAAGGTGCTTTTTCAAGAGGCAACTGGACTTTTTGTGTTTTCTTTGAAGACATTTTACCTCTCATCCAAGAAGCTTCTTCAGTTCTGACTGACTGGTGAGGAATGGAACTGAAAAAGTTTCTTGGATGAGAAGTGAAATGTCTTCAAAGAAAAATCAGAAATTTCAGTTGCCTTTGGGACAACCATGACCTGGATGACTGAGAATCTCCATAGACATTTCTATTTAAATGCATTGCCTAAACAGATTTTATACACAAGTAGCACAGAGTGCAGGTAATTGGGATAATGTTCCTGTTGATGTATGGGAATTATAACAATTTTCTAAGCCTGAAGATTTTAACTGTAATACTTACTGTTATTAATTTTAACATTATTAATTGTATTAATATTGCATCATTATACACACACACACACTTATATACACATACATATGTATGATTGATATTTCTCTGGGACATCCATGCTAATAAAGAATGAAAAATAAAATTATCTACATATTTGTAAGAAAACTTACCCATGAATTTGGGAGATCCATATCTGTGACAGAGCTTGTAAGTTGTGGCTGATGTGAACAACAAGTACATTTCCCCCATTCTTCTATCCTTGTGGTGAAGAAATCATAGGGACCCAGCTGAGTATCTGGGAAAGGTTTCCACTCACTCCAGAGCTGAAATTCCATTTCAGAACAGGTGTCATTATTTCCTAGATTATTAATTCCAGAAATATAAATTGGATCCAGCAATGCTGAGATAAGATCTGTTCTAGGTTCAATTTCTGCCTTTAATCTTGAGCTCTCTTTGAATATTTTTTTGTCCTGGTTTTTTGTTAATTTCATACATGAAATTGGAGCTTCATCTTCACCTTCAGAGAATCCAGGATCTTGTGGTGATATATCTTGAAAAGAATATTTTTAAAAAATGCTTGGTTTATTTATTTATTTTTACATACTTACTTAGGTAATTTATTTAATATACTTGTCTTTTGCAAGAAAGATACATTTTAAAAGTAATAAACCAAAAAAATACATAAAGAATAAAATAATAAAAAACTGATCAGCTCAGAGAACATCTAAACTTCATCATTAATTGATTGATAATAGTTATATCTTATCTACTCTCAGATGTTACCAAGACAATATACAGTAACTTGGATAAAAACATAAATATCAATTATATATTTTAAAAAGATTAATGTACCCTATTAAACAGTAAAATATAATTAAATCATTACTAGAGATACAAGCAGACAAATTCAAAGGGTTCAACCAGAAGACTAAAGATTTCAGCTTGCATATCTGGGTTACATAAAAATATTTACATGGATGACTGATAATCATGAAAGTGAAAATATATGTCAGTTCCACAAAACTAAATTGAAAATATCAGTGCAGATATTTTCTGCAATAACACACATGTTGTTCTATTCAAAAACTTATTGTCTGCATGTACGGTACTTTGAGTTTACTTGGTGCTACTCAACACAGTGTTTTAAAGTTTAATTGGTGGTTGATGATTGATTGCAATTACTCCCAGTTATAGAGTTCTAGTTACAGAGAGGGAATATAGCTCAGAATCAGTTTTGACTGGACCAACCTATAAATCCTGGAACATAAATAATATATTTATTCCTAAACTATAATTTACTTGCATAGTATACCTAGTATGTAAATCTGCGATGAGAATGCTTGCATTTTGTTGTTGGATGCATTTTCTTTATTTTTATTTTTTTAAAAATATGCATAAATCTTATTGGTTGCTTAACATTTTATTTGAGCTGTGTCCATAGGTTGGAAGCTATATTTTAAATTTTTGTTGAATATTGAAATTAATTTTATGGATACATTTAATTTCATATAGATTAAATTTTAATCCTTTTACTTACTGGATGATAATATATGCTTGATGTCATCCAAACTGTGCGTACTGTCTTTCTTATTTCGAACTAACTTCTGTAACCGTTTCAAGGTTCCTGTTGTTTCAGCATGATTTTCATCTGAATCTGTAATCTAAAGTAATAAATTCATATTTAAGTAAGTTTTTTTTCTTCCAAGGTTTTAAGAAAGAAAGATTTTCTACATATAATTTCCTAAATATAATTAATTCAGCTTGCTCACTATTGCACTAAGCCCAGGATTGCTTGAAACTAACTGCAAAAAAGAAATCTAAAAACACCTTTGTAGAAAAATATGAAGTCCCATGAATCTTATTTCGATGTGGATTAATATAAGTTTCCAAATGTCAGAGCAAGTTCTGCTGTGAAATGACCACTAAAGGCATTGATAGATTGGTAGCTCTACTTCTGGTCACTCAGGTCCTAATCACCTCCCACATGGACTGTAATGCATATTATTTGGGATCACATGAAAAGTATCTGGAAGTTTTAGCTGGTGCAAAATACAGAGGCATTGTTAAGTAATGTATACTCCAAAACATCACATGCTTCAAGAATGGTACCTTCTAAACTTCTGTTTCATGGGCTGAATTGGTTAACTATTTAAAATGCTGATTATGACCTTTAAATCCCACATGGCATGGAAACAAGTTATTTGAAGGACAGCCTCTCCCCAATGACATTTACCTGTCCCATCAGATCTGGCAGGAGACACATGTTGTGAATCCTGTCACAGAAAGTTTTGTCTGGTGAGTTCTAAGAGGAAATCATTTTCTGCCATAGCCCTCAGCCTATGCAACATCATTCCTCCTAAGGTGAGTTATGCTGTTGGCCTTCTGGAAGGGCTTCAAAACAATCATCTAACCATCCAACAGGCTTCATTCTGGATGGTTAGATGATTTTCAAATTACGACTTTTTTTCTTTGAAACAGCACTTTCAGAATAATAAATAAATGTTTCTTAAAATATGTGTGGTAATTTCCCATTTCTCTGGAAATATTTTCTTCCTGGCCTATGAAAATATTTGTGAAATGTTCTGCTTTTTTTCCATATTGGGAAAAAAGGAATTATTTCAGTTTCAGGAAATTGTAATTGGAAAAGGCTATTATAATGAATTAAGCCAACCATTAAACATTTTGCTGTGCCATAATCATCGTAATATAAAGCAGTTATTTGAAGTTTTCATGGTTGTATAATTTTGCAGAAATCATGTGAACGGTTGTATAATGGTTGCTGCTGCAACAATTTTTAGTTAATTAGTTTTACTTATATTTCACTTTTCCATTAATGAGTGATAATAATGTAAAGTTACAGTAGGCCTATACCAGATTAGACCCTATTGAGGATATGTCCAGATGCCTTCGCAATCTACAGCAGTCAATGTCAGATTTCTCTAGTTATATTGTTACTTTTGTAATTGTAAACATCTATATAATAATTGACCAAATAGGACAGGAAGAAAAATGGTAAAGAAATAAACCCCCAGTATCTTTTTCTCATACCTCCATAAATTTCTGAATTATTAATAATATTATCATCAGTAACAGTACCTGTTTGTTTTGTGCCACTTTGTTCCTTAATGTTCTCAAACTGATGAATTGTTAATTACTTATATATTATTATACAGAGACCCTAGGGTCAGGGTTCTTTAATTTCTCACACTAGTGGATTAATTAGTGTAGAGTGCCTAGAGACACAGCATATGTTTATAAGTGTTGAAAAACATTTTGGACACATATACACCAACTCAGAGCGTGCCAAATTGAAATTCCAGCATACTGATTTAATGGCACCCCAGTTTATGTCTTTTTAAAAGGCTGCATGCAAAACTTGAAATCCATATAAAAAGAAAGGATCTCACTAAATAAGATTAATGCTTGCCACTCACAAGCCAATGCTTTTCCCAACCTTATCCATTTGCTTTCCTGCCTCAATCTGATGTCCACTTCCAGTCTGATCATCTTCCAAATTGCTCTTGGCATGTTGCCTTACAGCTTGTGATTCCAGTTAGGAAAGCAGCAGCAGCACAGTAGCCAAATGTGAAAAGAGGGTTGATTCTAATGCCTTCTGCCTTGTTTGTTGTCCAGCCTCCTTTCTTTGTTGCATGTGAACAGGTGACTGTTTTTGTCCAAAAACTCATTTCTAAGTTTATTTGCAATCTTACTAAAAACCAACATATGCACCCAATATAATCAAGAAAACCTGCCAGTATCTTGATCTATGGCTAATGGTTGGAGGCTTTTCAAAATAATTAAGAAAAAGAGATTCAGAAATCACATCTGCACAGAACCTTCTGCTCATGGTAGCCCATAAAGCCTTACTTTACACAAATGGATTCTTTAAAGCAATGACATTTTTTCCCCAGTTTACAAAAAAACCTGGGGGAAAAAAGTTGGGCTACTTTAATGAAGTAAACAAACAAAGAGCTTACTTGGAAGAACCATACAATTCTATTGCCAAACATAAAATGGCCCTAGGAAACAATATTGAGGAATTAAGAGAGGGCATGGCTACAGCAGTTTAAAGCAATTAATAGCAATAGGCAGATCCAACACCCTAATTGCATTGCCACCACCTCTGCTTGCTGTAGATACCGCAAGGCATATATCCAGCAGAAAGGAAAGGTATTCTTTTAAAATTAGAGCAGGTAATTTTAAAAAGGCCATAAATTTGTGAATTTCATTTCACATCCAAATCCTGACTGCACATCAGTCACGTAACCAGTGGTGGGTTGCCCCCAGTTCGCTCCGGTTCTGTAGAGCCGGTAGTAAAACTCTGCTGGCGTTCGGAGAACGCTTGTTGCAGGGGCCCTTTTGGGTGAAGTGCAGTTGCTTTTACATTGTGTGTGAGTCAGTTGTGTTGTGTTGTGTTGTGTTGTGTTGTGTGTGTGTAAAGTGTGAAAGTTAGTTTTTGGTACCACTTATTGTTTTGTATACTTTGTTTATTATTTTTATTATTTATTGTTATTGGCCATGCCCACCCAGTCACATGATGGCCAAGCTACAATCACCCAGTCACATGAACACCAAATCACGCCCAATGTCACATGACCTTCAAGCCACGCCCACAAAATAAGCCACGCCCACAGAACCAGTAGTAAAAAAAATTAGAACCTACCCCTGCACATAACCCCATTATTAAATACAGCATTGTTTCACATTGCAGAAAGTTCCAATTTTCTTAAAGACATAATTTTTTAAAAAAGATATAACCTAATTAAGACAAAGTACTTACATGGCATGCTGTTTCTTCTTTTCTTGGTTCTTGTAGCAGATAAGACTTTTCTCCTGTCAGAAAATCTTCATTTTTTTCTGTCCATAAGGGATGAAAATTACAAATGGTTATTGTCAGAAAATACATTCCTATCTATTAAATATTTGATATTTTCTATTAAAAATATTCATTTTATAAAACTGTTAACAAAGAAAATCTGAAACAATAAACCAACGATGTAATGGAGAAGATTTTATTAAGTGTATTTAGTCTTATTTTCCTGTTCCTGAATTATTATGTTCATATAATCCATTTTTGCAAGCATAGCTTCATTTTTTTTTGGTTGTTCGTTGTCAACACTTAAAATGCTGTTATGATATACATTCTAAGTGTATCAATTGCCTCTACCTGCTCTGTAGGTAGGTGAGATGGGCAATAGAATGTTCACTTGTAAGATCAGATTAACCAAATTGGAAGAGACTTTGTAGGTCATCTAGTCCAAACCACCCCACACCTAGCAGGAGACCCTACACCATTTCTGACAAATAGCAGTCCAATCTCTTATTGAAAGCCTCCAATGATGAAGCTCCCACAACTTCCGAAGGCAATCTGTTCCATTGGTTGCTTGTTCTCACTGTCAGAAAATGTCTCCTTATTTCTAGGTTGAATTTCCTTGATCAATTTCCATCCATTATTCCTTTTCTGGCCTTTTGATGCCTTGGATAATAGCTTGACCCTCTCCTTTCGGCAGCAGCTCCTCAAATACTGGAACACTGCTATCATGTCTCCCCTGGTCCTTCTCTTCACTAGATTAGGCTTGCCCAGTTTCTGTAACCATTCTTCACATGTTTTAGTCTCCAATCCCCTAATCATCTTGGTTGCTCTTCTCTGAACTTTTTCTAGAGTCTCAACATCTTTTATAGTGTGGTGACCAAAACTAGATGCAGTATTCTAGGTGTAGTCTTACTAAAGCTTTGTAGAATGGTATTAGTACCCCACTTGATCTTGATTGTTAATGCAATTTAGGATTGTATTGGTTTTTTGGCTGTCACCACACTGCTGGCTCAACTGTAAAGGTAGTTTTAGACTTTAAAACTGAATAGAATAGCCAAATGCTTTGGTTAAACTTGACTTTACAGGCCAAAATGCATCCAAACTTACAGGAACTATGCTTTAGCATTAGTAGGGAATGCTGCAAGTTGTGTTTCTATGAGTTGGTAGATTAATCTTCACCTTTTTGGTCTTACTAAAAAAACATATGAAAGTGGAAATTGACTAAAATCATGAGCAAGTATAGGGAAAATTGTGACTTGGAATACAATATAACAATAATAAATTAAAGAAATTAAAGAAAAAGAAATACAAAGGTACAGTAAATGGTATTTGTGTTAAACCATATTTAATTTTATTTCCTTTTACCCTCTGTCTTTAATTTATTGTGCTCAATAGTGTACATTCCTTGAGTATAATAAACTTTTAATATGAGAAATATTTCAGTCTATTTCTGGAGATTGTCATCTGTGTGATTTTAATAATATTTTAAAGCAAGATTCTTGGTTTATTGAGGTTTAAGTAATCCAGATTTTTTCCCTTAAAATAATGCCTTTACTAACCACTGATAGAATTGGCTGATCTAAATCCTGCAAAAACTGCACAATCCATGGCTTCAATGAGGCCACCATCATTTTTGCATCCATCTTTGTACTGAAGTTTCATGACAACATGTCCAGTTTTAAACATATTTATTATTTCAGAATTAAAGATGGAAAAAGAAGAGTGAGACCTAGCCACTAAAAGGCAAACTGCTTCCATTCTCCCTCTCTTTTTTAAATTCTTCAAAAACCCTTACAATCTGCTTTCATACGTATTATTTTGGATAGAAAATCAGTATCATGCTTTGGATCATTCTTTACATTTGAGGAGATTTTGCAAAATGGGAATGAAAGTATCACATAATATAATGACATAATATAGCACATGCCACTGCATTCTGAATCAGCTGAAGTTTTTGAATGTTCTGTTTTGCAATAGCTCAATCAGAGGTAACTAGGGTATGAATGATAATGAGTAGTATCTCCTGATCTAGGAACAGACACAATTGGTGTACAAGATATATTTATGTGAAGACTTTTCTAACCATAGCTATCAGTTGCTCCTCAAGAAGGAGCTATAAGTCCAGAAGGATTTCCAGATGGTGTACCAGCTCTGCTGGGGAGTGCCACCAAACCTAGAATTAGTGATAGACATTTACTGGATACAAATGGCCATAAAACCCACAGTTATTTAGTCTTATTAGGGTTGAGCTGAAACTTCTTCCTATCTGTTCAGATCTGCACAGCTTCCAGACACTGGGATAGCATCTCAGGAACATCATTTGGATGGCTTGGGGCCCAGAGATATCATCAGATATCACATTATATGTGACCTTCTGCTGACAAATGATCTTACCTAGTGATTTCATGTAGAAGTTAAAAAGGGCAGGGAAAGAGTTGAGCTTAGGACTAGACTCCCATTATCAACAACAAGCAGAATTGGCCTCAGAGAAAGAAAGACCATACTGATAGCATAATTGGTAGCCTTTGAGAGATCAAAGAATGCCAGAATGAAACGATGCCACAAGAGGTCACCTACAAATGTAATTAAAATCATCTCATTATTATAACCAACCCTGAAGCCCACATAATCTGCTTCCTTCAGAGTTCTTTTGGAGTGCTTGGCAGGTCAGACTCCTTTGTCAGCTATATAATCATGGATAATGGAACTGTTATGATAGAACTATTTTATATTTATTATGAATAAACTTTATTAGCGTTTATTAAATTTTATTGATCAGATTCTAGTGTCCAATGAGGTCAAGCATTAATTCTTATATAAGTTGAATTTGGAAAAGGGGCAAGGAAAATAGAGAAACAAAGAAGTGATCTTGAAAAGACCACTTGATAGTATGCTGCAAACCCAAGAAATGCAGAAGATTATTACCATTTCACTACCTTTACAGCCATTATTTAGACTTTAATCTACATTCATACTCATGTTTGGTCACATTTGTGCCTTTTTTTTTTAATGAAATGGGTTTTTTGGGGGGCAATAAATATATAGATGTCATGCAATATGAGCATTTATTTCCTCGCCCCCCTCCCCATAAAATGGGGAATTAAAACTCAAAGTATAAGGTATTACACTAATATACACAATTCTAAACTTTCCCCACAAGCAAATTAATTGAGTGTAACCTGTTCCTTTACTATTATGTTAATATACATTTGCCTTTTAAGAACGGAAACTTTATAACATTTTGATGGCATTCGGATGCAGCTTAGTTATGAATAATTCCTCAAATTTGCAAATAAGAAATCATTTCTTATAGAGGAAAACTTTATAGTGAATGCAGAATGATAGCTCAGCATGACCCAATAGCTTTTCAGAGAGTTCTTTCCCATAATTAGGTTATGCTAGGACAGTTCCAGAACTCTGTTATCCATGAAATTCTTGTCTAGCAAAAAAGGAAGCTGCTGTTTATGCAGCAGGCAAATAAGCTGCAGCATAAAGGAACCAAATGTTTGTATGATATGATAACTTTGTATTTATAGTTTTTACAAAATGCTGTGTCATGAAATATGACAATTTTGTGCACAAAAATTTATAATTATACTATTAGAAAGGACCATTAAAGTGAATGCTATCCACTCGCTGCCACCTATTTAGGAGAATTTGAAAGAATGCAAATCCTGCTGAACTGCAAAATCCAGCGTTCAATAGGCTTTTGATGATGGATTGCTATGGGTTATATATCTGTGTTCAGCAAAAACCTGTATTTTAAAATTTATGAACAATTCAGCCACATGGCTTTGAATGAGTAGAAAATTATCAGTTTGTAAAAGCAAGCTGTCAAAAAACAAAATGTTTTTGAACATCATAATTTAAATGCCCTTCATCAAAAATTCCAGAAATTGCACCAGAAGTGCAAAACTAACTTTGTTGTTTGGGCTAGCAAAGAAAAATATGTGGACAGTTATTTAGTTATCTTAATTTAAAAGGTGTCCATGTAAAGGTTTCCCATGTCCTGTCATGTCCGATTCTAAGGTGCATGCTGATCTCCATTTCTTAGGTGAAGGAGTGATCTGAAGACACTTCCATGGTCATCTGGTCAACATGACTATATACCGAGGCACATGGAAAACTGTTAACTTCCTGCTAAAGTGGTATCTGAAGTGGTACCTATTTATCTACTTGCATTTGCACACTTTCAAGGAGCTGGAGCAATAATGGGAACTCACCCTGTCACCTGGCACTCAGGTCTTGAACCTGAACTATCACCCCCCTTCCAGGCAATGTACATGATGTAAACATAACAAAAGGGAGAATCATGTCATGATCCCCATCATGATCATCTATTACTACTAGCAGTAATATTAAAATAATACAGCCAATCATTATGGTACTGAGCATGGTGCAAATTCAACTTCCAAAGACCTTCCCAACTAGCCAGTCTTCATTCGCCTTTAAAAATCCATGAGAAAATGGTTTCCCTAGCCTTACGGACAAGTTGTGTAAAACAAGATGACTACTACTGATCTCCCTCCCATCATACCATGATGGCTATTCAGGCATACGTCATGCTGGTAATGGTACTGAATGTCAATATTTTTCTGCCTGGCAGTCTAGTTTAGGGTAACTCAGGCCTTCATGGGTGTGCATGGTTTAGTGGTTCATCTATAGGATTGCAGCAAAGAATTTGCAAGGAATCTGATGGATAGATTTCATCAGAATCACATTATGTTGGACTCTGACTTGGTAGCAGGTCCTGTGGAAGGGTTAGTTATCTGGCTTGGTTATCTGGGTAGACTTCGTTGCTATTGGATGTGATGAAATGGATAAGGTTTTGACTGATGTATCTCAGCTACCTTGATGCTAGATCCATATTGTTCCTGGTTGACTAAGGTCTCCCTGGGGGTGACATGTGGTTGAGTCTTGGGGATGGTTAATTCCTCTGTAATCATCCCAAATTTAGGAGGCTATCTTGGGACCCAAAGTTACTGTATAATTTTTGTCCAGTTTCCAACTTTCCCTTTGGGGGTAAAGGTTATGAAGAAAGTAGTTTCAAAGGATTCTAAATTATCTGCACAATAACAATTCAGGCCTCGGTGTCAAACTAAGATATTAGGGGATACCATCTGGTGAGATGGGAATTGAGTGCTGTATTTGCCCTTGTTCTACTTGACTTCTCAACAGCTTTTAATACCATTGATCATGGTATGGTTCTGACTGGCTTTAGGGATTGAGAGTGGAACTTATTGTGCTGCTTCTCTTCCTTCCTCCAGGGCCAGAGGGTATTGATAGGAGATGAGAGCTCAAGCCTGCAGCCCCTGCTATTTGGGTGTCACAGGACCTTCTGTGCTTTCTATTTTCCTGTTTGATATCACTATGAAGTGACTGAGTAAGGTCATCCGTCAGTTTGGGATGAAATATCAACATTATGCACGTGGTATAAGTTATAGATCGCCATGCAAGGCTATCTGAGTGATGCCATAGATGTGTAGCTTTGATCTCTGCAGTCTATACATTTCTATCATATTTTCCCAAAAATAAGCCCTCCCCCAAAAATAAACGCTCCCTTGAAAATAAGCCCTCCCTGAAAATAAGCCCTCCCCCACAAATAAGCCTCCTGCAAAAATAAGTCCTTCCCGAAAATATTTAAATGCATGTGCAGCTGGTCCCCACTTTTTCCTCTGGTTAGGGTCAGGGAGACAGAGCTGTAAATCAGGTAAGATGGCAAGAGGAGCCCCGTCTTGCTCCACACGCCCCAAATAATAAGACCTCCCTGAAAATAAGGCCAAGCATTTATTTCAGGGCTCAAAAAATATAAGACAGGGTCTTATTTTTGGGGAAACATGGTATATGGGAACAACATGCTTCAACTAAAACCCTCTAAGACCAAGTGGCTTTGAGTTTTAGGACTTTGTTTAGTCTTTAGGACCTTCCATTTCTTGTTCTGGATGGGGTTGAATTGTCTCAGGCAGATCTTATACTCAGTTTGGGGCCTCAGCTGCATTCGTGGCTCCTTCTCAAAGAAAACGGTCTTTGAGCCATCTTCACATTGCATGCCAGTTGCATTCCTGAACCAGGAAGCCCTGTTCATAGTCAGTCACACCTTAGTCACCTCCCAATTGGATTACTACAATATGCTTTTGGGGGCTACCTTTGAAGAGTGTTCAAAAGTTTCAGCTGGTGCAAAATGTGGTAGCTTGATAAATTATGTGTGCTGATTGCTTGGCACATGTGACATCTCTGCACCGTAAGCTGTATGGCTGCTAGTACAGTACCAGGTACAATTCAAGGTGCTACTGGTTGCCTTCAAAGACCATCATGGCTTGAGGTTGGGTTACCTGTGGGAATGTCACTTTCCAATGGTGTTTAACTGTTCCATTATTTCTGGTGAAGGGTACCAGGATCCATAATGAAGGTATTTTCTGTCCTGTCATTCCTCCTCCTCCTTCCTCTCTCTCTCCCCCTCTCTCCCCCTCTGTCTGTCTCTGTCTGTCTCTCTGTCTGTCTGTCTCTCTGTTTCTCTCTCTCTCTGTCACATACACACACACATGCACACACACACACACACACACCAGATGAGACTTGCCGCAACCCTGCTACCTTTTTTCAAGACATTAAAAATCCTGGTTTTGCTGTTAAGTTTGCGGTCCTGATACTGTGAGAAAGTCTGCTTCTTGTTTATACTGATTGTGAAGTGTTGCATTTGTTCTTAGTTGCTATTTCATGCTGTTACGTTATTTATGTTTTTAATTACTAGTTGAGTTTTTACTCTGCTTTTATTTTGTTTTCATTTTTAGCTACTCAGAGTCATGTATACAAAGTAATTAAATAACACATGGCAGGAAGAGATCTTCAGCAGACATTATTTACTTCTGAATAACAAAATAACAGAATTGAAAGAGACCTTGAAGGTCTTCTAGTCCAACCCCCTGCTCGAGCATTTCATGCTATACCATTTCATACAAATGGTTGTCCAATGTCTTCTTAAAAACCACAATTTCTGGAGGCAAGTCGTTCTCTGGAGTAGGCAAGCAGAAGCTTTCTTTGTGAGCTCACAATCCACAAAATGATTTATTGGTCGTGACTATCAACTTAATTGCATTTTGTAACTTGCATAGGTAATGCAAGTTTCTGTATCAGTAACAGAGAAACACTGAGACTGCACAGTAAGCCTGTGACTGCTGCATTTTGGATCACATGTTTTTTTCTGGATGATTTTCAAAGCAGCCTTATGTGGCCTTATGTGGAACAAATTGCAATAATTCCCTTGCGGGTTAGCAAAGATTTGAATGATTATGTTCAGTGCTTCCTGTTCCAGATAGGGCTACAACTGGTATATCAATTTAAACTGGTCAAAGCTTTTACTTGTTCTTCCAGCAACAGCCATGAATTGAAAATGTCCCCCCACCCTCCATCCCCAAGATATAGGCTTGTGTCTCTGGGGAGCATAACTTTATTAAAATTTAAATTTGATATAATTTTGAATCAGTAGACTTCTGAAATAGCAACCACTTTGTCAAAGGGTTCAGAATGCTTATTTAATGGCATGTCAAAAACAACAATAACACAACATCTAAAATGGAACAAAAATGAATTACTGACCAAATACCTCATTTTCTGACATGGGATCCTGGATGAACCTAGTGGAAATAAAATGATTATAATAATAATTTGGGAAGGACTTGATAGATGCATAAAAATTCCAAATCCAATTTAAACATCTGGCTAACTGTGTAACTACTATAATGTCATTCACTTAATTATTCTAAAATTTAAAGAAGAATTTTACTATGTTATCTTGATATTACACTGTATAGTTTATACCATGACCTTTTGGATTAAATAAGCTACTGTATATCTACAAAAATGCATATCCTAGAAAAATTGCAAAAGGACTGTATCATTTATCATAAAGCTTTGGATGAGTAAATTATTTTTCTATTCCTCTATTATAAATTGATAAAAAATTTCCAAATAATTAGGAAGAAGCTAATTCATTTCAGTCCCACTTCATCCTTCATAAATATAGTTGACTTATATCATGTAATGTATACCGTGAGAAGAGTTCACTGTATTACAAAAATAACTATATAGTTTAGCAAAATATTATCTGATATGAGATTCTTGCAGAAGAGTGGTCATAGTTTGCCGCTCAGTAGTTTAATATGCATTAAAGCTTTATTTTTGTTTTTTTTACCCAGGACTGCAAATTTGTGTCACCAGTAATTGGGTTGCAATATTTATACAAGGGCCTCAAAATTCTACAGTAGCAAAATCTATTTTCTCCCATTTGCCAACAATCCAAGTAATCATTTTAATGCTTATGGACCCCGTAGAGACTATTCTCCACTGCCTATGATCAATTTCTTGCTGAGCATGCAGAGCATGGCTAGCTTCCAGCATTAGACTAGGATAGGCCAACCCTATGATTAGACAGAGTGAGGCAGTATATGTTGGGCAGCACATATAGTTCTGTTGGATTGCAAAAATATGCATGGTACCTTACTTTGAAATACACTGTCTAAACTAGTGTGATGGTCTCAAGTGTGATGAAGAATGCTATGTTAAAGCAGAGAGCAAAAGTAGAAGTGAAGTGCGGAAGAGAAGGATGGAAGATGCAATAATACAAGGGCAACCAATAGATTTAAACTTAATGTAAACCGCTTTAATCTAGATTGCAGAAAATACGACTTCTGCAACAGAATCATCAGTGCTTGGAATACTTTACCTGACTCTGTGGTCTCTTCCCATAATCCTAACAGCTTTAACCAAAAACTTTCTACTATTGACCTCACCCCATTCCTAAGAGGACCATAAGGGGCGTGCATAAGCGCACAAACGTGCCTACCGTTCCTGTCCTATTGTTTTTCTTTTCTTCTTCCTATATATGTTTATATGTGTATATACTATATAATCTTTTTGTATGATGTTGTGACAAAATAAATAAATAAATAAATAAATAAAAGAGAGATTATTGCAGTAGTAAGGACCCTACTGAAACTCTCCAATTTGGGGATGAATGGAATAGATTGTGTTGCTGGATGATTGGGAATGCATGTGTTTAGATGTGTTGCCTTGTGCTTTGGTAAATGCAGCCCCTTAGGATATAAGAATAGGATGGGGTAGATAATCGGAATTGTTACACCAAGGATCCTGGTTTTGGACAAGCAGTGCAATTTGAGACAGTGATGTGCAGAGACCAATAAGGCAAGCTTATACGCTGAGCTTTCAGTTCGCTGTTATCATTCAAGGAGGCAGTTATCAGTAATCAGTTTCCTTGTGCTATGATTCCTATTACTTAATGTCAATTATCAAATCCTGGGTGAGAATTTAATTCTGGCTTGCACCAATCAAGACCCATAACAGCAAAAGGGGAGGGGATTCCTCATCTGGGTTTTAGATTTGGCATCAGGCAGCAGCCCAAAAGAAAGAAGAGGAAGTGGCTTTTGTCTTCTTTTGGGAGGCTTTGCATGTGACCAGAAGCAGTACACTACAGATAATAGCAGGTGCCAGGCTTTTCTACTGACATTGAATCAGAAATTCCGAAATTATATCAGGTATTCATAGTTACCATGACAACCATTGGTTTATTCCAAATCATCATGGCCCTGACTCATGTGGGTGGCCAAATGTTACACCTCACTTTTGTCTCAGAATGGAAGTGATGTGTTCTGAGACTGAAGGATATTAACACCTGTCTCTCATCATGGTCAGATCATTCTCTGACTGCTAAACAGCTGACAGATAAACCATTGTTTTACCTCAGATTATGCTGTCTACAGAGTAATTAGATACAAAAGAGAAAAGGATCGTTTTTATATGTAATAAACAGAAAAGAATATTTTAACATCTCATTATGAAGATGTACTTTTCAAAATGCTATACATTCTTATTACCTCTGCTATTTAACTGAGGTGTTTTCAAATTTTCATTTAGTTATAATGTTAACTAACATAGGAGACTGCTTTAATCTAAATCAAGCCATTGCTCTTTCTAATTCAATATAATTCTAAGATTTTAGATACTTTTGCTGGAGGAATCACAGATGATATGTACAGTGGAAACTGCACATGTCAAGTTAGTTTTGACTGCTGGCACCTGCCTTGTGTTTAAGGCAGGCCTAGAACCCACAATTTCTAGCCCAGTGTCTTTAACCATTAGATTAGATTAAGTCTTGTAATACAACCTACAACATGCAAAATAGATGCAATGCTATAAAACTTTCCTCTAAAGCTATGGATACAACTCTTCCATGCTGAGAATTTCTGGGAACTTCTACACCATGGGTGTCAAACTGGCGTCCTGTGGGCCGGATGCGTCATGCGCAGGCCATGCCCATCCCAGCTCCGCAAATGGGAAAAATGTCACAAAACATCATGTGAAGGCAACGTGACTCAGCGAATTTGACACCCATGTTCTACACTAACTGAATAATTCCTCAAATGTGTTAAGATCCTTCCTCCCCAGCTGATATATATGCCCAAGCCAGAGTTTCTTCTTCTTACCCCCAGTGGAAGGCTTGAAGCACCTTCTGCTGTTTAGAATGAATCTATTTGTAACCATGTAGGAGATGAGATTTTAGTGGGAATAGATGGCACCTTTTAAAAAAATAGTATTAAAAGCTTCAATACTTTCAGAACTACATTTTTCAATACTTCAATACTTTCAGAACTACATTTGTTAAGACTTAACAACCACTTTGTCCAAACTACTTAATAAAATAAAATGGCTTAATAGTTAATCTCAGTTCATTTTACAAACTGATTTGTGTTTGGTTGAAAAGCAATGAGGAAACTTATCAGAAGATTATCAGTTTATTGATGTTGTGGTAGAGGTTTTCTGAGAAATAGTTTATGATTATATAATCGCCTACAGGGCCTACAATGTGAACAAGCAGTAGATAGCCACATAAAGATAAAAAAAAGTCTACATCTTATGCCATGTAGCCAGGTTTTGTACCTTAGACATGGTAGCCTTACTTGGGTAAACCAAAATCAGATTAATATTAACTATTTGAAACACTATTTCAGCCCATGCATCGAATTGCATAAAATAATTGTAATAAATACAAATCATTGCAATACATAATCCAGCCAAAATTATGAAAACAAAAATTTATAATTGCAAACAAAACGGTAGAAAACTGACAATGAACTGAGCAATTATTTTAGTTTTCAAAATTCAGTAGTGCAGAGGATCGCTAGACATTCCATTAAAAGAACAGAGGCTAGGTAAATGAACAAATCTAAGATACCAAATGGAACAATCCAGTGCAAATGTTCTCGACTTACTTTCTTTCTTTTATTGCTGTGTTTTCAGCATTAGCACATTCCTTTGAGAAAAAGAGAAGAAGCAAAAAGGTTACTTTCAAGTTGTTTGAAGAAATAATAAATAAAATTTGTTTATAAAGTGCTTCTTTAACAGAATACATGTTTGTTCCCAATATTTTTATTAGTTTATCAAAATATAAACTACAAAGAAAAATTAAAATAATGTGAAAGTAGGGAAGAAATAGAGAACAGGGGAAAATCTAGGGCAAAAGGGGAGAAAGGAAGAAAAGCATTGACTTCCAAATCTTTTTAGGCCAGTATAAAAAGCTAATAAAATACAGCCTCGACTTTTTATTTTTACATAATAATATATATTAGTCATTTCTATAACAATAAATCTAACTAATCAGCAAAACACAAAGTCAAAGTTTCATTTTTTTATCACCTCAGGCACAAAGTCTAGAAGTGGTTTTCAAGTAGAAACAAAGCTGTATTATTTTTCTTTGATTAAAAGGTAAAGGTAAAGGTTCCCCTCGCACATACGTGCTAGTCATTGCTGACTCTAGGGGGCGATGCTCATCTCTGTTAAAAAGCCAAAGAGCCAGCGCTGTCCAAAGATGTCTCCATGGTCATGTGGCTGGCATGACTCAATGCCAAAGGCGCACAGAACGCTGTTACTTTCCCACCAAAGGTGGTCCCTATTTTTTCTACTTGCATTTTTACGTGCTTTTGAAACTGCTAGGTTGGCAGAAGCTGGGACAAATATTTATTTATTTATTTATTTATTTATTTATTTATTTATTTATTTATTTATTTATTTATTTATTTATTTATTTATGTATTTATTTTGTCACACAGTATATATAAGCATAAGCATGAAATAATTATACAATATATAAGCATATATTGGAGTATGAGTATGTAATAACTATATTAATTGCATATAACGAGAGGAAATAATAGGACAGGAACGGTAGGCACGATTGTGCTCTTATGCATGCCCCTTACAGACCTCTTAGGAATGGGGTGAGGTCAATGGTAGATAGTTTTTGGTTGAAGCTTTTGGGATTTTGGGAAGAGACCACAGAGTCAGGTAGTGTATTCCAAGCATTAGCACCTCTGTTACTGAAGTCATATTTTCTGCAATCAAGATTGGAGCGGTTAACATTAAGCTTAAATCTATTGTGTGCTTATGTATTGTTGCAATTGAAGCTGAAGTAGTCTTCAACAGGAAGGACATTGTAATAGATGATTCTATGAGTTAAACTCAGGTCATGTCGAAGGTGGTGTAGTTCTAAATTTTCTAAACCCAAGATTTCAAGTCTGGTGGCATAAGGTATTTTGTTGTATTTAGAGGAGTGGAGTACTCTTCTTGTAAAATATTTCTGGACACGTTCAATTGTATTGATGTCCGAAATGTGGTATGGGTTCCAAACAGTCAAGCTATATTCAAGAATTGGTCTAGCAAATGTTTTATGTGCTCTAGTTAGTAGTGTAGTGTTTTTGGAGAAGAAGCTACGCAAGATTAGGTTTACAACTCTTAAAACTTTTTTTGTGATGTAGTTGCAGTGGGCTTTGGCACTTAGATCATTTGATATGAAAACTCCAAGATCTTTAACAGGGTGGGGGGGTCATCAGTAAGGTAATGTCCATCAAGCTTGTACTTAGTGTTTAGGTTCTTTTTTCCAATATGTAAGTCTGAGCATTTGCTGGTTGAGATTTTGAGTTGCCAAGTTTTAGACCATTCAGATAAAAAGTCAAGGTCTTTTTGAAGGATAGCTGTATTGTTGGTGGTATTAAATATTTTGACATTGTCAGCAAAGAGAACAGAATTACTTGTAGCATGGTTACAGAGATCATTAATGTATAATATGAAGAGTGTTGGTCCAAGAACGCTGCCTTGGGGAATGCCATTTTTAACAGGAACAGGATTTGATAGAGCATTGCCAATTTTGACCACTTGTTTTCTGTTTAATAGAAAAGCAGATATCCAATTTTGGAGGGGTCCTGAGATGCCGTAGGATTTTAGTTTTAGGAGACGTTTATCATGTACTATTGAGTTGAAAGCTTTACAGAAGTCTATGTAGATTGCATCTATTGCTTTGCCCTGATCAAGTTTTTTTTTTTTATTGAAAGAGTTTTAAAAAACAAAAACATTTTTCCCCCTTTTTCCCCTCCCTCCCAAAAAAAACCCCCTTCCCCCCTCCCTCCCCCCCCCCCGGCTTCCCGGGTCAATCACAAGGTATTGTTATACATTGTTATCGCTTTGTTGCGAAGGTTGTAGAGAGTGCCGTGGCGCGACAGCTGCCCCAACACCTGGATGAAGATGTCTATCTAGACCCGTTCCAGTCCGGCTTCCGACCCGGATACAGCACGGAGACAGCTTTGGTCGCATTGGTGGATGATCTCTGGAGGGCCAGGGACAGGGGATATTCCTCTGCCCTGGTCCTATTAGACCTCTCAGCGGCGTTCGATACCATCGATCATGGTATCCTGCTGCGCCGGTTGGGGGGATTGGGAGTGGGAGGCACCGTATATCGGTGGTTCTCCTCCTATCTCTCTGACCGGTCGCAGACGGTGTTGACAGGGGGCAGAGGTCGACCGCGAGGGGCCTCACTTGTGGGTCCCACAGGGTCGATTCTCTCGCCTGCTGTTCAACATCTACATGAAGCCGCTGGGTGAGATCATCAGTGGTTTCGGGGTGAGATACCAGCAGTACGCTGACGACACTCAGCTGTACTTTTCCACCCCCGACCACCCCAATGAAGTTGTCCAAGTGCTGTCCCGGTGTTTGGAAGCTGTACGGGTCTGGATGGGGAGAAACAGGCTCAAGCTTAATCCTCCAAGACGGAGTGGCTGTGGATGCGGCACCCGGATTCAGTCAGCTGCAGCCGCGGCTGGCTGTTGGAGGCGAGTTATTGGCCCCAAAGGATAGGGTGCGCAACTTGGGTGTCCTCCTGGATGATCGGCTGTCGTTTGAAGACCATATGACGGCCGTCTCCAGGGGGGCCTTCCACCAGGTCCGCCTGGTTCGGCAGTTGCGCCTTCCTTGATCGGGATGCCTTATGCACAGTCACTCATGCGCTCGTTACCTCTCGCTTGGATTACTGTAATGCTCTCTACATGGGGCTCCCTTGAAGTGCGCTCGGAGGCTTCAGTTAGTCCAGAATGCAGCTGCGCGGGTTATAGAGGAGCTACGCGTAGCTCCCATGTAACACCGCTCCTCGCAGACTGCACTGGCTACCTGTGGCCTTCGGGTGCACTTTAAGGTGTTGGTTATGACCTTTAAATCGCTCCATGGCTTAGGACCTGGGTACTTACGGGACCGCCTGCTGTTACCACACGCCTCCCACCGACCCGTCGCCCCAGAGAGAGGGACTTCTCAGGGTGCCGTCCGCCAAACAATGTCGGCTGGCGGCCCCCAGGGGAAGGGCCTTCTCTGTGGGGGCTCCCACACTCTGGAACGAACTTCCCCCGGGTTTACGCCAAATACCCGACCTTCGGACATTTCGTCGCGAACTCAAGACTCATCTTTTTATCCGCGCAGGGCTGGCTTAAATTGGGATTTTAATGTTTAAATTCATTAATTTTAAACGGGGTTTTCTTAGTATGGTAAATTTTAATTATTGGGCTAATTTAAAATAAGTTTTTTAAATCGTATTTTAAATTTGTATTTTGTATTGTCGGTTTTATTATGCCTGTACACCGCCCTGAGTCCTTCGGGAGAAGGGCGGTATAAAAATCAAATAAAATAAAATAAATAAATAAATAAATACATAAACCAAACATAGAATAAAATTTTCCCTTCCAGTCCAAATAAGCACATCCAAAGCTTTTCATCTCCCAACCCCCTCCCCATTACATAAAATAACTTTCTAATTATTCAAAGGCAATCTGATATTTCTTAATCTGATATCTGTTTTGTAGATAATCAATCCATTTTTTCCATTCAATTAAATATCTTTCCTGCGTATTGTCTTTTAAAAACGCTGAGATTTTAGCCATCTCAGCCAAATTAATAACTTTCAATATCCATTCTTCTATTGTAGGTATCTCTTCTTTCTTCCAGTATTGTCCAATCAACAGTCTTGCTGCTGTTATTAAATTCAGAATCAATTTAGTCTCAATCCCTGTACAATCCGTTATAATTCCCAAAAGGAAAAATTGTGGCAGGAACTTTATCTTCTTCTTCAGTACATTTTGAATAATCCACCAAATTCTTATCCAAAAGACCTTAATTTTCTTGCAAGTCCACCAAATATGAAAATATGTAGCATCATCACAATCACACCTCCAACATTTCGCTTGGATATTAGGATACATACATGATAATTTTTTGGGATCTAAGTGCCATCTATAAAACATCTTATAAAATTTTCCTTAAATTCTGTGCTTGTGTAAACTTAACATTTCTAACCCAAATTTTCTCCCATGTTTCCAACATTATTGGTTCCTGAATATTCTGTGCCCATTTTATCATACAATCCTTTACCAAATCCTTTTCCGAATCTATTTCAAGCAACACATTATACAATCTCTTTATATGCTCCTGGGTCTGATTTCTAATTTGCTTTATTAAATTTTCCTCCTTTGCATTATACCAATTTTTGATCTTCTTTCCATCTAGCACTTATTTGCCCATATTGAAACCAAGTATAATTCCTCCTTCTTCATTTTAATACCTGTAATGATTTTAATTGCAATCTACCTCCTTCAGCATACAAAAGTTCTTTATAAGTAATCATTTCCTGTTTCTGTTCTATATTTATATTCTCTATTGCATGTCTAGGGCTCGGCCATATAGGAATCTTGTAATCTAATTTATAAGAATATTTTTCCAGACCATAAAGAGCACTTCTCAACACATGATTCTTAAAAGCCCTATCCACTTTTTTCATAAAATAAGTACGCATGCCATCCATATAACAAGTCATAACGTTCTATATTCAAAATTCTTTCCTCTGTTAAGTTAAACCAGTCACTTATTACTGAAAGGGTTACTGCTTCATAATATAGTTTAAAGTTAGGCATTCTTAAACCACCTCTTTCCCGTGAGTCCTGTATTATTTTCATTTTAACCTCGCCTTTTTACCCTGCCATATAAATTTATTAATCCCAATCTGCCAATCTTCCAAATTTTTATCCTTTTTAATTATTGGTATCATCTGGAACAGAAACAAAAATCTAGGTAACACATTCATTTTAATAGCAATCCTTCCCAATAGGGATAACTGCAATTTCTTCCAGCCACTCATATCATTCTGAACTTTTGCCATAGCAAGTCATAATTATTCTTATAAAGTTTCTTGTTCGATGAGCTAATATAGACCCCTAAATATTTAACCTTTTTTACTACCTCAAATCCTGTCATTTCCTCTAGTTTTTGTTTCTGTTGTATAGACATATTTTTAATTATCACTTTTGTTTTATTCTGATTTATTTTAAATCCTGATACCTTTCCATATTTATCAATTACTTCCAACAAAAATCTACTTGAATTTATAGGATTCATTAACGTAACCACTAAATCATCTGCAAAAGCTCTAACTTTATACTCATATTGTCTAATCTTAATTCCCTCTATTTTCATTAATTCTCGTATTTTATCTAATAATGGTTCCAGAGTCAAAACAAACAATAATGGTGATAAGGGACATCCCTGTCTCGTTCCTTTCGCAATCTTAATAACTTCTGTCAAGCTACCATTTACTATAATCTGTGCTGTTTGCTCTCCATAAATCGCTTTAATTATTCTAATAAAACAGTCTCCAAATTGCATTTTCTCTATTAATTTAAATAAAAAATCCCAATGCAATCGATCAAAGGCTTTCTCTGCATCCAAAAAAATAAGTGCCGCTGAAGTATTCTTCTTTTCCAAATATTCCAATATATTAATAATCTGTCTAACATTATTCCTCATCTGCCTCCCTTTTATAAAACCAGATTGATCAGTATGAATTCTTTGTTGTAAAACTAACATTAATCTATTTGCTATTATTTTTACAAAAATCTTATAATCATTATTTAAAAGTGAAATCGGCCTGTAGTTACCAGGTTTAGAGCAGTCTTGCTCCTCTTTCGGTATCAGTGAAATAAAAGATGTTTTCCATGACGGGGGTATTCCACTCCTAATTGTATCTGATTAAATAATTCATTAAGTGGGCCTAATATTTCATCCTGTGTTTTTTTATAGTGAGTTGCTGTAAGACCATTTGTACCAGGGGTTTTCCCCATTTTTAATTGTTTAATTGCCTCCACTATTTCTCCAGTAGCTATCGGCCGATTCAGCTCCTCCTCTGTTCTAATGTTAGAATATTAACCTTATAATCTTTCAAATAATCATAAATGTCCCTATTCAATATTTTGTCTTTTGCATATAGTGCAGTATAAAATTCTGAGAATGCCTTTTAATTTTATCCTGTTGGTATATCTCTTTACCTTTATATTCTATTTTTTGTATGACACGTGCTTTCTGTTTCTTCCTTAAATTATATGCCAACCATCTCCCAGGTTTATTTGCATTACAAAAGGTATTATGTTTAGCATATTGTATATTCGTTGCCACCTGGTCTGCCATTAACATATTAAATTGACTCTGTAATATTTTTATAGCCTCTTTAAGTTTATGATCTTGTGGGTTTTGAATTAATAACTGTTGCTTCCTTTGAATTTCTTCTTCCAAATACCTACGCTGCCTTTGTTTATTATTCCTTTGCCTATTGTCCAAGTAAATCAATATCCCTCTAATAAACGCTTTGCTCGCCTCCCACACAGTTCCTATAGGTGTCCCTTTGTACATATTAAAATCAAAAAATTCTTTTAACTGTTTCTTACAATAAGTTACATTATCCTCATATCTAAACAGATTTTCATTCAACCTCCATGTTCTACCACCTTTTTTCCCTTGTAATAATTCCATCCATACTGGGCTATGGTCAGTTAAACACCTCGAAATATCTTCGTTTTCTTCACCCTAGAAAGCAAGTCATTAGAAATTAAAATAAAATCAATACGTGAAAAGATTGATGCCTATCAGAAAAAAGTAAAATCTCTCTCATCTGGATTCCGTAACCTCCATATATCTCTAAACTCAAAGTCTTCCATCATTTCAAAAAGGATTTTGGTAATTTTGCATGTATAGGTATCTTCTTGGAGGAGGTTCTCTTATCCTTCTTGTATCAATTACTCCATTCCAGTCTCCTAATAAAATAAACGAACTATAATCCCAGAGGGTCAACCTCTCATGTAACATTTTGTAAAACTTTTCTTGTTGCTGATTAGGTGCATAAATACCTATCAACAAAGTCTTTTGCATCTATCACCAGTTCAATAGCAATAAATCTTCCTTGAATATCTGCCTCAATTAACTTAGCTGGTATATCCTTCCTGATATATACAACAATTCCATGCTTCTTTTCCAAAGCTGATGCAACAAAATGGTTACCCAATTTTGAATTAATTAAATATTTTTGGTCTGATAATTTTATATGTGTCTCTTGCAAACAAATCACATCATTTTTAAATTGTTTCAAGTAGTGAAATATTTTCCTTCTTTTCTGTGCTGAATTCAAGCCATTAACATTCCATGACAAGATTCTATTTGCCATTACTGGCCTCCTGAAGCTTTGAAGCAGACAACGAAAGCTCCTCCTCCGGTATCTTCCGTCTAGCTCCTCCCACAGCTTCCATACTGGGATCCTGACTTTTACTTTGAGACTGTTGCTCTTCTTTACGCTTAAGGGCTTCTCCTGTCACCCTTTGCTCTTGTGGTTCCTCTAATACTGGCAGCAATAAAGGCTCTTGGATCACCACGCCTTCTTGAGTCTCTTGAATTTTTTCTATCACTTCTATTTCGACTTTCAAAACTGTAGAAAGAAAATCCTTTGCCTTTAAAACAGTGTCAATTCTATATCTCCTTCCTTGATAGAATAGTGTCAGTCCAACTGGCACCTCCCATCTGAATTGAATCTGATGTTTTTTAAGTTCTTGTGTAAAAAAAGCAAGATCAAGATTTGTAGTCCATATGTTTTTGCAGTGGAGAAGTTGTAAATTACATGATAATTTTTTTCTGAAACCAAATTGTTTATTAGAGAGTAGGTTGTTTGTTTCTAGATGGAGGGTAATGGATTGGTTGATGATAGATTCCATTACTTTGTAGGTGACACAGCAAAGAGAGATAGGTCTGTAATTTTCAACTAGGCCGGGGTCTCCTTTTTTGAAGATAGGGATGACTGTGGCAATTGACCAAAGTTTGGGAAGGGAACTGGTCATGAAAGCTTTTTCAAAAATTATGCTTAGGGGTTCTGCTATATTAGTGGAAATCTTTTTTAAGAAGTATGCACATAGTCCATCTGGTCCAATAGATAGGGATGGTTTCAGTTTGCGGAGAGCTTTTTCAACATTATCTTCTGTGAAATCTATGTATGTTAGGTCGTTGCACTCATTGTTGGTACGATTGGGGAATGTTGATTATAAGTCATTACTGTTAACAAAGACTGCCAAAGAACGTATTGAAGAAGTATTCTTTGTCATTAGAATCTTTTAGTGGTGGGATGGATCTCGAGACTTTAAGTTTGTTGTTCACAAAATTAAGTAAAGGAGCTCATTACCCATTACACAGCAGCACTATGGATTCTGTCGTGTCCCACTCCTCCGCTGACGGCCGGGTCAGGGAAATCCAAATCAGGTGTGCCTCTGCAGCTCTGCCAAAGTCCTAGCAAAGTCCTCAGGGCAGGCAGGAGACCAGAAAGTGACTTCAGCAAGATATGTTTAGACTTTGCCTGACTCAGAGAATGCCAGAGAGCAGATCCTTTATATAGGCCATGGGGTGTGGCTCCATGACTCAGCACTTATCCAGGCCTGCCCCTCCCTTCCTTCTGTTGCCTCCGCCTATCAAGTCTTCTGACGCGAGGGTCACTCCAGTCGGCAGCTGTTGGTAATAGACCTCCCTCAGGCTCACATGCTGTGGAGGAGGGGGAGGGGTCTAGTTGCTCCGTTTGCCTGGGCATGGAGCCAGAGCTGGGGGCTGAAGGTATTTCTTCCTCTTCAGCCAAAGAGGTTGTAGAAAAAATGCTTTTAAAAAGCAAGATCAAGATTTGTAGTCCATATGTTTTGCAGTGGAGAAGTTGTAAATTACATGATAATTTTTTTCTGAAACCAAATTGTTTATTAGAGAGTAGGTTGTTTGTTTCTAGATGGAGGGTAATGGATTGGTTGATGATAGATTCCATTACTTTGTAGGTGACACAGCAAAGAGAGATAGGTCTGTAATTTTCAACTAGGCCGGGGTCTCCTTTTTTGAAGATAGGGATGACTGTGGCAATTGACCAAAGTTTGGGAAGGGAACTGGTCATGAAAGCTTTTTCAAAAATTATGCTTAGGGTTCTGCTATATTAGTGGAAATCTTTTTAAGAAGTATGCACATAGTCCATCTGGTCCAATAGATAGGGATGACTGTGGCAATTGACCAAAGTTTGGGAAGGAACTGGTCATGAAAGCTTTTCAAAAATTATGCTTAGGGTTCTGCTATATTAGTGGAAATCTTTTTAAGAAGTATGCACATAGTCCATCTGGTCCAATAGATAGGGATGACTGTGGCAATTGACCAAAGTTTGGGAAGGAACTGGTCATGAAAGCTTTTCAAAAATTATGCTTAGGGTTCTGCTATATTAGTGGAAATCTTTTTAAG